>NW_024609868.1:2490891-2826509 GCF_016920785.2 Ixodes scapularis | reverse complement strand
GTGTATGTATTTTGGTTTATTTGGCTTTTACCTTCCTAAATTTATGTCCTGCTTGTTCGTTTTTATTTTTTTTTCTTGACTGTGATACGCGCACACTATTAAGGCCTCGAGCTGTTTGTAGGCACATTAAAAGAATAAAGAAAGAAATAGAAGGTGCTCCATAATGCAAAGCCCGCAGTGTTGCATACAGGTGATTTTTGGAAGTAGTCTTTCCTGGCGATGCAATAATTAATCCTTCTTCATTTATATAAAAAGTATTTGTATGCTATTCGATTGACGTCGCGCGATTTCAAAGACTTTCAAGAAGAACGCGATGCATTGTTGCGCACCGTGGCATCGCAGCCATTCAGATCCCGCTGCGAGCGTTGCGAAGCGGGCTTTGCCTCTACGCCACACGGAATGTGGGGGAGCCCATTCTCTCATCCGGCCTAGCTACATTGAGGGATGTCAAATCTCTGCGTGGTAAAGGAAGCATACTTAATTTGTGCTTTGCCCTTCAGCTGGGAAGAAAAACAAGGCCAAAGTGATACGTTGTGAGTTAACACTAAGTAGGGAAGAGAACACATCGCTCCTGACGAATGACCCAGAGTAAAGCGCAGCCCGTCTGGTAATCTAGCTGTTCATTGTAGTCGCTGCCCGTGCTCGCCAGTTCTGCATGATGTGAAGGTTCTGGCGAAATACAAAGATAAAATATGCCGAGAAGTGCACGAGGCGTTTGAGATTAGAGCAAAGGGAGATGAATGCGTTAGCGAGCCTTCCCTTGCCCTCTCAGGGAAAGAGTTTGATTTTATCAAGAGGTCTTCTGGATTGATGGGATGAATAGGCATTTTTAACGGCCTATATATTATGTGTTTTTTCCTAAATAAACTTTAGTTGCGAGTGCGCCTCGTCCTGTTTACTCTCGTCTTTGTCCTGTCGTTTTTTGGCGCTGTAAATACTGATCATGAACCAACTAGCCCAAATTTCTACTTTTCTACTTTGCTAAAGCGAAGCATCTTATGGAACTATAGCTCTCAAGTCTGGCCTGCGCCTGTGACAAGCAAAATTGAATATTTCTCAGTCAAGCTTTGGTTGTGCGTCATTACGCATTTTTTTTTATGTACGCTAAACTGGCACAATGTCATTAATCGATATAAAATTGTAAAAAAAAATAAGAATTTTTATTGCTTTGATAAGACAATGAAAGAAAGCGCGAGCTATGTTTGTCTTCCGTTTATTTATACTTTTTTTTTGTTCTTTCATATGTTTTGTTACCGCGCGTAGACAGATGATGACTCAAGCTTGTGAACGAACGTGACTCGTACATGGTTGAACACTGCAGTGCCTCTTGATGTTCGATGCCTATTTTATGGTCGCGTCTTACGGACGGGTTTGCGCCCCCTGACAGAAAGAACGAGGCCTAAAAAGGAAGCGTTGGGTGTTAGCAAAGTACAAACCTTTCCAACGCTTATATCTCTCAAAAAAAAAAAAAAAAAAGATCCGAGTTGGGCATGCATGCGCTGCGTCTGATATTTCACTGAAGAAAACGACTGCGCATGCTCAGAACGCCTTCCACAGCCCAGCAGACAAGGATGAGAGTGCGGAGAGGACGATTATTGGACGGTTCATACACAAGTTTCACATTCAGAGATCATCCGAGAAACGCAGACGCACTTTGCCGCTGCATCATGCAGGGACTCCTGTATTCCTAGCTACAAACGGAGGTACCAAGGAGTAACCAAAGGATTATCTCAACAGCGGCGGCGATCTCAAGGGAGACGTAAAACCTTGTAGCGTGGTCTTCACATCTCCGCAGCAATACAGACGACGTTTAGGTCCACATTACCACGAGTCGGTTTGATGGATACCTCCGTCAATGCCAATGATCAACCATCTTGTCTGACTCGCTCGAGTAAAGCGGAAGAGGAGATGCACGTACCAGAGTAAGGACAAAATCCTAGATCATTTATTAAAACACTCTCTTATACGAGAACTATTATCTCCCCGTCCAAAATGCCCCCCTCGCCGGCAAGGTAAGAAAAGCTCCTTACCTGCCATACGCGGGTGTCCGGAGAGCCAAGATGGGGGATGTACGGGAGAAGTCGCCGATACACGTCCGATCTCTTTCGCGGCCCCCGGACGGGCCTCCGTCCCGAAAGTGGGAAAAGAGAGTCGAAACCTCCTCGCCTGTCAGCAGTGATCCGCATCCGAGCGGGGGAACAAAAAGATGTCTCCCCGGGAGAGGGTGAGAGGAGGGCCCTCCAAGACAAGGACCCTCCACTTCACGGACAGGTCGGAGTTCACGGCGAAGGACGCGAAGCGTTCTGACCCACGGCCGTTATCACAGCCATCGAGGAAGGGGGATTACAGGAATCTTCATAATCTTTCAGATGACGCTGGGTGCAGGACGAGCAGTAACAAGCAGACGCGAACACAGGCGCAGACGTGTGCTTCCGCGCTCTCATCTGCTCGTTATTGACCGTGGTGTCATCTGCAAAAGAGAAACACTCACACAATTTTCTGCAATGACCCAACGACGCTAAATCGAAATTAAAATTAGTTATATTGTTTCTAACAATTTACTCCGGTAACCGTAACTTTTTGGAACATTGTCATCTTAAGCCAATCACAGCCTCTATAATCTGACGGAGTCTGTACTATTTGCAATCTGTAGTTTATTTTTCACTCTGCGGTACACTCGGCTAATAGTTTTTAACGTTGTCTCGACTCATGCAAATCGTCCATGAAAAAGAGATGGAGAAATATCACTGAATGTTGCGAAAAAACCTTTCCAGAAAAAAAAAGAAGAAGAAAAAAAAACGTATTTGGGGGCGTTCATAGTATTGCTTGTGAGTTTGGCGCGTACACTTTCTGGGTCATCAAAATGGCGATAGGCAACGTGCTTGTCGGACTCTAGTTTTTTTACGTCCACTTGCAACTTTTTTTCAGGCAATCAGATCACCTAAACAGAAGCCAGAAAGATGAGGGGTTGTGACGGCGGGCATTTTTCGGTAAACCGTTAGGTTTTCAACCGAAAACCCTAAGGTCTGTTACCCGTTTGAGCGCGATTTTTGGAGGTAAACATTTTGCATCAGAATTTACACTTTTTTCACCGATATCTCAAATCACCCCTACTTGTACATTTTTTGTAACTTCAAGTTTTGTGAGCGCTTGTGCTTGTGTTGCTTAAAGCAATAAAAAAAAAGATTCTTGATACGCACATTGCGCAAAAAAGAGTTTTAAAAAAGTTGTGTGTTTTTTGTGTATTTGTATATATCGCTCGTAAAACTATCTATCATAGCTATGTTATGATTGCGCGACCCACCCTTACAAAAATGAACAATGAGTTTCAATTGAGCTTCTAATGTGTTTTTATAGAGTCAAATGAAACTCATAAGAATCTCATCGTTAAATGAGTTTTATCATTACCCACTCCATATCTATTCTTTTGAATTTACTCATTACAAATTCAAGTGAGGTTTATCGTTACCCAATCAATGTCAATTCTTTTGAGTTTACTCATTACAAATTCAAGTGAGGTTTATCGTTACCCAATCAATATCAATTCTTTTGAGTTTACTCATTACAAATTCAAGTGAGGTTTATCGTTACCCAATCAATAGCGATTCTTTTGTGTTTACTCATTACACATTGAAATGAGTGTTATCAAAAAAAAAATCAATAAATCTACTCCCTACTGCATTGCACCCGAAGCAAATAGCGCGTCGGTGCTAGTTCTGATATACAGATTTATTTCCTGTGCTTAAAATAATAACTGTATTCACCCTCTTTTACTGTATGTCTTCAACGCGCCACAGTCTAGCGAAACCAAGATTTCGCGAAATCGGCCTGCTCACACGTGGAGTTTGACGCGCGAAACCTGTGACGTATTGACTCACGAGAATTTCGCCAAACCTTGTCTGCACCGGGAATATTAAGCGTCTCGCATCAAAATGATACGAAGTACGCACAGTGTGAAGAGACAGCCTGTTTTATTAATGCCACTCAATGAATTTCGTCAGATTCGGCTCAACGGGTTTACTAGTTCTGCCAAACCCGGGAAAAACCGCGAGATGATCTCGAAGCATTTCGGCCATTTTTGCACCGCTAATAAAGAGCGTTATCCCCAGTCACCATGTTTATATACAGTGCTTGCACCCGCCGCGACTGTTGACGAATCTGCACCGCGCCCCCAATCCGTACTGTAGGCGCCGTTAACACACCTGCAACCGAGCAGGACCAAGACTCGTCGCCCGTATGTCGCTCGACATGTTTGTTTTGTTTTCTTTCGGCTTCGGCTCGGATACGGAATCGGCCAAAAATCAGACTCCTCCAAAAGCTCGCTCCTCCTCGAAGGTCAGACGTCATAGCGAAGTCGAGCGGCCATTGGCAGCGTCCGCGTTTCTCCTTCGGGAGATTGACGGGCGTCGGTGAGGTTTCAGCGGAAAATTGCTCCAGAAGCGAGAAACACGCGACACTTTTTTCGAAGGCGCGCCACTTTTTCGGTTGCGTTCAGACGGGGAATTTGTTTCCCGAAACCTAGTTTCGCAACACAAGATTCGCCAACAAGATGCATCATGTGAACAGATCTATTTACGGCGCTTCTCTATCGCGATTTGGTCAGTTTCGGTTTCAGTATTGCAACTTTTACTGGTTTCGGTTTCATATTTTAAGGATCGCGTCTTCGACGCCCCATCGGTAGCGACACCAGTTCTGTATATTTTTCTTTTTCCGGCATGGTTTCGCGTTTCGCCATTTTTGCGACCGTTAGGTGTTTCGCCGTTTCGCGGTATGGAAATGCCTTTAGAAATGGAAATGTGCTAATTTAACAAGGTTTATCTATCTGTGAAGTTTTCTCTTGTGATGATTATGTTCAAGAAGAGCGCGGAAGGCCGACGACGCAACAGAACGAGCAGCTCAGCGCAGTTGGTAAGTGTACTTCTTTGTTTGCATTGTAGGCGTTGAACGAGAAGTGAACATTATGGAGTTTTAGAATAATCTCGTGGCTGCTGTGCATGCGCAGACCCAAAACAAGCTTCGGACTCGAGCTTTGGGGCCCGTTATTTTTCGATAATAGCGTGGGTACCTCAAAAGGCGGCGGGTCCATATCACAAGAGCGAATGACATTTTAGCGAACGGCGACATTTGAGCGAATGGTCATTTTAGCGAATAACGGGGGCGCGCGTTAACCCATCCGTCGCGCTGCGCTTTACGCCGCTTCGCGGCGACAGTCTGCGGCAACTCATTACAAAAATATGAACTCATTTGGCCCACCCGAAAACGCCGCTTCGCGGCGTCCGACTATTCGCTAAAGTGTCGTTCGATGAAACGTGGGCGTTCGCTAAAACGTCATTCGATCAAGTGAGTGCCTCCCCCGGCGACCGCGGTCGGTATGGTCGACGCGTATTGAAAACGCCACGGATCGCTGGATTCACAGCTCAAAGCTATCGAGGCGCGTGTACTTACGATCGCGGCAGACATGTAAGCATGCCTGGGTAGTGGATCGTCTGGGCATCGTAAGTACAACAGAGCAGCTTGGCAGCGACAAAAACAAAACATGCGGCATTGAGTGTAAAAAAACTACAAAAACGTTACTCTGGACAAAAAGCTTGTTTAATTTTCAAGATAAAACGTTCTAACTTTCAAATAAAAGCTGCCGCGACATCTTGGTGGCGTTTTAAGCGCGAGATGCTTGCGTTTGGGGGGGTCCCCTTCAGAGAAACGCTATTCTAAAACTCTTCGCCGCAATCCTCGCTATTTTGCCGTCCGTAACGCGCGGTAAAGTAGCGCCCGATATTCTAAAACTCCCTATTTTCTCGTTAAGCTAGAATGTTTTTTTTTTTTTCTTTTTTTAACTAGTTGGGTTTGCTTAATCTGTCCTAATGTTTGGATCTATGTGTAGCGTAATGAAAAGTTGCCACTCATTCTGTGTATGGTCCGAGAAAGTGTGGCTCATAGGAAGCGAGCAAGCCGGCCGTGTCGCGGCGGTCGCCTATTGTTCGCCGCGACCTGGCGGTAGCCGCCGCAGGAGCATCGGGCAGCAATGGCGACGAACAGCACGGCGGGCAGTGTCCCCGTCGTGATTACGACGGAATTTAAGGCAGTTACGAGTTCGGAAAGTTCCTTCGGAAGCCGGTGCCGCCGGCTCAGAATCATCGCGAAGTAATAGCAACGAACAGCACAGAGGACAGTGGTCGACTAAGAATCCGGAGAGCTTCTTCGGTAGCCGGTGCAGAATCATCGGGGGGAAGCAGTGGCGATTAGCAGCACAGCGGACAGTGTTTCCGGGGTGATTACGACGGGGTTTAAGGCGGTTACGAATCGAGAAAGCTTCTTCCGTGGTGCCAATATGACGAAGAGAAAACTGTTTCATGAATCTGGCCGCGTGTGCGACGTGAAGGAGGTCCGTTTCGACGGACAAGTGGATGTCACGGAGCGCTGTACTCTGCAAACAAAATTAAGCGCGCCCGCAAAAAAATTTTGTTGGCGTTGAGTGGACTGCGGTAATTATGTAAGTTTATTTCTAAATCAGCTTGACAATAACTGGGCGATTTTTTTTCGCGCCGTTCCGCGATTCTCTTTACTATCTTCCCGTAGGCTGATGGAAACATCCAACGGTAGGCTTAGGAGGGCGACCACATTCCGCTTCTCGATTCCGGTGAAGTATTTGCTGCATATTTTAGAGTTTGCCGTCGGTGTCGATGCTGTTCCATGGTCGCTAGAAAAAAAAAAAGTTAACTGTATTATTCGTCAGCAGCTTAAACAAAGCGCGAACTGGAAGGTAAGAAACGCCACTAACCTGTATGGACGCACAAGTCGAACCCAGGTCGCGCAGTACTCCGCCTCGTACGGCTTCGAAGGGACGATGTAGTACTTCGTGCCGTGCGCGATCTTGCCGACCACGCAGCAATTGTTGCGGCTTTCTTGGTGCGGAATAGCCATCTCAGAAATGACAGTGCTAACCCACTACAACGCACAACTAACGCAGCGACTGGCAGAAGATGCCCGATGCAACGGACCCGTTTGCCGCTAGGGGCGCCCTGGTCGGGGCTTGAATTAGATCCGCACGGTTCCTATGTCAACAGAGCACGTATTGAATTCCTAATGCTACTTTCAGTCCGTTGCTTTAGGAAATGTCTTATTGGTCTAGCAGTGTACTGATGTCTTTCAACTATAAATTGATTACATTGGCAATACTTTATTACATTTCCGAAGTTAGACTTCCTTGGAATTCGGTTCATGCAGAGACAATATTCCTTTTCAGTCAAAATGGTTGAAGAGGATATCCATCTTTTGTTTTGAAGTTATGGAAGTGGACTAAATTGTACTGTTAGGACAAACTTCGGTCCCCTGGCTTTCTAGAATTGAACTGGGTTTACATTTGTCGGTTAGAACTTTTGATTAAGCAGTTGTTCCTTTTGCCTCTTTTTTTTCTCTTTCATTTTGCAATTGTGATGTGATCAAGCCGAGGGCCGCAGTTATTCCCAAATGAAGCAGCAGCAGTGTGTTCCCAGCTTGCGTCACTTCGATTCATTTCAAGGCATGCCACGAAATGAATGCCCCTGTTCATACACCGTTGGAATTGAGACTGACTTCAAAATGCAGTTCGACACAGTGTTTAAGCGGTATGAAACGTCTGTTGAATGACCTATGCGGTTGTCACAGGTTCGTGGTTGGTCAACCCGAAACGCTTGTCTTCCTCTTCCCATTGGTTTGAAGCTCGGCCGGCATTATACTTTTTCATACTTAGCGTGCAACGCTGTCAAAGCTACTGGCGCGAGTGCGTGGCTTCATCTACGGTTTTGTTTGTGCGAGAAGGCGTGCAAATGATCAACAAGACCAAGCCCCACGCTCGCGCCAGTAGCTTTGACAGCGTTGCACCTTAAGTATGAAAAGGAGTATAGTCTCATCCGAGCTGAAGCCTTTGACGCTCAGGTAAACATGTGCGAGAATTGTAATTGACCCTGCCCCCAAACCACCTATAAACAGACCAAAATGACAAAAAAGACAAAATTTGTGACAGCGGTGTTCGAGAGAAACTGCAGACGTTTAATTACCCTGCCTGAAACTTTGCAAACATTTCAGTGTGGTTGCACCTGTGTGGGCGAGGTAAATCCACTATGAAAAGACCCTGAAGTGACGCCTTCAGGATGCCGAAAATAATTATGGTAAGTTGGAAATTAACCCACTAGTATACTTCCTAAATATTTGGGCCGGGTGTCGATTAAAATATTTTAACCCAGTTAATTTGTCACAAATTTTCAGGCATAATATCTTGAAAAGAATGGAACTGCAGATGTTCCAAACTGGCTGAGGTAAATCAGCCTTGAGGTGCACCAAGGTTTACACTGAACATACTTTTGTGTATTGTCCACGAGGTGTAGCTCTTGCAATGAAGTTTTATGTTGTAGTTTCTTCAATGTTTGAACTTTCAGCGTGCCAGCTGGGTAGTGTGTAAAGGTTTTTTTTTTATAGCGCAAGCAATATCTTAATCCTGGTGGCAGAAAGTTTCGGCTAGCAGTTGACATGGTTGGACAACGGTGTGCATGCTTGCTTTTTCTGAAGCGGCCAATGAAGCGAAATAACATGTGCGGATTGTTCATGCATTTAATTTTTTGTTTTTTGTTCGTTTCAGACTACATGTGCTCCCAGTACAAGGGGGTGGCCCTCCAGGCGCTGACGACCAGCATGTCATCTCTGCTGTGCTGTCGAGGGAAATTTAAAGGGTAAATATTGCAGCTGCAGTTTTTTCTATTCTATCCCTGCTACACTTCCTGCGAATTTCTGTCCATACTTGGTCTTTTTGTTTTCATAGTACTGTAAACTTTTGTTATTGTCCGTTGCAACTATAGAATAGCACAAGCCCCTCCCACAATTCCCTTTGCTCGCCATGATTGGCGGTGTCCTCTCGGTTCTCCTCCTCTCTAGTGTTTGCTTATTAAAAAGAGTGAAGGGCTTTGTGGGAGGGCCGTCTGCTATTCTAGAGTGGCAACAGAGTATAATGACCTCAGTTAATTTAACCATTTCGAAGAGTCCTAGCGGGCACCCATGCATTTTTATGGGAAGGACTCTGCATCATATTTTGAACCGAGAAAATGACCCCACAAACGGGAAAGCACGGGCTTTCTGCTACAAAATTAACGGAACCAAACTTTGTTTTCAAGATCAGACCGGAAAAAGTCGACTCCTGTCTTAAACGGCGAGTAACAGAAATCCTGTGCTAGTCTCGCCACGTTGGGAAGCTAATGCTATGACCCCCATCTTGATTTCTTTAATGCTTGTTATGGCTGTTTTCACATCTGGTATTTTCACTGTTCTTTGGCCAAAAGTGAGTGGCAGGTCACCATAGGTTTCCAGAAGAAAGTGGTCGCATATGCAGAAATTTCTAGCAAGTTCGTAGCGCAGTGGCACTTCGTCGCAACCGAGGAAAAACTATGGTATTGTTGGTGCAAAACATTAAGCCTCACGACTAGCAGCAACTTAATCATGGATATACTGCACCGTACGGCGTTTATTTGAGCTCTACTCCACTCAAAATATTACAGGGGCACTTAGGTATCCCTTTGTGGATTGAATGCGAAAGCATTGCCATTCCTAACGACACTTCCTTTTTTTTTTTCCTCTATTGTTAGGAATGGCAATGCTTTCGCATTCCATCCACGTATGTATAACTAAGTGCCCCTCTAATATTTGTATTACGTTACATAATACGCCGTCACACATCAGGACATATTTTTATGACCATCTTTCGGGCACATCAACGCCAATGCCGTCAAACATGATGAAAAAACAGCCTCAGATAAACAGGGACAAAAAACGGGTAAAGACATGCCATCTTTTGCTGTAATGGGACAAGCTTCTTTTTGAGGGGAGAGTAATGTCGCATTCCGAAGCGGCTGAGATAGCACAGCAGCTAGCATGCCCGGCTCTCACACAGCAGCACCGGGTTCAAATCTCAGCCGTGAAAGCACATTTTATTTTTTATTTTATTCCTCTGTTAAAGTTTGGTACAACTCGGATTTTTCGCTCCATGGACATATGATGCTTTGGCATTAAAAAGGCACATCCAGTCAGGAATGTGCCTTTTCGTGTGGTAGGGTCGTACAGCCGCTCACCACTTTGAAAATGACTACTGAAGTACAAGAGGGCGCTAATGATCACCAAATCAGGTTCACGCCATTCATAGGTGAAGGATCCTTTTGCGTGCACTGAAGATTTGTGTGGCATTTGCTTTCGTTGATTCATTGGCGCATCTCGCCGTTGATCGCAGTCCTGCACCTGGTTAGCTCTAACGGGCAGGATGGACAGCTCGGCAGACTCGTTGGCTGAATCCTCCGTGTGTAGTTTAGCGTTGCCCTTATACTGCTTCAAGTAGGGATGCATGTGAACAGTGCGCAAAACGCATGCCTCTTGCCCACGCTTCTATATTCATTGCTGGTCGCGGCGAAATAGCCAAGTGATGTGCGGCCATGTTTGCCCTAAAAAGTTTGTGAGACATTTAGGATAATGTCGTAATATTTCGTTGTAAGTCACTCAAAAGGTGCGACAAATTTTGTTTTGTTAATACGGATTTCTTCTCGGGTATCGTAAGTTTGCTTTTTGAACTCGGCCTCTGATGTTTCGATCCTCCCAATAATTGAAACTTAGTGTGGCGGATCCAGACCTTTGTTTGTTTTGGGGTGGGCGGAAAATTTTTAAGGATACTATTCTCCCATTCTTTCTTGTTCAAGGGGGGTCCACTCATGTCCAATTGCCCTCCGAGAAGGGGGGAGAGAGAGGGGGGTCCCCCCCCCCTGGATCCGCCACTGTTGTGAAACCTGCAGTTGATACTCACCCATTCGGAGCATGGCTTTATGATCCGCATAGAACCCTATTACCGTTTCCTTCTTGTCCAGTGTGATTAAAAATACTTGTTCAAGATAGTAAACAAACAAAAAAATTAAATAAAAATACACAGGGACAACAAGTAGACATAAAACACTGGCGCCAGTGTTTACCACCACTTATTGTCCACGTGTTTTTTGCGGCGCTTGTCTACGATCATGGATCAGTTGGCCCAAATTGCCATGTTAATTCTGCGAGATGCCTATAAGTCTTAGCTTCTCTATGTTCAAATTTGGTAAAGCCGAAACAAAAAAAAGAGTGCAATGCAGCGGCAAAAACAGTGAGCGATTGATTCTCGCAGACTCGGGGGCAAAATATACTTTTGCATTATGGTGCCCCTGACAATGTTATTAGTGCCACTCATTAAACTATCAAGGTAGTGTGTAAATTAAATGCCTGGGTGAGCAAAAATGTAGGAATTGTGAATGTGACCTTCTGCATTTAGGGCTGGTTCACACATACAGTGCAGCGCTAACTCAGTCCTGTTAAGGCAACGAGTCACTGCTACTTCCATGGCTTGTATCGTGTGTTCTGAGGGTCCTCCTTTCCTAAAGGACTGATGTCCCGGTTTGTAATACTGATTCAGCGCTGAGGTAGTGCTGCACTGTGAACAGGATGCCTCGCGCGGACATTGAAGTTTAGATAAGCAGATCAACGTGTAACTGTGCATTTTGTTTTTTATAGGTTACCAGTACAAGGTCTCCCATGGACATGAAGGCAGTACAAGGTCTCCCATGGACACAATGGCAGTACAAGGTCCCCCATGGACACGAAAGCAGTGTACCGTATACTCGAATTTTGCATTTTTAATAAACCAATTATTAATCCTTCACACGGTTTTATGCAGGCATTTTCCGAACACTGCATGCGTATATAGGCATACATAAAAGTGACACTTGCACTCACTTTCCCCTTCCCTCAAAACAATGGTTAGATCCGGACCACATGTTATGCAACCTATTGCCGTCTTCCCCCTTAGAGCCATCTATCTAGAAACCCACGCTAGGAGTATAATTTCTAATACATTTCATTTGAAAGTCTAGATACACTGCTTTGAGTCTCTGTTGAAAATCAAATGTTATTTTCTACAGCGTTGCAATTCAGGTTTTGATGGGCCATCTCATTTGGTATATTCTGACTCGTCGGAATATACCTAATGAGATGGCACGTCAAAACCTCAAGTACAACGTGGTAGAAAAAAACATTTGATTTTCAACAGAGACTCAAAGCAGTGTATCTAGACTTTCAAATGAAATCTATTAGAAATTCTTATGAGGTGGCACGGCTGAACCTCAATTGAAACGCGGTGGCCAATAGTTTTCGTAAACTCCTTAGGGACTCGTTACAAAAAATCAATTGTTTTTCAACACAGACTCGAAACGGTGTCAATAGACGTTCAAATTATATTCATATGAAATACATTAGAAACTTTATGCGGTAGCTTTGTCGAAACATCAATTGGAACGCGGTGGCCAATAGTTTTCGTAAACTCCTTACGGACTCGTTACAAAACTCGTTTGCATTTCTAGTGAGACTCGAAAAGATGTAATGAGTAGACTCCATAAACTGTCAAATGAAATTCATTAAAAATTTTTGTAAGGGCAATTTATAAGTGAATTAAAGCTTCATCCGGCTTACTGAGTGCCAGATATGAGCATTGAAAGGTGTTCGCGCTAAATTCCTAATGAGTTATATATATATAAAAAAAACAGTCCTAAACTTTCTCGTATGTGTGTAAATGAAGCTTGTATTTTTCCATTTTCGTATTCACTCGCGCACGCGGAAACGGCTCGAGTAAAGTCCTAATTGAGTTGCGAAATTTAAAAATGAAATGCGCCGACGGCTACGCCTTGGGCAGGAGTTGAAAGAGAGGCAAACGAGGAAGGCGAAGTATCGCTTCAGCCGTGGGGCCCTCATTACTCAACATTGTTCCAGAAAAGAAAAGCACGAACGCTTCCCAGCTTGGGGAAACACCGACAGGTGCTTCTCTTGCGGCGCCTCTTAGACTCTTCGCGCTACGCTAGGCAACAAAGCACTGCGCATTTGTAAGAGACACACTCTGCCGCGCAAGCCGACCATTAATTAGTCTCGAGTACGACGTGCCACAAACTTGTGATCGTCTCCTTCGCTGAAGAGTCATTAAACGCTCCTTTTGGTCCGATGCACAGAAAGAATATGAAGGGATCCCGTTGCAACATGCAGATTTGACCGGAAAGATATCTTTTCCAAGCGTTCCATCCCTCTCGCTAGAATCCCAATGCACAAATGGCGACCGCCATCGCACCACTGCTTCTCCGCGCCAAGCAAACGCATCGTCTTCGAGAGCCGGTTGCGACAAATTCACTCTCATAGATGGGCCCAAGTACACGCTGTCTTCGATTGCGCGATTTAAACGATTTTGTGATTCCATGTAAGATTAGATTACCGCGAGTATAAAAAATATTTTGTAGTTTCCATAACGGTCTCTAAATGACTCTGGATTTTTAAATATTATTAGCCAGTCAGCCCAGTTGGAATTTCTCAAGAGCTACGCGCAGAGTGGCGGCACTCTTGTCTCGATTTGATCGAATGGTACATCAACGGTCATTCATCCGTTGATGCCACGTGACGTTTCTCTGGCCCTAGCGACTTGTGGGCATGTCCCCTTTGTTATCTGGTGTTCCTATACATAACTTGCAGATGACACCCTTCTTTCTGATGGCAAGAAGCCTCTCCTTCAAGCAACAAAAGCTACGCTCTCACTCGCCCCTTCCCCCATTTATGTCTGACCAAGTGACGTTAGCGCAACATATATATAGAGCCGTGTGGGACGCCCTGGGTGAAAGTTATCGTGCTAATTAATATTCGACTTTCTGAGTTTGAAGAACGGTATTGGGTCAATTTGACGATATCGGTTTGCTCTGTAGTCAGTTATTTTAGTAAACAGAAGAAGGAAAAGCACTTCTCTAGTTTATCACTATGGCCTTTCGCGAACGGTGGCAAAAGCCGGCAGCTCTGATTCTTGACAAGTTTTAGGGGCCAAGCTCCTTAGGGTCTAGCCTTGTCCGTCCGGCGTTCGTGCTCACATTGATTGCCATCCCATCTGTCTTCTTAAAAAAAGAAAAAAATGTCTGCGCAGTCGACAGGATTAGAACCTGTGCGGGGAGACCCCAATGGATTTCTAGTCCATCGCCTTAACCACTCGGCCATGACTGCGGGACGAGTAGGGGCTCTGAGATGGGGATGTCATGAATGAAACGTTGCATGTAACCGCTCAACGTCTATACAGAAGACGGCGCTGCGGTCAAATGCGTATATAATCGCGTTAAACTTTGCATGCATTGGCTCAACGTTTATAGACGAGAGGGCGCTGCGGTCAAATGCTCAACTGCGTATATAACCACGATCCATACCACACATTCTCTTTCTCACATGGACCGTTGACTTAAGCGGTGGAGATGCGTTCCCACGGCTTTAACGGATCCAAGCTTATCCGCTAGAAGAACCACTGGCTCTGCATTTCACCGAACATAAAGCAGTAATACTGAAATCAAAACGCAACCCGGAACTCAGCACTACCTATCAGCAATAAAAAAAAAATCAGCACCATCAGCACTACCTATGAACAATAAAATCAGTATCATCAGCACCACCAGAGCTTCGCCCCAATCAACATCATTCACCACGGGGAGATGCGGTCTCTTTTTAAGCTAGGTGGCGAAAGCTACCGCCCGTTATAAAAGGTACAGCTGTTAATATCTATCCATCCATACCATGGAATGGTAGATGTATGGCTGTATAAAAAAAGACATGCCTAGGTGAAGATTAAAATAAAAAAGGAAAGACCATTACAATTCCCTGTAATTCCGAATTAGAGCGCAGCTCTTGATGAGGAGGAAGAGAGGGAACGGAGAGGAGGGTTTCTACTCCTCCTCCCCCTCTCCTCCTCCCTCCCCCGCCTCCATCCTCCTCCTCTCATTCTCCTCCCCCTTTCCTTCGTTCCTCCTCCACCTCCATCCCTCCTACCCCGTGACGTCATTCGTGACCCTCGTGACGTCACACGTGATTTCACGTGGGACGTCAATATCGGAAACGTCCCATAATGCAACATGAAATTACGCCGTCGGCGACACCGCTCAAACCGGAAACGGGCACCTAAGAGCTGCGCTCAAAAAATATTATGTACAAAAGATGCCACTACAATGAAAAAGAACAATGCATATAGAACTGTATAATATACTATATGAAATTGTTAAGGGTCCGTAGAAGGGGTCATAGTACCAGCATTGCGATATAGACCGACACGCGGGCTTGACGTCACGGCGCTGCGGCGTCGCTGCGATCGCGCCAGAGCCGAGGGGTGTGGGAAAAAGGGCGCACGTTTCGCATGGGCGTCATAGTATTTCAGCATGTCGCGAAGTTGTGTTGCCGTTAATCTCACCGAAATGTACAAGAAAAGTAGCGGAGTGAGCTTCTACAAGTTCCCGGCAGACTCTGAAAGGCATAGAAGGTGGATATTCACTGGACGCCATATTTGAGGGCGATGTTCAGAACGCATGCTCAGAATATCCTCACATTAATAGCCTGCTATATTAAGCGACAACGTTTTTTGGCAATGCAGTGGAGGGTACAGGCACGGGTTCCCTATCCCATTTTGAGCGCTGGATAAGGCTGTGCGAGGGCTCTCCTCAACTTCACCTGCATTGCCAAGAAAAGTCGTCACCGAGTATAAGACTGGCAACCTAGATGGTGCTCAATGCACGATCCAAAAAGACCGCGGAAGTTCGCCGTCAGCACGCGCTCAGCAGCAGCGCACACGGATATGGCCGCCAGTGAATACTCCAAGGAGGTTATAATGGGCAGGAGGTAGCGACCCTATCCCCAATGCATGGAGCGAAGTGTAACGGAAGTAGGCGTGGCCACGAGCCGCGACGAGCATTTCTTGACCAATGGGAAGCCTAGTGAGTGGGCGCCGCCATTAATTACGGTGCAAACAACCGCGTTGCGATGACATTTCCGTGGCAACGCGACTGTGTGCACCGAAAGTAATGGCGGCACCCACTGTTATTTGAAACAACACTTAACGGGAGACTTTTAAACCGGTATGGTCGGAATTGGATGAGATTATTATAAACGAACGCCTGGTTGCCCAGCAGGAAGTAAGTGACTCGAATTGGGACGATCTAGACGACGCACCGTGAAGGACTTGGCGGTGCGCAACGCATTTTTTAATAAACAGCAGCAGCAGATCGCACGAGCGCGCATGCAAGCCAGGAGCGCACAGAACAACGGGCTCGCGCTTCCAGTTCTGACTTCGCTCGCACATAATGTGGAACTAAGTATAAACACTCACGCTGCAAAGCATTTGCATCGTGGAGGCCCACGGCGGACGCCAACCGCATCGAAAGCTAGCCTCGTGAAGCACACACTGGAGCAGATTAGAAAGCAGACGAACCACCGGTGCGCTACCCCACGGCCTCGGAACGGGTCCGCAAGGCAGTCTGGGATTAAACGCATCTTCCGGCTTCACTCAGGCTGACGTCATGCCGGGTCCTGTCTGTTTAAACGTCCTTGGAATACTCCCTATATCCGTGGATCGAAAATTATGGTCGGCTCGCGCGTTTGTGCGGCAAGCACTTTCTTGGAGGCAAGTGCGGCTTTCATTTCAACCTCCGTCCCGAGGCTTGCCTATGTACAGGGAAACCGTCCTCTGATCGAGAACACCCGGATTTTTTACCCACGGTGTTCGCGCACAAAGCACCGGCCAAGCGCTCGTCGGAGGCTCGCTACGCCCGTGCTACCCAGCAGAAGGGGATCGGCGACAGAACGGCAGTGTTGTAGGCGTTAGCAAAAAAAAAGTAACGAAATACGTTACTCGTTACTTGCAAATCAATGGTACGCGTTACTGAGCTACGTTTCCTAAAAATAAAAGGAACGCGTTACCGCTACAGATAAAAAATAACGCACCTTACTTCTGCGTTACTTTTTTAAATTATGATTTAACACGTTATACGGTTTTGACGATAGAGGTATGCATAAGATCATACATCAAGAAACATTATGTTCATGCAGAAACAGAACATAATTACTTTATCTCTTTTTTTATGGTTTCACCTAAACACTGACAAAAAAAAACGCAAAGAAAAACATGGCTTGACGCCTAAAAACCCGGAAAAACTTGAAGTGTAATTGTAGTAACGAGTAACGTAACTACGTTACTTGAAATAGTAACGTAAGTACGTTACCCGTTACTGTGTCGAAAAAGTAACGAGTAGGTTACTACGTTACTCAAAAAAGTAACGCGTTCCTGGTAACGCCGTTGCTTGTAACCTGTTACGCCAAGACTGCAGAATGGACAAAGCGTTACTGCTTTTCATGCCTTGTGGTCATGAGAGTAGGAAAAGTAGCATACCTTAACTTGAAGACGCTGTGTGTATTTATTTAATTAATGAATAGACTTCCGCAGACCCCCAGTCTGCTGATCCCGCCGGCAGTGAGGAAACCGACTCGAAGTAATCGTAGGCCTCGAGAGACTTGTACGCCTGCTCCGTGTCGGCCGTGAACTGGCTTGGCGAAAAAACTAAATAAACGACGATGTGAGCCGTCGACTTCGGAGGCAGCAACTTCACGTCGGAAGTCCAGCAGGCCTTGTTTACGGCGTACGGATCCTCGTAGGCAACGCCGTCCACGCACAGTTTGTTTCGATACCGCCGCCGTTCAGGCTCGGGTAGTGAGCTCAAATAGTCGGACATAGCATACGACATACGTTGCCAGAAAATACGACGCACAAATAAAGTTAGAAGCATCCCTACAACGTCAACAACGAGCGCACGCTACACGACGCAATGGCGAAAACACGGAAACACGGAGGGACGGGTCGCTTTTGCTCACACAGCTACCGCGCATGCGCGGCCTTCCGGCCGTGTTTGTAAACAGAGCCGCTCCGCGTGTCGGTCTATATTAGCTCAGGCGTTCAATTCACCTTAAATATTAGGCAGAGGAGTGTGTAGCTGGTTAGCAGCGGCGTACTACTAAAATACCCAAAATAAAAAAAGTAAATATTGTAATGTTAGCTGTTGTTGTCGTTGTTGTTGTTTCGTCTTCTGCTTTGCTTCTGCACCCAGGGGTACGGAACCAAAACAACTGAGTGATGAGCGATAAATATTGTAAACCAAGGAAGAGTTTGACGGGATGATACATTTTAATGCCAAGGTACAAAGATGCCTTCCTGGTATACAAACACAATGCATCGACGTTGTTTCCGTGGTTGGGCATGTAGCATGGCCTTACCAAACTGAATCATTTTATCAGTTCCACCTTACAATCAAGCGCACCAGCTCCCGTATCAGTAGCAACATTAACTTAACGGACGTTTTTGTGAAGCTAATAGATTTTGCATTAGATAATCCACTTTACTAGAAACACACTAATTCGCAACAGTAAGTCCTGTTTGAAAGTTAGCGGCCCCGCCTTTCCAAGACTGATATTTCCTGTATCCACGCGCTTCGATGTCAATCAGATCTGTCCGAACGATGATGATTTAAAAATAGACTAAGTCAAATGAATATGGCTTTGGACACGCGTGCGGCGATCCTAATGCCTTATAGCCGGGGATGCGTTTCTGCGGCAATGCAGACAAAAGTACGGAAGCGGGCGATTCAGTATCGATCAAAGTTGTTCACGCTTATTTCTCCTCTCTTCTGAAGTGCCACAGAAAGCTGACCCCAAATATAGAAGCGAAGGAAAAGTCCGAGCACACCTAATCACTTCTTATGAGTTGTGAATGCGAAAGCATGAATGTCGCTCTTCCGCTCCCTGAGTTCGTCTGCGGCGTAGCGGCGTGGACGGCCATGTTTCGCCGGCCGACGGCCGAGCCAGCACCTTCTAGACAGCTTTCAAGCCTGTGAGTCACGTGACATGACGTCATGTCTGGGAGGCCAGCACGGGCGCTGATTGTATGCGAGTGCCGCTTCAACGTTCGCGTGGGGCTCGTTTCCTATATCACAGCCCACGCAAACGCTGACGCGGCACTCGCATCCAATCGGCGCCCGTGCCGGCCTCCCGGAAGTGACGTCACTTCACGTGACGCGCAGGCTTGAAAGCTGTCTAGGAGGTGCTGGCCGAGCGCGCGGTCATGAAAAGTGGCCGCGCCGTGCTCGGCCGTACACCCACTCCGGAGTTTGCCCGAACGGGCTCTGCCGCCACCGCCGGCCACCGCTCCCTCTTACCGGCGGCCGGGTCGCTGCGTGCGCTGCGCCGCCATGGAGAGGGCTTTTCTGGTGGCCTTTTCTGGAACTATGCCGCACGAGATCCAATGGGAGCCTCGTGCCTTGATGATGCTCGCCAGCCAATAGGAGCCTGTCCATCAGATTTCTTCTACAGACGACATTGGGACAGGAGAAGGGGCCGTTTGGCGCGGCTTGAAAGCTGATGACGACGGTTCGCTCCATGGGACAGTTAATGATTTCGCATTAATAAAAAGGGCGCGCGCTATACACACCGCGCAAAATGATACCCTCGATCCCCATGCGAGCATTGGACGGAATGCAACAAATTGTTTGCAGACCTTGCACAAATCAGTGAGGAAAGGGGGTGGGTTCCAGTAGCCGACTCCTGATAGGCACGAAGCATAAGAGTTACTCCCTGTCAGTGTCGAATATCTTTAAAACGAAATTCGCAAAAAAAGTGGTACACGCCTCAAACGATCCGGAAATGCGGATATTTCACATCGAGATTAAACATTTTAACCTACACCCTTAGTTAAGATGGCGTCTCCAGTACACACTAATTCTCGTTTGTGACGTCACGCCAAAGCTGTGGCGCTCATAATAAAAGGGCGCAGGCGCAAATGCTTCCCTTTCTAAAAAAACGGATTCCCGCGCAAGAGCAGCTTACACAGATCAAGTGGTCAAACATTTTTGCTCATAAACATTTAGTGGTTTTATGTCTGTATCCGGCATAGTATTGTTTTCGCGCGAGCGACGCCCTCATGCGTGCGTAAAACGCTCGCAGCGGCAGCTCGCAGCAGTCTCTCGCGAGATAAAGTACGTAGAAGCTATTGACGTGTCATAGAAAATAAGTTTTTTTCCCGTTCGGTCGGCGCCGGGGGCGACACCTGTCGCAGCCAGCGGACATTGTTTCTGACAGCAGGTTTTCTTGACCCTCCCCTCATGCACAGAGCGTCGTGAGGAAGAGACGGCTCACGCCTATTTTTCCCGCGGCGATGTCCCGCACTTCAGCGGAAAACGAGGCTTCTCTGCTCGGGATGTCCCTCTGGGTCAGTGGTGGCGGTGACGCTTTACAAGTAACGCTGTTATGTAGCAGTAACGCGGTACTTTTTTTCCGTAGCGTAGTAACGTACTTGTAACTTTTTCAACAGGGGGACGTATAGCGTATTGACGTTACTTATTTCGAGTAACGAATAACGTCGTTACGCTAGTGGTTACATCTTTCCAAGACTTACAAAACTTTGAGAACGCTTCGGGCCCCGTCATTCGCAAAGCCTTCCCGTACAAACCCCCACTCGTTCCCAAGAAGTGCAAGCGTGTGTGAGTGATCTAGTCGGTAGCGTCACGTGTCACGTGACGTCACATCACGTGTGACGTTATATTTCTCATGATGTTGTCATTCGTGACAACATCACGTGACGCGTGACGTAACAGGTGGCTCTGACGTAATAACTCTATCGACCCGCTAAATTTGGCGGAAAATGTTCCGCTAAATTTTGCGGGAAAATTTTCCGCTACATTTGGCGGTAAATGTTTCCGCTACACTTGGCGGTAACATTTTCTGCTATATTTAGCTGATCAATACGGTCCTGCCGTCACAGCCACGTATGACGTCACACTTGTCTGAGCGCATTGCGTTATGGGATTTGTTGGTCCCACCGATGCGGACACCAGATTTTCTGCGACGCCAGCTCCTAAACGTTATCGCTTTAAAATATTACGCTATATTTTTTTCGTGTTTCCAGGCTTTAAGTTAAATAAATTCTTGCGCTTATCCCACATGTACCTTCAAAATTTGGCCCTCGTTTCCCCTCACAAGCAGTTCCACTTGAGATAAACCTTAATTTAAAAATAAAAAGTAACGTGCGTTGCTTTTCATTGGCAACGGTGAAGCGTTCATCTTATTATGTCGTAACGTGGGTCTGTGAAGTGATCCTTTTTTTTTTTACAAGTAACGAGAAACGTATTTCGTTACATTTTTTTTTTTGTAACACCTCTGTGGGACTCTGGGGTTTCTTGTATACCGTTCTGCCGGGCTCTATGCAGCCTTAACAATGAACGAACCCATTTAAAGTGTGGGCGAACCAGCGCTCGCCGATAAGCGCGAGATCGCGAGCTGATTCGCCGATTTTTTAAAGGAGTTTGTTCTGAAGGCCGTTAAATGGGAACCAAACAGTTTAGTGTTCATAATAAGTGGCGCGCAATCTTTCCACGAGCCAGTAGCCGCCGGTATGCGGGAGCACACGCAACGAAATTGACGTCCTAGACCCCCATTCACGCTTAAGATGACAGTAACATATGTGGGCTCCGGGCAAAGGGAGACTAAAGACTGGATATTCATCTCCCCAAGTAAACTCTACGTGTTTGTTACGCCAATTAATCGCCTACCTTTTATCACCATACCCCGTGTGGAGCTTAAGTGCCTGTCTTTTTTCTCCTTTTCCCCGGAGCCCACACATTTCACCGTCATCTTAAGCGTGAAAAGGGGACTCCGACGTCATTTTCGTTCTATGTGCTCTCGTACACCGGCGGCTGCTGGCTCGTGGAAAGATCGTGCTCCACTTATTATAGACAGTGAAATCTTTGGTTCAGCATCCCTTTGACGTGCCTGACTGACCTGCGTGATCAGGCTCGTTAAGCCAGTGAAAATCACAAGAGTGTCGTAGGTTTTGCTGTGGCGCTGACGGTCACTTGACGTCAGTCCCCGCATCCTCAGATCAGGCTCCTACCGTCTCCAAAAGAACGACGATGTTGATGGTCGTGGCGTACCACCCTGTTTTCGAGCTGGGGCGGGGGGGGCAACTAGACTTTCCCCCCCCCCCTTCTTCTCAGGGCCGGGGGGCGGTGCCCTTGGTTAAAGCCCCTTCATGTTTCAAAAGTAGCTCAAGATGCGTCGATGCTCGAGGGACGTACAGCGTGTAGCCCTTGGGGAGATCATGGCGGTACAGCGCAGCACTGAGCTAGATTTCAGACGCCATGTTCTTCTCAGAAGTGGTGCACGGCACGTGTGTCGAGCATTTCCAGAACTATGAATGGCGACACTTTTACCTGGATAGAGGGGCTTTACTCTTGGTATCTTTTGGGCGCCGCCTGCCAGTGTTTCCCCTGCCCAGTGGCGGTTCTTTCAGGAAGGGGAGGGGGAGGGGGGGACAAAACACATCATGTCTTGCCCCCCCCCCCCCTCTGAGAACGGGGGGGGGGGGGGGTGCAAGCGCCTCCATGCCCTTACCCCCCTCCCCCCCCCCCCCCCCCCCCCGGTTGGTTGGTACGCCCATGCTTGATGGCGTGGAATGCACGTTCCGGAAGCACTGTGGAAGCTTTGCAACGTACTTTATGCCTCAACCCCGAAACCTCGAAGTCACTGCTTCGAAGCGTTCTTCCGCAGAACGAGCACTCGCGCTAGAAATGCATAGCTCAAAGCCAGAAGCGCGGGCTAACTCGCGCTTGTAGCTTTGGCTGCAATCTTAGCTGATGAGAAAACGGAGCATAGACGCGTTAAGGTGTATCCACACGGCGGACCAAATTGCTCTTTTGGTCCGCGGGCCGCGCATCACGTGATCTTACGTCACCGGTTTTTGAGGTCCGCCGGCGGTTTGCGGCCCGCGCTTGTGAGAAATGCCAAGCCACTTTTCTCGCCCGGACCTTGGCGGCGGACCGCGGCGTTTTTAGTATAATTGAAGGGCTAAGTCTGGCAACAAGCTGACTTTTGCTGTTCGGATTGGAATCCAAACCCAAAGTCATTTTCTTTTGGCGCCAACTGCTGAAGACGAAGACGAACCTTTTGCTGTGCGACGATGCAACTTTTTACTTCATCGCGCTCATGGAGCAATTCCCCTCTCCGTGGGAGAATAGTCGCGACGACTACTTAAATAATCATCTAAAGATTTCCCCATGCCTTTTTCGGTTCACTTAAGTCGTCCTTGTCCTCAATATTCAACGCCAGGGCCACTGCGGCCAAACGCCTCTTTCGCTGAACCTCCATCTTGGCTCCTTACAAATAGCCTCAAAGCAGCTCGCTGCATGCGTTCGGCGGAGCTGTGAGGTCGAGGGTTAGACCGGCCCGTTCGCTCTGTCGTCTGCTCTTTTGGTCCGCCGTGTGGATGCTCACTGCAGCCGGGCGGCCCGCGGGCCGCGCATCACGTGATCAATCGGTCCGCGGCCCGGTCCGTCGTGTGGATACACCTTTAGCGTTCTCGACCGAGTCACATTCAGGACTAAGTAGCTCCACAAGCGAGCCATACTGCCGCGAACTGGCGCTGCTTCTAAGGAACTCACGACGTGGCGGCATTCCAACGGAGCTTTACAGGCCGCCACAAGACGGAAATTTGAAATCTGTTCACTCGTTTTAAAATTAATTTTTTTGACTACTCTGCCTGCAGCCCAGAAACCCTAGTCCAGGCTAGTGTTTCTGGGAGGCTGGCACAACACAGACCCCATCTAAATGAGAAAACAAGTGAAAACATCTAGACGGTGGTTTTAAAAGCGCAAAGGACTAAGAAGTGAAGGAGGGGACAGGACAGAGCGCTTACGTACAACTGTCAAATGTCCCTCCTTCTCTTCTTCGTCCTTTGCGCTTTTAAAACCACCGTCTAGATGTTCAACCAACTAGCCCCCCAATTAATTCTGGTGCAAACATTTCTTCCGTACTCTATTAAACTTGGTAAATATAATACTGATGCTGTTGCTTTTTTTTTTTTTTTTCTTGGGGATCGCTGGCCGTGAGTGTTAGCGCACCGCAGCTCGGAGCACGTGGAGCAAAAGCTCGTGCTGTAAACCAGGGCATCCAGCGCGGCGCAAGTTCGTCTGCTTCGTTAGCAGGGGTTGTGGTGCCGTCAAAACACCCAGCTCTGACTGGCTCTGATTGAAAAATAGTGCGTATACCTCAAGGCAGCTTGCTTTAAGGTCTCCCCACTCTCCTTTAATTAGAGCCAATCAGAGCTCGGCGTTCTCACGTCAGCACAACCCCTGCAGAAGAAGCAGACAAGCTGCGCTCCGCATAGACTCTTTTTAGAGTTCTTGTATACAGGCTCCCTACGGGAGCCACAGTTGCGCGTTCATCTCCGTAGCGCCGTCTTTCCTGCACGGCATGTGTAACCCGCTCGTCATGTAACCGAATTCGGCGAATAGCGGCGCCGCGCGTTCAAGGGGCGCGGCGCGCTCAAAAGCAGGGGAACGTAGGCCGGGGCGCGTGCAACGTCTACTTTCCTGCACGGCACTTGATCCGGCTCCTCACGTGATCGGATCTCGGCGAATAGCGGCGCGTCGGCACGTGGAAAACAGACGCGCAACTCTGGCTCCCGTAGGGAGCCTATACAGGGACTCTAGGCCTATACAGGAGCGAGCACCATCTTTTAGCTGCTGAGCCAATGATACGAGTCCGCCATTGCCTGATCACGTGCTGTACTGGACACAAGGGCAGCGTCAGCGTTCGGCCAACTCTCCGAGCCAATCCCACGCTTCGGGGTGAAGACCACCAATGTTGCTAGATTGGCTTTTGAAAAGGCTCTGTTCCCACCCCTGCCCGTATCAATACGGTTGAGCATCGTACCGGCGTGCAGTCGTGCATCACTACTCCTCTTCCGCGGAGACACGTTGGAGCTGATGAGCTTCCCGCTGTCGAAACACAATTGGCTCAAATATGGCGTAGGGACACCACCCCATTATATCTGCTACAAAACGCTTAACGGAAAAAAGAAGTTCAACCGGAACAAAGAACTAGTGCGGGGGAATGTGACGTCACAGGCTTCGGGAGTCACGTGACGTCTTTCTCTGATCACGAATGGCGTTCAAGTTCTCGTATTGCCAATGTTTCAGTGATCCTATAATTGAATATTCATGAAGTTTATTAGTTTTATGGATAGATATGTGCCTGGGAGGGAAATTTACTTCGGAAATATTACAGAGGGAGAGGCTTTCTTTTACGGCCGACCGCCTGTGGGCGGAAAAGGAAAATAAATTTTTTCTTCCACCGCAGATTCTCGGTCTCTGTGCCCTTGAGCGTCATGTAAGTATTCAGGCGGGCATAAACATCTTGTCGGCGGCCTTTTTAAGATTCCGACTGCCCGAGTGCAGCATATATTGCGTCTCAGACCGCGGCAGTTCCTGTATAGCTCTCCGGTCGCCGTCTTCGGAGAAAGAAAGCGGAGGCTCCCCGTTTTTGAAGTCGCGTCTCGCCCTGACAGGCCCTGTGAGAAATGGGCTCACTGCAGCAGAACCGGCAAACGAAATTGGCCTCCAAATGCTCGAGCGCTTCAGGAAGCCATTTGCAGCTTGTTGCCCCCGCTTTTTCTTGTCCGTCGTTCTCCTCGCGCCTATATTTTTTTTCTTTTGCCTGTTTATTGTTTATATATATTTTTTTTTCGTTCTTTAGCTTTTTCGCGTCGCTCTTGCTCTTCAGCTCAGTCTCGCTCGAATTCGTTTTTCGTCTGCTTCACACGCTTCGGCTTCGCATTACGCTTCGGGCTCCGTTTTCCCTTTAAAACGACGGATGTTACTATTAGCGGCGAGATGTTTTGGTGGCGCCCTCCTATGGTTCCCCTTTGTGACGTCATTACCTTGTAAACAACAAGTTCGATGGTGTTTGTAATGGGCATGGTGGAAGCCTGAAATCATTGGGCTCTCAAAGCAACACTGCCAACACCGTCGAAATTAAAGTTCGTTCATTCCTCTTATTTCCGTCGATGGTATACCCTTTCGGACGTCATAGTCAGCTTTTGGGCCAACCGTGGAAGGCCGACCACAGCGACGCTTTCGGTCGCGCACGTCGCCAATACTCCGTTCAGCCCTAAGCTGAGGCTGCGGTGGAAGATACGTCTTCGTTGGAACAGTCGAACTTCTCTCTTTCGTCACGTGATCACGCTTCCGCCCATACCTACGCGCAGAAAGTGGGGGCATGCGATGAAAGGGAGGCGGCTGATTGGTCCTGAGGGCACGAAGCTCCCACCGCAGTCTGAGCTTAGCGGCGAACGGAATGTAGCTGTATCCGCGCCACCTAAAAGACAAGGCCTCCGTATGACGTCATTATTAGTGGATCCCCAACCTCGGGGACAGTTGCCGCAAAGCGGAAGAAGCGTCCGTCTTGGCGTCGTCGTATGCTATGGCGCAGAACCTGGTATACAGGGAGAGTTTTGCCGATGGGTGGAGCCTGTCGCCCACTAAAACAAGCAGACGTGACGATAACACAAAATGGAGGGTTTTGCTTTTGGACACTCTATTTACTTGCGCCAGTCCAAATGTGCCGTTGGTAGTTGTTTTATACAACTACCAACGGCAGATTTTGTTATGCGTGCAATTTTTTTTTTTTTTATTTCAGTCTGTTCAGGCATAACATTCTGTCTGCAGTACCAAAGCAAAATATCAGAAGGTCTGGTCACCATATTCAAGCACAGGCCATGCTTTATTGATCTCCAAAAACATAACTTACAAATATGCTCTATTTCTTTTCGCTTGAAATAAAATTAGGCCTTCTCAAAGAAAAGTGAATCTCGCGATTGAGCGCAAGGGTTCGCAGCGCCTCTGCTAGATGGCGCCGTCAAGGTATTGCATTTTTGCGGTGGTCATTTTTGAAACGTAATATTCAAAGTATTCAAAATTCACTTTTCACAAAAGAGGAAGACGTTTAACTCATATAATCTTAAGAGATTGTTGCAGATAAGAACGTTAGAGCTTCTGACTACGTGTTCAGCGCCAAAAAACACTTACATTAGCGATAAACACTTTTATTACGATGGTGTGTCGCAGCATACCTTCCGTGCCTAATCCAGAGTGGGTTCGAAATTCGATAACACAATATGGCGGAGCCAAGATGGCACCTCCTGGTTACCTTACTTCAAGCTGTGCTTGCTGGATTGTAGGCATCTTCAAAGGAGTGCCAAACTCTCCATAGGGCTCCGTGTTGGCATCGTCGTATGCAAGCTCGCGCTCGTTGCGAGACTCTGCGAGATACGCTGACTCAAACTGGTGGCGCTGCGTGGTTCCACTATACTCCGTTCCATACTTAATCTACACCTTCGCAAAAAAGGGCTGCTTTCCGGTTCCATTTTCGGCATTCGTGCGTATGGCGCGGGATTTGCTCGCTTTCCGCAGCGAATAACATACGCGTGCCCCCCCCCCCCCCCCAAAAAAAAAAGAACTGAAAAAACTCGTAATGTGTAATCTTGTAATCTATTACATAAAAAAGTAATTCAATTAGAAGGTCGTTACTTCTTAAAGGAATACTTCAACGAAATTTGAAATATTCCCGTCGTGTTCAAAAATAGGTTGAATATGATCCACAATATCCGTAAATGACAATAGCACGTTTGTATTTTGAGCCTAGTGGCTGTATTTTTCGTTATAAACGGCCCACTCTGGGCAAGCGCTCGGAGAAGGCCCAGCTTAGAGCACGTGACATCCGACGCAATCGTGACGTAGTTCGTCTCGGGACGAGCAAAGCTACGGCGAGGCTGGCGTCGAGAGGATGGCCTAGTCGTTCCAGCCACCGAAGCGACTGCTTTTGTACGAATTTTGAGTGACGGGTTAATCTTCTATAATCTTGTAGGGGGACAATAGCGACTTCTGCGACACATAAAAGGCATTCTCGGGAAGAGGGGAGTTCCTCCTTCCCCCCTTCTCTGGTCGTGGACGGACCGTCACTAGCTGTCAAGGTTCCTAGACGGGCATTACAAGCGAGGCAATAGCGACATCCACCAGGTGCTCTTTGCTAATCGTTACATTCGTTTTAAAATTCCTTTTCGTGACATTTTAAACAAGATATTGGTATGTTCGATGTGATGCTGCTCCTTTGAACACATATAGACAAAAAAATGAGCGCCGAAATTTCGTTGTAGTATCCCTTTAAAGGAAGTAATTGAATTGTTACAAAATTACAGTAGAATGTAATCGATTACAAGTAATCAATTACTTGTAACGCGTTACCTACAAGTCTGGCCAGCACCTCCTAGACATCTTTAAAGCCTGCTTGTTACGTCACATGACGTCACGTCCGGGAGGCCGACACGGGCGCTGATTGGATGCGAGTACCGCGTCAGCGTTCGCGTGGAACTATGATAAGATACGAGCCCCACACGAACAGTGACGCGGCACTCGCATCCAATCAGTGCCCGTACCAGCCACCCGGACGTGACGTCATGTGACTTAACGCGCAGGCTTTGCTGTCTAGGAGGTGCTACGCTAGCACGCGGCGACGCCAAGACGTCAGTCACGTCGAGCTTCGGCCTGTTTGCCGCTCGGGTCGGGGATCCACCAAAAGAAATCTAGTAACGCTGGGATCCACGAACGATGACGTCATGCGCAGGCCTTCTACGTGGGCTTGGCTTGGTTCCGTTCATCTCGCGACACAAGGAGCTCAAGCCACTCGCGATCGCATCGCTACAACGGGGGACTTAGTTGCCCGTCACCTACGACCTAAGCGGAACATATCGACGGTGCACCAGAGCGGGGAAGGAAGCGGTGCAAATGGCAATTACCGAAAGCGGGATAACGCTCCGACTCGGCCCCAAATGGACGGGGTGAAAGCTCGATTGAAATCTCGTTCCCCAATGGGGCGGAGAAGACCCGACGGATAGGAGAAAAAATGAGTTTCGCTTTTCCGATGTCTTTTGCAATTGTACGGTAGATTTGTTCTCAACACCCGGCTGTCGTTCGGTTTTATTTGGACCATAAAATGAATTTTAAACTTTTTCCTTCTTGGATTAATCCTCAACTCAAAAGCAAAATGAGAAATCACGTGGTCGTGACGTGCTTGGGCACGCGATGCGATGACTTCGATCTTTCATTGTGCTTTTTAAGCACACCACGGAACTCGTTATTCGAAATAGATGCTGTGTGGCGCCACGGCCCTCGTTGGCCACGAATGCGAATCCAAATATTCCTCGACGAATTGATCGTTGAAGAGCGCATACCCGAGTGGCGCACTGCTCGAGTCCAATGCGTGAGCTGGGTTCGGCTAAGTGCTTGGGCACCTCGGAAGCATCGCAGTGAAAAAGCGAAGAGCTCTCGAAGGAAAGGAGGTAAGAAATAGTCCGCTGTATGTTAAAATTCTCGTACCGAAAAGCAGGCTTTTGGCTTCCTAACTTCGTGAGCTAGTTTTCTTTTGGCGCACTAAACGATATGCAATTCGTAAAATCTCAATTTATCCCAGCCCGAAATTCATTTCATAATTTCTTTAAAGGGGTTATGAAACGACTTTATTTTTATTTTCGTTCAGTACTACTAAGAATCACACCCTAATATTATTAATTGAATAAAATTTCCTTCGTTTTTCTTTCCAGGCAATGGCAGTTGCCAAACAAATTTGAAAAATATGAGCATCATTTATGCTCTCAACCGCTTGCTGAGCTCCAGCCATCGTTAGAGTTCGGCTATTCTCATCACTGCAGTGGTTGGACACGAGCCAATACCCGAGTGTCCGCCGAGGCATTGATTGTTACGAGCCCACGTCGAGTGCTCACGCAGTTCTCGTGTCCAATCCATGAGCCAAGCTAGACTGTCGTCAGGCGGGTGGTTTCGGTCGCTTAAAGGGATGGTGAACCGAAATTTGGATTTCAAAAAAACAATGCTGGAGATGTAGGCGGGACGCTACAATCCCTACAACACTACTACAGCTATTTCGTTGACAAAAACGTATTCTAACTTATTTCAATGTCCTGAATGAATTAAATAAATATTGTAGTAGTTTAAGACACGTTTCCTGCAGGAAGAAAAAGCAACGTTGCTAGCGAACTGCTTTCTCGACGGCGGAGGCACAGATGGGCGCAATGCGCTTGTGGGTGAAGCTAAAAGATTGTTCTCAGGTTGCATCCGACTATAGTAAGGCGATATCTCAAATGGACGGCCATATTTTTCGAAAAAGAAGTCGAGATCGACCAGGCCGACGAGACGTGTGACCGTCAAGATGCCTAGTTTCCTCCTCTCTTCGCTCCGCTCCCTCAAGGCCGCGAGGCGGAGAAGACGCAAGGCCGTTCCCTCTCCTTCTCGGAGAAACATGGCGACAACATTCTCGCCAAATTTTCCTCTTTTTTAAAAAAAATACGGTCATCCGTTCGAGATATCGCTGTATGAGTGATATTTTGGTGTTTGTAGCATCCCGTTGCACGCTTTTGCCGCGTGTTTTGGGGAATCCAGATTTCTGTTCAGCATCCCTTTAAAGGAGCGGTGCAACGATATTCAATTGGAATGTTTTTCACTTGACACGAGCTTACTGGCACACCTGGGACTCGAGGATACTCACACGCCACGCCACTGGCCAAGAAACTCCTTTGTTGCGGTGTAATTTCAAGGAAAAAGCGATCATTTTCATTCAATCTCTCCATTGCAAAATTTGATGACGTAACGTGAAGATCGCAGTACACCCAAGTGACGATATTTTAATGCGGTTCATAGATTGGACCCGAGCATTGCGTGGGCACTCGACTTGGGCTCGTGATAACCGCTAGCTCGAAAAGCATTCGGGTAGTTACCCGTGTCCAATCGCTGCAACGACGACAACAGCCGAGCCATAACAATTTCTGGAACTCAGCACGTGTCCTGCGCTTTGCCAACCCCAGCGCGTGGCTATGATCAACACTGGCGGAATATAATCGGCTCCAGATCACATGGCCGCTTGTTCTGACTGCGAGTTGAGGGGGTGAACGCTGCTCGTTTTTCTTTAATTTTTTTCTGGGACTTCTATTGCGTGGGGTGAAAAACGAACGCGTGTTTGATAGGTCATTAACGTTAGGGATCCGTTTTAAGCGGTATTTGCGCAAAGTACAAAAATTGTTGCATCGCTCCTTTAATTACTTGGGGGATCGGTGGCCGAGTGGGCTCGTGCACACCAGCTCGGAGCACGGGGAGCGAAAGCTCGCACTGGAGAACCCAGGAATCCTGGGCTCAATCCTAATATTTTTACTCCTTGAACACTGCTATCGAGATTACACACTCGGTCTACCGGAGCGAGCGTAGTGTGCTCCCCGAACTCACTTCATTGGAAGTGTGTTCTTCGGGCAGGGCTGGCGATTGAGCTCAGGATCACTGGTTTCTCCAGCGCGAGCTTTCTCTCCACGTACTCCGATCTGGTGGGCGCTAGCCCACTCGGCCACCGATACCCCTTTATAAAGACACGTTAAAAAAATTAGACGTTTACAATTCTCTGTAATGCCGAATTGGAGCGCAGCTCTTGAGGAGGAGAGGGAAGGGTACAAAGGGGAGGGTATGCCAGCTGCTCCCCCTTCGTACCCGCCCACCCTCCTCTCCTGTTCCCATCCCACTTAGCGTGAAAATTTCGCTAAATTTCCCTCTAAATTTAGCCGGGAAATTTTCCCGCTGGATTGAGGTGTGACGTCACATGACACGTCATCTGAAATTTTAAATGGGACGTCAAACGGGTAAAACTTTTCCTCTAAATTTAGCGGAAAAATTTTCCGCTAAACTTAGCAAAAACTTTTACCGCAAAATTTAGCGGGAAACGTTTACCCTCGTGACGTCACATGTGACGTCATTTTGGGAAACAGCCCTTAATGCAACGCGCGGTTACGCCGAAGCCGCTTAACTCAGAAACGGGTGCCTAGGAGCTGTGCTCTAAGACAACGTTACATTAATGAACGATTTTTACGCCAATCGGATGATTCTGATCGATCATCGCAAGCCAAGATAAAGAACGAAGCATATCCAACTTTGGCGTTCCGCTTCGTTCCACGGAAGTCTACGAGGAGGCCCTGACACTGCCTAATCAGATCATAATTATCGTGTTGTCTCGAATAGTTACATGCTGAAACAAAAGTAGACTCTATCATTCTCTGCTAATCAAGATAGCCATGAATGACTGACTTTGTCGTCGTCTTTTATCAATTCACTGCTGCACTAATCTTGATTCAGATAAGCCTAAACTCCAAGTCCACCCCACTACTTTTTTGCAATGCCACTCTTCTACATGTCTTCTCTTTCACGAATTTCTTTTTCTTGATAAAATAAAACTTACGCAACGCTTTTGGTTTCTTTGTTGTTATGTTTTACTGTTGAAACACTCCTATTGATTCCACGCACTCGATCGAGCGAAGTGAGTTCGTCAAACTCACTCCAAGCCAAGTGTGTTCCACAGGAAGGAGCCGTCTGGCACACTACAGAAATGACACTAAGAGCGAAGTGCACTCGCTTGTAGTGAAACTAAACTAGCCCGTCTGACAGGGGTATTACAACTGAATTTTTATAAAGAAACATGAAATCCTCGAACCAGCAAAACACAAAACACCGCCAATCTTATCAATGAGATTACAACCTTGCTTCATGTATCCTATACTGTGTGGTGCACGTTAGAGACCCTAGACTAGCGGTGGTACTGCACTGGCTAAATCTCTCATCTACAGCTAGGAGACAAGTCACCCGTTCTAGGCTGTAAAAACATACACACACCCCATTTTTTTTTTATCCCACAATTACGTCACCAAGTTTGCGAAGGCAAGACTCAAAGAAATAGTCCCCTTTTATCCTTGCAATGTTACCGCGACATAGTAGCTTCTGTATCAGTTGCGGTCTGTGCGAGTATGGTTGGGCCAGACTAGAGCCAGCACACCTTTGCAAAATCATGAACATTCCAACCCGATGTCGCTTCATGACCCCAGACCCATGACCCCTCCATGACGTGGAACTATAAGGTATGCCTCCTATATCACTCGTATTTCACAAAATTAGAATTACTTCCGCGTCGCAGACGCCCACCCTTGTACTCCTTTTATACGGCGATCATCCAGATGACAGCCATTTTAATGGGAACTATAGCGCGCCACATATGGACCTCTTTCGAATAACCTAATACAACGCTGCCTAATACCAGCGGTTAACTATATACCCTCATCCCGGTGCATTCTTTAATTTCCCCTGACACAGGTTCACGGTGGAAGAAACACATTGCGTTTCTTCCACCGTGCGCAGGGTATGCAACCGTCTAGAAAATGGGCGAAAAGGCATAGAAACGGACGCTGTGCGTGAGTTTGTTCAGAGTGCTTCTTTTAGCAGTGTTACAATGTTACAGTGTACCAAAATTTACAGTTGTATGGCTATCCCTACTTCGTCGTCGTGTGCACAAATAATTTTAATAAGATTAAGAACAATCGCAGAAAATGTGCGATGAGCACAAGAAGCTGCAGCGCGAGTGTGGCTGCACTGTTATTCAGCTGCACACGTTCATACAAGGATCCTTATTTATGAACCCAGTCAATTGCAAGCGCGAATCGCGAGGGCTTTGGATCCGACTCATCGTCACGTTTATGCCCACGACAACTTCGTCTACGGCAAGAGAACCAATTCCAAGTCGGTGCAGGTACTCCGATCAAGTTCTCACTGCAAGTAGGCTAGTGCTCCATGGCTTAGTGGAGGGTAGGAAAATGTTTGCATGCCATTATTCGAGATGCAGCTATCAAACGCCGAGAGCTTAGCTGCATAGACTGCATTATACATTGTGGAAACTCAATCAAAGTACCCAACTGCCGTCGTCCTCATTCTTTCGAGGAGGTATGGTGATGGCCTGTCATTAGCCAGCTCGAAAAATGAAGGATGTTTACAACTTCCTGACCCTGTAATGCCGAAATAGAGCGCAGCGCTTGAGGAGGAGGAGGGAGGGTACGGAGAAGAAGGTATGCCCCTCCTCCTCCTCCGTACCCTCTCCTCCTCCACTCTTCCTGGTCTCCTCGTCCCGTTCCTCACCTCCTACTCCCTCTTCCCCTCCTTCTCCTCCTTTCCCTCGTCCTTCTTCTCCCTGCCTTCCCCTCGTGATGTCACTCATAACCCTCGTGTCGTCACTCGGGAAGACCTCGTGAAATGAAGGTCACGTGAAGGTCGTAACCTTCACTGTGAAGGTCGTGACCTTCGTTGTGACCTTCATTAGTGACCGTGACGTCACGCGTCACGGTCATGATGCAACGCGCGGGTCACGAGTGACTTGCGTTTTGCATTATGAGACGTTTCCCATAATGCAACGCGCGGGACCCTCGTGACGTCACTCGTCACGTCACGTGTGACGTCATTATGGAAACGTACCATAATGTAACGCGCAGAAGCTTCGTGACGTCACTCGTGACCCTCATTATGTCACTCATGACGTCACGTGGGACGTCATTATGGAAACATCCCATAATGCAACTCGCGGGTCCGGAGTAGGGATGCCGCGAACTTTTTTCGAATCGAAGTTTCGATGATCGAATCAAGCGGTTCGAAAGATTCGAAAGATTTCGATTTTTCGAATTCTCTACATCGTAAAATTCGACGGAAGTCGAATTTTCGAACTTGTTAAGCTAAGACGTTCGATGCTTTTCGAACCGTCGAACTTATTACGCAAAAAAATTCGATCTTTTTCGAACTTTCGAACTTATTGCGCTGCAAAGTTCGATGCTTGTCGAACTTCCGAACTTGACTGACCGAAAAATTCGATGAATTTCGAACTTTCGAACTTATTTATCAAGAGAATTCGAAAAGTTTTGAACTTTCGAATCCTGAAAAGTCAGAAGTTCGACGACCTTCGAACTTTTAGGGTAAAAGTTCGACGTTCGTCGAACTTCGAAAGACCGGCGGACGGTTTCATTTGAATTCAAGTAGTGAGGTACATTCGTAATTCTTTTCTTCTCAAACATTTACACGCGGTGCTGCGTTCCTTACGAAAGACAATGCCGTTTTTTTTCAATGTTCTGGCATTCTTAGTTTTAAAGAAATAAATTCCCGAAGGGGCGAGGAAGGACGACGGGTATTTGACGATTGTCGTTTGTGCCAGATTTGAAGCGCGCTGGTAGCCGAAGCTATTTATGGTAGAGGTGTTATATTTTTTTAAGAATGATCTATGTATAGCCTAGGTAAGTTCCGTCTTAAAATGTGATTATTGTTATTCAACGTGAGTTTTGAAGAAATGTCCAAACATGTATCTACATGCAATTATGCCCTAAACTTGATATTTATTTTCGTCTAAGTTGTTTGAGGTATCGCATTTAAATTAACACCACGGACAGTACATACCATTGCCATCTGCAGAATACAAAATAATGTATTTATTGTTTTTTTCACGTAATTAACTCATGGGAGAAGATTTCTAATAGTGTTCAAGTTCAGCACGTCATTAAAAGAAAACTTTTTTTTTTTCGCTTCACGTTCCTGGGAAGTATTTTTTTTAGCCCGTACACATTTTGGTAAAAGAAACTTGTTTCGAAGTTCTGAACCTCTGAATATGCAAGAATACAACACTTCCGGTGAATTCGTGATAGTTTTTTTTTCCTTTTTCAGCTTTGTATCTCCGCTTCTATTTTTTTATTTTTTTTACTATTGGCACAGGTATTCAGGTTGAAAAGGCATAGCTTTGAACTTCCGAACCACTAAGCATGTGACGAGTAGTGCCTTCTGACAACTAGTTTCTAACAATGACCATCTACGCAATCTTTTATGCAGTGAAGAGCGACAGTAGCTATACATATGCATAAATAATTTCAGATTAAAATTAGCTCGACCACGCCCTCTTTCCCCGTATTGTTTTCTTTAACAGTCCGAAATATCTGGAAGGGGGGAAGGAAACCGAAGCACCCCCCCCCCCGCTACCCTCTTTCTCCCGTTTTTCCTCTTCCGACGCCACTTGTATGGTAGAACGCACCTCGACCTCGAGTTGTGTCGGCTTTTTGCGAGGCGATTGCTCCGTTCCGGAAAATAAACCTCCAGGACAATTACAAACTTAACTTACTATATGCCAGCGTCATTCGGGCGGCGTTCGATCGGATTACTACCAGCGTGCAAGGGGTGGCGAGGTAGTTTGCCAGGTCGTTACAAGGTTTTTCTAAGCCTCAGCCAACTGCTCGCCCCTGGCCGTTTCGAACTGGATGAGTCTCGTAAAACAGTCTGTTCGTGTGATCACTACTGCGTGATGCAGGTTAAAGTCCCCCCTCCCCCCCCCCTCCCCCCCCTCCCCCCCCTCCCCCCCCCCCCTCCCCGGGCTGGCGGTCACAATTACTGATCTATGGTCACACGTCACTCTGCACTGCCAAATATTCCAGCACCATTCGGGACACTCGTCGTATCGTCTAATTGCCTGACCAACTTCGGAGAATCTAGATATCACACCCTAACTTTTCTAAACTTGATTTTGTGAAAACCAGCGAGTCGTGAAAACGTTATTTGAAACAAACTGTGGAGGAACTTGAAAACCGGACTTCGAACTTTGAAAACTTGGACTAGAAAAAAATTCAAAATCTTCGAGTTTTTTTTTTTTTTTTTCGAATTTAGCGTTAAAAGAGAATCGAAACCTTCGAACTTTTCGAACTTTATGCAGAAAGAAATTCGAAATCTTCGAATTGTTCGAACTTCATGTCTATAAAAATTCGAAGCGTTCGAAGTTTTCGAATTTTATTTCCAAAGAATTTCGAAATCTTCGAATTTATCGAACCTGAAGTAAAAATATATTCGAAATATTCGAATTCGAAATTTTAGAAACCGTGAAAGCTGCGAACTTTTCGATTTCGAAACTCCGCTGAGATCGAAAGTTGCGAATTTTTCGAATTCGAACCTTGGTCGGTACGAAAATATCGAAATTTTTCGAAATCGAACCTCAGTTCGCTTCGCAAATATCGAAACCTTTCGAAATCGAACTTGGGGTGGTTCGCGACATCCCTAGTCCGGAGTGAGACACGCGCGTTGCATTATAGGACGTTTCCCATAATGCAACACGCGGTTACGCCGACAGCGACGGCGACGGCGACGCCGCTCAAGCCGGAAACGGGCGCCTAAAGGCTGAACTCCATGGAGCGAATTATGCGTCGAATAACTGGCGAACGTGGCCCGACGGCACGCTCGCTTTGCGCGCGATGTACCAGCTACTGTGCTGATTCCACGCGCAGAGCAAAAGCCGCCGGGCGCAATTCGTCAATTTTTCGCAGCATATTCGCCCCATGGAGCTCAGCCTTAAAAAACCTCTGACACGCCAAAAAAAAAAAAAAAAATTATGCTAGGCGTTGAAATGGCATGTCAGGACATTACAAAAAAATTGTTTCACTATAGAGGTGCGTAGTTTTTTTTTTTTATAAAAATAGAAATAGGAGGCCCAATTCAAAGTTCCCGCCAGTGCATTGTGACGTAACAGTGTACCGCAAGGTGTCGGGGCGGTCAGAAGGGAGGCATCGACATACGTCACTAAAAGTGGGTTCGCAGGAAGTCACGTGAGTTTCACTCCTCGTGCTCTCCGCGACCGTGCCTACGACTTTTTTGTTATTTTCTGCTCTTTGTACGAGCGATTTTAGAGAACGAAGTTTCAGTTCCACTAGCTCTTTATCGCCGCACCGTTGGTTAAGCGTGTTTCACATGCAGCGATTTTGGCCCTAAAGCGGCGCGATTTCTGCCGTCGCGGCGCTCGTGCCGCAGAATTGCTGGTGCTGGCCAGAGCGCCGCGACGGCAGAAATCGCGCCGCTCTAGGGCCAAAACCGCTGCATGTGAACTAGGCTTTAGTTTGCGTGCTGTAAAAGTTGAGGACGAAGAGTCAGTGGATCGACGTGATGGAGGTCAATGATGAAAGCGTTGCGAGTACAAGCCAGTGTACGAGTGCGTGCTGTCAGTCCTATGATACAGAGCTATACTGGGAACAAAAAAGCTATCAGGTTTTGGGAAAAAAAATTTTAGAACGCTCGCAGAAATTAGGATTGCTTGCGTACGACACGTCCAATTGCATTGCTGAAGTTTCGGACACCGAGGTCGTCGAATCATCGTATACTCTCCAGGCTGAAGATGCCTGCCGTCTCTAGGAAATGCATGCAGTGTGATCTCTTCTTCAGTTGCTGAAATACCGGGACAGTCCCTCACACAGCATCTTCTAGGCACTTTAGTTGATCACGTCAATTCACTGACTCCTCTTCTTCTACCTTTACAGCAACATTAAGCGATGAAAAGCGAATAAAAGAAACCTTGTCTGCTTGGATAGCTCGTGGAAATACGGAGAATAACAAAAATATTTAAAAAATATTACACGCGCTCGCGGTAAGCACGAGGAGGGATACTACTCACGTGACTTCCGGCGATGCCTCCCTTCTGACCGCCCCGACACCTTGCGGTACACTGTTACGTCACAGTGCACTGGCGGGAACTTTGAATTGGGCCTCGTATTTCTATTTTTATAAAAAAAACTACGCACCTCTATAGTGAAGCAATTTTTTTGTAATGTCCTGACATGCCATTTCAACGCCTAGCATGAAAACAAAAAAATTTTTTGGCGTGTCAGAGGCCTTTTAAGAGCTGCGTTCCAAAACTGAAGGACGGTTATGGCGACGCCCATGCACAGCTGCCTGAAAGCGTCATAAAGCTAGTTTCTGGCTTTGAGACGTGCCTTTCTAGCGCGAACTCTCGTTCTGCGGAAGAACGTTTCTAATCCGAGGTCTCGTGCTCTCGTGTTTGCGGCGTTGGCTACAGTTATATTGTTCACGTTATTCTCTTATGGTATAGACGATTGCAAGCTGGGCGACTGGCCGCCGCCATGTCTCTGCTCGAGCAGGCACGCCCGTGCGATTACGAGCTTGCCAAAGCTACGTTCACCCGCGCGTTGCACGCGCTTGCACGCATGGGGCACCACTTGTGGCGCCATGCTTGCAATTGTCCATACGGGTAGGAACCGAGGGAGAGGAGGAGACGCCCAGCTCTGGCTGGGATGATTAGCGGGTAGACGCAAAGCTGGCTGTCTCTACTTACTCATCGAAGGCGCTCGAACGCGCTCCAACAGTGAGCAGAGACCGACGTTACTAGATAACCTCAGTTGTGGCACTCCCGCGGAAGGCGGTACCCCCTCTCACTCTCTTCAGTCCGCCTCCCGTCGTTCGAAGCGCCATCTAGATTTTCAACTCATAACTGCGTCCAGCTAGAGTTTCTGTATAGGCTCCCTACGGGAGCCAGAGCTGCGCGCTCATCTGTGTAGCGCCGTCTTTCCTGCACGGCATGTTGATCCAGCTCGTCACGTGACTGAATTCGGCGAAAAGCGGCGCCGCACGTTCGAGGCGCGCGCCGCGCTCAAAAGCAGGGGAACGTAGGCCGGGGCGCGTGCAACGTCTACTTTCCTGCACGGCACTTGATCCGGCTCCTCAAGTGATCGGATCTCGGCGAACAGCGGCGCGGCGGCACGTGGAGAACAGACGCGCAACTTTGGCTCCCGTAGGGAGCTTATACAGGAACTCTACATAGAGCTAGAGCTCCTGTATAGGCTCCCTACGGGAGCCAGAGTTGCGCGTTTGATTTCACGTGCCGCGTGCCGCCCTCGCCGCTATTCGCCGAGGTCCGATCACGTGAGGAGCCGTATCAAGTGTCGTGCAGCAAAGTAGACGCGCCCCGGCGTACGTTCCCCGGCTTTTGAGCGCGCCGCGCTCCTCGAACGCGCGGCCAAATGCTTTACTAGGGGGAATACATTTCACTCCTGTCAAATACAATAGCCTCGGCGCGGACAGGTTTTCTGGGCTTGGCGAGAGCCATCTATCGTCGGGGAGGTCTCGGCTACATACCAAATTCATTGTTGTGGAAATGCGCGAGACACCTGCCGGGCGCCACTTCCAAGAATAACATGGCGTCTAAACTCTAGCTCAGTGGTGCGCTAAATACTTTGCTGCGCTGCTCCGCCATGATCTTCCCAAGGGTTGCACGTGCCTCGTGCATCGACGCACCTTGCGCTACTTTTGAAACATGAAGGGGCTTCAGGTGGAACCGAAGACGACACCGCCGCGGCCGCCGCGAACATCCACGTGCAGTTGCGCGTGAACTGAGGCGTACCTCCACTCCGTCAGGGCTGGATTCGGCGCTGTAGGCGTTCTGTCTAATGCAAATGAGCAGTATGGGATGTATTCCCCTAGTAAAGTATTTGGCGCGGCGCTGCTATTCGCCGAATTCAGTCACGTGAGGAGCTGTATCCACATGCCATGCATGAACGCGCAACTCTGGCTCCCATAGGGAGCCTATGCAGGAACTCTATATAGAGCAGACCTTGAACGCCATCTAGCCGCTATGTTTCGATACGTAAATATTCCGTAGAATACACTGCAATTACCATAGCAGCCGTCCGGCGCGTCGAGCGACGGGAGGCGAGTTGTGGTGAGTGAGGGGGGTACTGTTCGTGCAAGCAGCGTCTATGAGCAGTTCCGAAACTTAGTTATTCGAATAACGTTGGTAGAGACGAAGGCATCCAGCTGTGCGTCTACTCACGCGAACCAGAGCTGTTCCGACGTCCCCGCGTACTTTCATCTCCTCCTCTCCCGCAGTTTCTACACATATGTTTATTACGATTCTATTCTTCTTTCTTTATTGCCTATTGTAGAAGCTATCGTATCGCTATTAAACGAAAAATAAGTTTTCCAGCAATATTTGAGATAAATATTTTGTCACATTTCAATAGGCACAGATTATGCGATAAGATGCAATAGAGAGTTTTAGGGAACCGCTTTTGCCCATCCGATACGGTACGATAATCCCTCCAGCACGAACTGCGCATGCCCTAGCGTAGAAGAGTCGCATATGCGCACTTTGTACCGGAGGGCCCATCGTACCGTATCGGAAAACTCCCTAATAGAGAGTTTTAGGGAACCGGAACAAAATACGATCGATAAACAAAAACGATCGATACCTTGGATCGGGCGTGTGGACCGATCGTGTGCCCTGAAACGGCTTTGGGGGAACCGTATTTGCAGACAATAGCAGACGATCGGTACAGGTCGCGCCCCCTGGCAACGGAAACCTGCATCTGCCTCATCGAGAAAAGACAAATTTGCGTGTGATTGTACAAATCGCAGAAACTCAAGTAAATAAATATCGCACCCTAATTATATAGAGAACCAAAAATATAGTATACCTACTTATAGTTCGTCTCGTTTTTTTACTGGAATGAATGCGCTTCCGTAATACAAAACCTGGCGCACCACGGCGTGTCGCCCCTGGCACAGCGAAGTTCTAAAATGTTCGTCTGCTAAGAAGCAGACGAGCTTTCCGACAACAATGGCGCTCGATCTTTTTGACCATGACGTGGAGTTGGCTCTATTCAGCGAAAGAAATTTAGAAAAAGTGATTTTGTACGACTGTCTGCGCACTAAGTGTGGCGTGAGTCTCTTTTGAACTTCCCGCTTTCTATAAGCGACGCACGCACGCGCGTGCCCTGGGGCCCGTGACTTGTGCAGGGGCACGAGGGAATAAACATTCTTTTTGGTGTGCCGTGACACGGAGTCAGTCGCATTTCTTTCGGGTGCCACCGAGCACCGATACACTAAGAGAAGCCGCTTGTTGGCGGCAAGGCATAGGACGTTCAACTTGGCGTAGCTTTTGAGTAAACAAAAAAGTTGTGATACCAGGAATGATGTGCGGATACCACGAATGATGTGCCAGCGTATTTTGGGTTTTTTTTTTCTTTCAGTTTACCAGATTTATATACTTGGGGAATAAAATAATGCCTCGATCGTACATGGTAACTTGTTTTCTAATAAATCATGCGTTCTCAGCGGGCAAGCTTCGGTGTTTTACATCAACCAAATATGATGTTTACACCAAACACGTCCTGATATGCTGAAACGTTGCCGAAAGCAAACTCGATTTGGCACAAGAACACGCTCGCGCGCGCTTATCATCAACATTCGAAGTCGTCTGCTAGCGATCCTGTCTCTTTCCCTCGAGGCCCAATGCAGGATCGAGTATTAAGAAAGCCATGGTCAAATAAAACTAGAAATATTAAATCTCGAAGAAAATACAAAAATAACCAAAATATACTCACTTTCTAAAGTTGATGCGGCCATTTTTCTTGTACAAAGCTAATTCAATTCAATTTTCAATTTAAGTCAATTTTAATTTTAAGATCAAGTCATACAAAATAAAGAGCTGGCCCAGAAAAGCAGCATTCTGCTTGTATGTGGGGTCAGGCGACCAACTACAAAACATGTTGTTACAAAAAAAACAAAAAAAAAAACACCGCAGCACAAAAAAAAAATGAAAGGAACACAAAATGAGCAGCACAAATAAATACAAAAAGGAACACTTTAGAGCATGAAATATAGGTGTTTATATCCAAGTCTACTCACGGAACCATGAAATAAAAGTACGAAACATCTCCAACGGTTAGGCTACGATATCTACAGCTCAAATGCTTGACACCAATTCCTTAGTATCCTTTTTTAGTACCCAAGTGGATTCTATATTCATAAGGGACTCTGGGAGTTCGTTAAATAAGTAAGGAATGTAATGATTTCTGTTTTTCTTTCCATACAGTGTGAATATTTTTGAAATGACGTATCTTTCAGTACGTCTCAAATCTCTATTTTTATTTACGAGGATGTCAATCCGTTCCTTCGCTCCTCGCAACGAGAAGTTCTTTTTCAACGCTGCGTCATTCCAAAGTTCTAGAGCGAAAAAGGAGTAGCGCCTAGCACCTCCCGAAGTAGAAAGATGTTGTCTACTACTTTAAATCGCTTGCGAGGGGGAGGCGGAGGGACGGTGGTAGATAGGGCGCTCATGTTGCTCTCTTACGGTACAGATAGCAGACGATCACGGTCGTACGCCCGAGTACCGATCGTTGCGCCGTGCACGGTACGACCACGAAGAAAATATAAAGGAAAACCTGTAACTTTAATGCTGTACACTTACTAAAACTATCACCCAATATTCAAAGGGCTCGTTTTATAGGATATATGTGATTAGCATTTGTACAGAAATTTTTAATTCATGCAACATTTTTAAACTAAAAAGTATCCAGAGCCTTGATGCAGAAGGCTGTTGCTCACTCTATTACCACTACAGATAATCCTCAGTCATAACAGTAGATGTAAAAAAACGGGTGATAAGTGCTCAAAATGCACATCCAATATTTGTATAAAAATAACAAAAAAAAAAACTTATAATATGTAAAAAAAAAAAAAAAAGTGTTGCGCCAGCGGGATTCGAACTCTCCACTACCGGTCCTCCACGAGCTCAAAAAACCGGCGCTCTAATCCACTGAGCTAGCGAGCAACCGATTTTCGGCTGCGCTAAACACCAATTTATTTCTATTGAAAAAGTCCTATTGTGTTTTGTTCTTTATTCTTTTTCTTTTTCGCTGACTCAAACTTTATGGACTTGCTGTCACACATGGCGCTCCTGCTAGCCACTGCCACGAGTTATTTTATTCATGTTTGGAGCCACGGCACGCTCTCTCCTCCAGCGAAATAGCCGTTTTGTTAACGAAGCGAGACTGTCCATGTCGGCCATTGGTCGTGCCGGTCGTGCCTTACGGTTCCACCAGCGCATTACGGTAAGATCGCAGAAGACAGGCGCATGCGCAGTTCGTACCGGAGGGCCCATCGTACCGTATCGGATGTGCAAAAACGGTTCCCTAAAACTCTCTAATATAATACGAAACGATACAATATATTTAGGGTTCGGAGTTTTCGGTTTAAACCGATAAAAGTACGCCGAATCCATTTTTCAGAAATTCGGTTTTAACCGAAAAAGGTGAGTTTGTAGGTTCGCCATTTTCGACTTAAACCAATAAAAACCGAAAGAAGTACGTCAAATTCATTTTCTAAAATTCAGTTTTAACCGGAAAAGGTCACTTTGACCTTCCAGTCGTACCGCAGAGCCCTGGCAAAAACGTGGAACGACAGTGCCGACCGAAACGTGTCCGAATGTATGGAATACACGGATGCCATCATGACGTTATGCTTTAATATGCACATCATCGATCGGAACGTGAAGTCCAAAATGCCCATGACTTCGCTATGTACGAGCCTGTTTTCAAACTCGTTGTAAGGGAGACTGGATTCTAGCTCTCCATGTTGTGTTGTGCTTCAAAACGTCGCACCATATCTCTTTTGGCGGTCACAACTGGTTGATTGACCGATTTTCGTTCAGGCAGGGCTTCATCTCCTCAGCCCACCAGTGTCCAGTGTTAGCGTTGAGAGCGCATTCTCGAAGCTCAGGGTCATATTAACAAAAAAGAAAAAGCGCGGATCAACGAAGAAAACCTGGGAAAGTACATGTGTGTGTACTATAATAAGATCACGTAATCCCGATGTACAGAAGGTAAAGTTCCATGTCTTTGGGCATAGGGTTCATATCTGACTTGTTTGTACTTCCGTCTTTTTTTTTTTCTTTTACAGTTGCACACATTTGCCAAATAAATTGTCGATTTCTTTTACAATGCATCTGTGCAGTTATTCTTTGAGTGATCACAAATATCTAAGCTACAATTATCATCTGATCCGGTGTCCGTTAGTGTTTATTTTAGTTCACCGAAAGAAGCCGATAAACTTTTTTGGGCATAAATATGCACGGAACAAAACCGAAAATTGAATTTTAAAATAAACACCGAAGAAAGTACGCCGAATTTTGAAATAATAAAAACCGAAAACGCGGAACCCTAGATATAATGCGATACGATGCGATACAATACAACACAATACGATACGATACGATACGAACTTTATTTTCACCACAGACACAGGTGGAAAGGGAGGACAGAGGAAAAGCTGTAGAAATGCAGCTTGATAACCCCCCCCCCCCCCCCCCCCCCCCCCCCCCGCCGACACTGGGCCTCTTCCCTTTCAGCGGCAAAGGCGGAGCACATGTTTTTAGTAAAAAAAAAGTTACATGTTTCAAAAATACAAAAAGTAAGCACGTACCTGGTATATATACTCGGATATATATTCAGAAATTAAATTTCGCGCTATAAGAACAAGGTCGTATGAACAAGTTAGTACTGTTTGATAGTTGCTCGCATCTCTATTGCGATCAAAATATACGTTGAGTAGAAGAGGAATAATTAATTCTCGGCTTTCTGTAATTTGTTTTACAGTTTGGAGGTTACGAAGGCTGCTGACACCATACATGGCGACCCGACATCAACGGGAGCAGGGATGGGCAAAATACGTGCAAATATATGTATCGAAATACAAATACAAAATACTTTGCCAAAAATGTATTCAATTACAAATCTAATTACATTTCCAAAAAAGCATTTAAATACAAGATACAAATACAACCAAATGTATTTGGTCTCCTCCAAATACTTTTAAAGGGATACTGAACCAAAGAATTTAGTGCCCATAATAAGTGGCGCACGTTCTTTCCACCAGCCAGCAGCCGCCGGTGTGCGCGGGCACACGCAACAAAAATGACGTCACGGACCTCCATTCGCGGTTGAGATGACAGTGAAATGCATGGGCTTCGGACTAAAGGAGAATAAAGACAGGCTTTTCATCTCTACAAGTGAAAGCTACGTGTTTGTTAGACGAATTAATCGCTTACCTTTTACACCAGACACCACTGTGTAGATGAAAAACTTGTCTTTATTCTCCTTTGGTCCGAAGCCCATACATTTCACTGTCATCTCAACCACGAATGGAGGTCTGTGACGTCATTTTTCTTGCGTGTGCTCGCGCACACCGGCGGCTGCTGGCTCGTGGAAAGAACGTGCGCCACTTATTATGGACACCGAATTCCTTGGTTCAGTATCCAATACATTCCTCAAAATTTGCGTCAGCGACTTCAGGGCACCCGCAACGGGTTTCTGGGTATCTCATTTTAATTTTGCATCGCACACTCGGGAGTTAGTTTGCGAGGCTCTGTAACGTATTAGAAATATAATCACAAAAAAAAAAAATGTAATCAGCTTGGACGTAATAGGTGAAAAAAGTACAAAGCTTCAAGCAGCTTTTTTTTTTTTCGTTTACGTTTTAATATAGACCAACAAAGAACCGAGACGACCAAGACACGCAGCACTACGGAATTTTTTATTATTGCAACTCGCACCAGTTACGAAAATCTGGACGACCAGCGCATTTAGAATGTTCCAGGCAAAAATATGGATGGAAATCAGGCTGAAAGCATCACAAGTTGTCACAGGCACTTATTTAGTCAGTCTGCCTGTGAACGTCGATTTCGTCACTATTCTTGCCCTGGACTAGCACCGTAATCACAAAGTCACTAAACGCTTGTGCTTAATTGAGAAACACTGCATTCGGTGCGGAACATAGTCTTCTTCCTGCTCTGGACAGTGCCTTTAAAATAAAGCCGCAGGAGAACAAGAAAAAAGCCCCATGGCCGAATAAAGGATGGAGACTATATCTTACCACCACATGCATAAAAACAAGATGTATTTTCGCCCACAAAATTGTATTTAATTACAATGGTATTTGAAACACCCACATTTTAGTATTTAAATGCACACGTCAAACACATTACCCAATCTGTAATTAAATACAAATGCAAAATACACAAAGTATTTGAAATACGTATTTCAAATACTTGAATTTGAATTACTGCCCATCCCTGAACGGGAGGAACGAGCGTGCACACCCAGTCACCGGGCGTCACCGAAATCGGAACTCCTCAACGACGTTTCACGATCGAAGGTGCGCTCAACGCAGGGAACACGGAAGATCTTCGACACTTCACGAAACAACATCTGGCAGACGAGCTCAAGCTCCGCCAACTACCGTGCTCTGAACCGAAGAAACGGCTCATTCATAGGCTTTTCGACGACAACGTCACGCTAGAAGCTCAAGTCTCTAACATCCTTTCACGCTCGACACGAACAGCAAGCCCGAATTGAGGAACTGCCCACAGCCAACGACAAACTTCAATCGGACGTCGATCACCCACAAGCAGAAATGCAACGTCTCATTCAAGCTGTCTCGTCAACGAAGACATCCGACGTTCCCATGGCAGAAGAGGCAACGGCATCCAGCCATGGCCCGGCTGCGCAACGGCTGGAAGCGCAGCCCCTGAACACAAATAGCAACGTCATCACTCTCGAGATCTCCCCCAAAACGTCAACACAACCCGAAAACGAAGGGAACGAAATAATCCATCCCTTTGGTGCGATCGTGGACATCCAAGCCAGAGAGAGAGAGAGAGAGAGAGACGACTCCGAGACTACGAACCGAACGGACAGACCACTCCTCCCCAAATCCTTATGGAACCAAGTGCAATACAGCTAGTAAACCTCCCAAGTACTGTCTTTAAACCAGCCCCTCCCATCGCCTCAAATCTAACTCTCAGCCACGACACGATACAGATCTGACACTTCATTAAGAAACTGCTAACTTACGAGCAATATTTAAACGATACTTATAGATATGGTGTATATCAAGGATTTTGAATAATTCAAACAATGATTGTGTTATCGCTTTAACAACTAAATTTTCTAAGTATCCTTTTCTAAATTGGCTATCTTCTTAGCTGTAGGCATGTGGCACAGTGTCCGTGTATTATGTTATCTTATATTGAGCACGGATCTCTCTCGCGAGTTTTACAGCATTCTACGTTCGGAACGACGAATCCGATCGTGGATGTTACGCGTACGTGCTATTAGCAATCTTCTTTTTTTATGATTCGTAAGGAATTTATTTAACATGGCTGTCAATTTGCATACTCAGGCGGTTTACATTTTCAACGTACATCGGCACCTAGCATTAGCAGTTATCGCAATCCTGCTCGCGTGTATACTCGGAAGTTTACTTTTATTTTGCACGTTAGATGTGCTCTTATATTGCATGCAAAAGAAGAAAAGTCTGCGACTGTTTAAAAGTATTCTAATTCAGCACCATGTATTTATACTGACAGTGCAAACAACTACCGACAACACTCTTTTCTCTTTTGATATGTTCATTACAATGCGTTCCGTTCGCTGACAGGTCGTCGCAACGTGCCACTCGCGCGAAACGTGGAATTTTGTTTGGTTTTCACGGAGATTAAAGAGACTGTCTAGTGGAAATATTTTGAAGTTAATCCGAACGTAACCGAGCCGAAAAATAACAAAGCCAGCCCCCTCTTCGTAACAAAAACAATTAATTGCGTTCACGGTAATTAGTAACGACTCCAAGGGATGGAAAACGTGTCTCGTGAACGTTGATTAACATTTTACATTTTTCTTCTTCTACACGATGCGTACAACCATGCCAACATCAGCGCTTATACTCGTGGCCGTAAAAAAAAAAAATGCAGCTGAAAAAAGAAATCATTTTTCGAAGCTGATGCGTTTATTCGGGCGAATGCGGATGCCTCGAAGGGAGTTTCGGACGCGACGCGCAACTCTCGGAACGCGCCGAGAGTAAACATTTGTTTAACGACAGATTCAATTAAAACCCGCCTTCGAACAACGTAATCACGCTTGTGCGTGTTTGGAAATTGAGCTCGAGGAACCCAAGGGCAGACGAATCGCGGTAGAATTCTTCAATGCAACTTCTGCGAAAGTTCAAAAAAAAAAAGAGGCCAGGGGGACGGGAGAGAAACGCCGAAGGCATATTCTTCTCGTTTTTTTTTGTGTGTTTTTTTTTTTGCGTTTGAATCAACGGATTATGATTTTTGGAATGGAAACCCGGATCATTCCATCTCAAACGTCCCAGACCTTGCGCTCGACCATTTCTGAGTTTAAGAAAAAAAAAAAAAAAACATTCCTGGCTGTTTACCTCGAGGTCCTTAACCTTTTCCTAAAATATTTTCGGCGAAAAAAGCTTTTTTTTTTTTTTTGGTGTGAGCATGGTTTGATTTTTTTTTTTTTTAATGGGCGTAAAACCAGGCATGGATCAATAATTGAGCAACAATCAGATTTTCTTCCAAACGTTTCACAATTTGTTTTATGTTGTCATGATAATTCAATTTTTATTGTTAAATTAGTTTTTAAAGTATTCAACTAAATGCGCGAAAATTAACACATTTTTCCATTTTTTACTCTATTATCGCTTTGCGCCTTGCAGTTAAAACCTTTTTTTTTGGGGGGGGGGGGGGGGGGGATTCCCTGTAGATGTATAACAAATTAAAAATGTTTGAAGTTGTACATTAAAATACTTAACAAACAAAATTCTAAAATTATAAAAAAAAAACGTTACCTTTTCTGCCCAAACAGCCGTCTATTTTATCCTGAGGTGGCCCCAAGAAAGAAATAGGAAACATAACGGCTTTATAAGAAGAGTTTATTGTCTTTCAGTTTTGAAAGTAAAATCAAAACTATTTTTGTCTACATCGAGAAAAAAAAACACATTGAAGTTGAGCTCCCGCGTCGCAACCCCGACTGCTTTCTCAGCTCCTCTTCACCGCACAGCACGCCACTGTCGACGTTGTAGCCGGACGAAACGCAGGATTGTCTGTTTTCAGCGCAGTGCCTAGCGCAGGTAGACTCGAAGAGGTTGTGCTCTCGTATAGATATTCATAGGAAATGTCTTACTTCTGCTTCCGTAACTTTCCAAGCTCTGCAGTTGCAATCGTCGTCGACGGCGGACTCCTCTTGCGATCTAGCAGGGACTCTGCAGTTTTTTTTTAGCGCTTCCGTGGCAGCATATCTACGAGCAAGTCAGTTGCTTCATACCGCAATTTGTCCCTCTTGTCAGGCCCCCCGTAAGCAGCAGCATAAAACCCCCCTGAGTAGGCGGAATGAAAATGACCTCAACTATATGGCGTTGAACAGATCGCAGCAGTATGCATGTTCTTGGTCAAGCGGTAGTCGAAGAATCACGCCCCGTTGGTTCTTTCCGCTGGCGTGATTTCTATGGGGAGAAATTTCTGAATTGGGACAAGCCTAAAATCGATTTTAAAACTGCAAATTTCCGCGTCTCTGAGTGGTGGAACGCACAATTATCATAGGACGTCCGCCGTTGTTTTCATTGCAGCCGCAAAGAAGGACGAGTGGTAGCGGTTATGGCAGACCGCGGCGCATCCTTAGCTGTAAACAGTGACTGCATACGCCAGGCAGTTGCGAGTCAAGAATGCGCATGCGCAGAACCCGCTGCGGAGATCACATTCCCGACCATCCTGAAACTCAATCGCATATTCTGTTATTGAATTCATAAAAATTCATTTCACTTTGAATACACTCGTGCTCCTCGTGTTTTTATTATATAATGTATAAATTACCGGATATAGTTGAACAAGTCACTTTCTACGTTTATTTTCTATTGTCTTTCTTTCTTTTTTTCTTTTCCTTTTATTGTATTTCCAGTAATATTTCTTAAGAGTGCTGCCTTCCTATTATGTTATTATTAAAATGGGCCCAAACTAGCCAAAAGGCTATGGGCCCAGATGGTTCTCAATAAATTGTACGATGCAACTCATGACAATAAACTCGATTGATTGATTGATTGATTGACTAGAAAATGCCCTACAGGTTTCACTTGAGCTAGTTGGTACATAACCGAATAGGATCAGCTGAACGATTACAAATTAGAAAAACTGTGAGAGGTGTGAGCGGTGTGAAAGGTGTGTGTGTCTTTTACTCTCACGGTTTTTCTAACGTGTAATTGTTCCGCTGACCCAATTAGAAATTACATCGCATGCGCGGAAAGCTTCTCAGCTCTCCTGTCAGGTGGCGTGTTGTGCGGTAAAGAGGCGCTAAGAAACAATGCCAGGTTGCGACGCGGGACTCAAATTCAATATTTTTTTCTTCTTGATTCAGAAAAAAAGACAAAAACATTTTGAATAAACCTTCAGAAATGAAAGACAATCACATCTTCTTATAAAGCCGTTATGTTTCGAATTTTTACTTGAACCACCTCAGGGTAGAATAAACGGCTGTTTAAGCAGTAAAACAGATTTGTTTTACAATATTATAATTTTTTTCCTGTAAAGTTTTTCTTTTTTTTTTTTTGCACTGCCTCAAGAATTTTTTATTTGTAATACATCCCCAGGGATTTCAACTAGAAAGATTTAATAGCCAGGCGCAAATCTGTAGTGAAATTAAAAAATTGAGAAATGTGATATTGTTCGTGCATTTTGTTGATTTTATAAAGAAATATTTTAACAATAAAATACGCATAATCATCACACCAGAGCAAGCTCAAAACCGTTCAATTTTCATAACATAAATTGTGAAACGTTTCGTTGAAAATTTTATTTCTAATCAATTATTAATTGATGCCTAGTTTTACGCCCATTTTAGAAGTTCAAACCACGCTCCCGCCATAAACAAAGAAGAAGAAAAGACCGGCAAAAACATTTCAGGAAAACATTCAGGACGGGCTAAAAAGCCACAAATTTCCCTTAAAAATTCAGAAATGGTCTCGCTTAACGTCTGGGGCGTTTGAGGTGGAGTGACCCAAACACAGCCATTCGTAGAGTCATCAAGAAAGGAGGGCATGGGCAGCATCGAAACATTCCGCGTCTGCATGGGCGCGTCCATGCACACGCGCGCGCGTGATCGCATGATCTCACAAGGGCCTGCATAAGAGCATTCCTTCTGATCTGGACTTGATTTCTTTCTTCTGTCTTTGCTGTTTTATTTCATGCCTTTTTTCAACTCTGAATTCCAAACAACGGTAATATTCCCTGCTTTTTGTTCCTACCCGAAACGCATCCTCATCTTTATAGATGCAAAACATTAATAAACCATGTCCAAACTCTTTTTATTTTTTTTTTCTTTGCGTTTGCTATGGCTGGATGCACCGAGCGTATGTCTTCGTCTTCGTACCTCGGCATTTCGCAGAATGTCAAACGTTGAGCGAGGTCCCGCTACGGCTGAAGCAACAGGGAGCCCGAATGTTTACTTTGATCGTCCAATCGGGCATCAAATGTTCCGAAGACCCGAAAAGTAAACTTTTCGGCGCGTGTTAGCAGAACCATACACCCGAATTCTCTTCCCGCAACCCCGCACCACCCAGATAAAAAAAGAAGTGCATAAAGCTGATGTGGACGTTCTTTGATTTTCAAGTAAGCAAACGTCCAACGGCGGCAACGAACCGGTCAACGTTTTATGCATCCAAACTCATATTCAGTACAAATCGTAAACATGTAAGGAAGACAAACCCCTAAGGCTTATGAGAGAAAAGAGGGGATGAAAAAGTTTGCGGATACGAACTGTTTCTCTACAAATGCAAGCCGAACTGACGCACTGTTGATCTGCCCTGTCGAATGGTGGAATCAGACTTTTCTCTCTCTCTCTCTCTTTATCTCTTAGGTGAACATATATAAACACGCAGCAGCTTGTTTGTCGATGACGAACAGCCTTACGGATGAGGAGAGCTCTGAGGCAAGTTTTTGTTTCGGATCTTCATACACCCAATTCGAAATGGCTTTTTCTTAGTTTTGACTCAAAGAGAAGATGACTTCATGGATGTCTGTAAATGTCCGCGCTGGTGCGTCGTATCTTCCTGGGCTCAGAACGGATTTGCGAGGATGTTCTTGCTGCCATCGCTTTGTAAGCCGAGACGCCCTTCGATATTCTGCTCTCCTTTTATTCCACTTTTTTCTTAAATATTTTGTTTGTATGTTTTATTCAACGGCATTGTATGATAGTGCCCAACATTTCGTCAAAAACAAGCGCTTCTGAACGCCTAAGACACTTTTTTCGGAAATGTTTTTACTAGTTAAAAAAAAAAAAATAAACAAGCACAATGATAGAACACAATGAACAAAATGTAGGGGCGCAGACGAGCTGGTGTACATTGCACATGGTTGAAAAAAACCCGAGACTGCGGGTAAACAACACAACACTAAAAAGTCTCTATTTTTTTAGAGACTCTTTAGTGTTGTGTCGTTTACCCGCATGCAGTCTCGGGTTTTTATCAACCATAGAACACAAGCTTCCAGAATTGTTGCATTTCTTGAAAAATTGCAATATACGACTTAAATTAACATCAAAGAAAGACTCGAGGTTATTCTTTTTTATATGAATGTGACTTAATAAATACTGCAAAAAAAAAAATTTATAGTCCTTATTTGTGTTCTTTTATTCTGCTCTATATAATTGCTTCTGTTTAAATCTGCTGTATAATGATGTTGTTGTTGGTTTTCGTGCAGAGTGTCTTCGCTCAGCACAGGTAGTGTACTGTATTCCTTCGTCATCCTCAGTGGCATAATTTTCTGGGAAAAAGGAACCTCGTCAAGCTGATTTTCCAGCTTTTTTCTGCAATCGCCCCCTCCGCTTTGATGGAAAATAAAAGTATTATTATAGCATAAACAGAAACTTTTGAAAACAATTTTTAAAGTTATTCTGTAAAGGAGTTTCTCCCAACTTCCTTGTAGTAAGAATTTCAGAAGTTATCTTTTTTTTTCTAAGACCCTCGTCCCACATTAAAAAGCAGTTAACTCTCGCAGTTTCTGCTTTTGGCCACCAATCGTTTCCCTACTCTCTAAGAAAGGCCCGCACGTCTACTTACCCGCAAAACACTCAAAGAGCCAATTTCTGCGGTCTAGGTAATCAGTTCAGCGAATGATGAGGTGGAACATCCGTTTAGACCTGAAAATGAAGTCTGCCTTGTGGCATTACGCAGTGCAAAGCGTCATGCTCGCATTGCGTAATGCAAAAGCGCAGACTTCATTTTGAGGTCTAAACGGATGTCCCGCATTCGCTGACCTAACCTCCTAGATCACAGAGATTGGCTCTTCGAGTGTTTTGCGGGTAAGTAGACGCTCAGGCATTTCTTAGAGTGTACGAGAATATTTTGAAAATTCTTTCTCTAAGAGCATCTTAAACGGGACACAGCAGTAACCCCCAAATAAACTGTAAAATAAAAATAAAAATAGTGATTGCAATGCATTCACGTAACCTTCCCTGGAAGGAAAGCACAGGCCAACAATCTTCCAGGAAATGCCTGAATACCAGACAAACAAATGTGAAAGTTTCAAGTTCCAAACATCCGCTTATTCATTTTGTAGTCCCCTTCGCAACAGCGATGCTTAGTTCCGGCACTGGCCATAAATATTATTCTAAGATGGCCAGAAAAAATAAAAAAAACTACGAGATTGTATTTGGTAATTAGTTGAACAGACAAAAAAAAAGTAACGCACAGTGAAAATGGTCGTCCTCCGGGGCTCTGCCCAGACGCCCAGCTTCCGGCTTATTGGCGACTCAAGCAACCTATCGTAAGTCGCCCCTTTCGACAAATATTGCGTTCAAAAAAAGGTCGTGCCGTGCCATCGGCCAGCGCAGCGCACAACGCGCGAGCCTTGGCTTCAAAATGGCTCGGCCCAATTTTTCTCCACTGCGTTCAAAATCTGCAGCGGTATGTTGGCAAAAGCGAGCCTGCAGCCTTGTTCGGGGAAGCGACGGAGGAAAGGTGGAGAATAAAAATTGATACGATTTAAATCGCGATTTAAATCAGATCAGTCTAACTATGTTTATTTATTGCGAACCTTTCTCGCAAAAATAACCCCGAAAATATTCTACGAGAAGTGATAAATAAGTTTTGCCTTCTAGCCTGTAACTCTTTCTATTCAATGATTGAATTGAAAGATGTTGCATTCAAATGTAAGTTTCGAATATCCTGTTTCCCAGGAGGACAGTTCCGCTATCGATGTTCTACTTTCCGCATGCTGTCGTAAATGGTTGAGGGCGGCTGTTGAGGTGACCAACGCCGCGCTGGAGGAGCTACAGCTCCAGGATGTTGTGCCGCATTCACCTTACAGCCTCACGCCATCAGCCTTTTGGCTGCTTTCCGAGATAAAGAAATATCTGAGGGTACACGGTTTGCGTCCGACGACGAGTTTATACCGATGCAGTGCGCCGTTGGCGTCGTCTGCAGTCGCCCTCGGTCATCTGCGACGACACGAGGAGAGTAGCGCACCGGCAGTGGTAGTGCATCGCCGCCGGTGGGGGCTATACTGAAAAGCTGTGTCCTCCTGGGAAAGAAGATATTCGAAACTTTCATTTGAATGTAACATCTTTCAATTCTATCACTGAATAAAAAGTTTACAACCTGGGAAGGAGCGCTTATTTATTTCACCTCGTATTTACCGTATGCCTATTGTTTGATGTTATCTGTCTCGATTTGTTTTGTATTTAAATGTTAAAAAAAAAAAAATTATTGGGCAAGAAAGATATATGTCAAACCGAACGAGAGCAAAAAAAAAAAAGTGCTCTTCTAAGAAAAGCGGAGCGTTAAGCCTGACTTCTACCTTGTACTTAGCTACGTAACATCCTATTGCAACAAAATCAAAAAGCAAAAGAAACAAACAAAAATTAGAAAAGGAATGCCCTACTATAATAAAGTCAGAACTCGAAAGATAAATAAAGCGAAGTTTGATAACTAACTAAAAAAACATCAACTTAGATCAAAACATCAAAAAAACATCAAATTAATAGCAGCAAACAATATCACGTCCCTGGAACAGCGTAGGAAAATTGCAAGACTGAAGTTCTTGTATCTACTTTATAACAACAAGCTGTGTGTCGACTCAAGTTTATATATAACCTCCTTATCTTCCAGAGCCACTAGTAACCACCATCAGTTTTCTCTTCAACCAATATTTGCTCGAACCAACATTTTTTAAGTTTTCATATTTTACACGCAGCATATCAGATTGGAACGCCCTCCCTTACAATATATTCATAGCCCCTGATTTTAATAAAGCACTTGATGATCATCCTTTTTAGGTATTGAAATTGTGCTCTTGTGTTGTGAACCTTTTTGAACATTTGTTGTACAAACTTTTTTTCCCCGTTGATTGTTAGTTATGAGAGTGTTAATTACTAAACATTATGAAAGCCATGTGTAATGATGGTTTACAAGTCTTGTGTACCCCACACCTGCAAGGGCGTATCAAAAGGCCTGCAGTATGCAATAAATAAATAAAAATAAATAAATAAAGCTGTTCTTGTTCTAGCCTGGCGGGGATCACAGCAAAATAGCGTTGTTAAACTGAGCTTTGCGTTTCAAGTAATTATTTCTTTCTCAGTGCTATCAGTGATCGGACGAATTTATCAATATATCTTCCATGATAAAAAATACAACTGGTGGCAAGGAATCGCACTTTTTTGCTACCGTGATTTAAATCAAATTAATCTGATTTAAATCAAATAAATCTAATTTAAATCAAATAAGAAACAATTATTTATTTTTATTTAAAAGCAATCCTTTTTTTTTCAGCTCTGGTGGAAGGTCAAGCTTCTGTCCACCGCACTGATGAACGTTGATAAATGCGTAATATCGATGTGGTTCACGCGATTGCGTATAGGTTGCGTTGAGGGCGACCTGGGGAACATGGTGATATGACAGTAAGGACAGAGTCACCGGGACATTTGTTCGCCCGGCACAACATGAGACACAATGCAGGGCTCACCTAATTTGTTTCACTATTATGAGTCACGGCTTTCATTGCGACCCTGTCGTTGCAGCCGTTCTCGTTGCTGTGGACACAACCAACGCGAGTTCCCTCGCTTTACTTGGGGGGTCATCGCGCCAACTCCCGACAACATGCAATCAGGGAACCCACAACAGACGAGCAGAAATCTCGAAAGGACCTGCTTCAGTCAGTTCAATGTTTTCCTGCTAAGTGCCGTCTGTTTGACTGGGGACGGTCGCGAACATTCCGTTTTGGCGTGAATTCGTCATCTGCGCCACGTGATTCGCTGCAGCTCTCCCAGTGCCTCGGCCACTTCTAAGTTCCTGCGCTAAAAGTATAAGGTCTGTGCGTTTAGTTTTCCGCAGGACAGCCCGACAGTCAATGGGCCTTCGAAGGGTTGCCTGCGCATACTATAGTGGTAGCAGAGGTGGCTGTCCGCCATTATTAGTGGCGCTTATAGGACAGTAATGGCAGTCAGTAGGAACTTTTAGCAAACCGTTAGCGTGTTCCGCGTACCGCACTATCGGGAGCTTTTGAAACATGCTTTTAAGATCACGCTCGGGTGGCACCGTGACCGCGAGGCGCGCGCTTAAAACCGCGTGCTTTAAAGGCTCCGGTCGTGCGGTACGCGGAACACGCTAACGGTTTGCTAAAAGCCCACAGTAATCCTTTGTAAATCCGGTTGCAACCCGACTGTTTCCTTCTAACACGCCGCAATTTTGTTCCCGCTTCGTATGCAACGACAATAAAGGCGCAGAGACTCTCAAGACGCTTCGCACACCAGCTCAGAGCACGTGGAGCGAAATCTCGCGCTGCAAAACTCAGGATCCTGGGCTCAATCCCCACCCTGGCCCATTTCGATCTGGATGAGCATCGTACTGCGTGCGGTCGTGTATCACTACTGCGTGGTGCGCGTTAAAACCCCAGGCTAGCGGTTGTACCGTGGCTAAATTGCTCATCTACAGCTGGGAGACTCGTCACCTGTCGAGGCAGACCAAGTCCTAGGCTGTATAAACATACACACAAGCACATTTCTTTTTATTTGCCAATAAATAGAATCGAACGTTTGCTGAAGAAAACCCAATTACAGGGGTGTACAGCATTTTACTTTTCGGACGTTCTTCACAAAAGTTGAGACACTGGCTTAAAGTTGACAATAAATGTTGTTGTTGTTGTGGTTGTTGTTTTGTTTTATGTCTATTCAAGTCATCTGGTCAACCTGACTGCCCTCTAACGCAGAGTCCCCCTCCCCCGCTTTAAGCGTAAACTTGGCGTGTCGTTTGATCTATGCTTGTACATGGGTGACTCGGAAGTGCTCGATTACGAGAGGGAATGCACCGTAGGACACGCACGTCGACGACGGAACGCGGAGAGCAGGAAATATGCGGTTTCCAGGTGAGGGCTACGTTCAGCAAAGTAAGAACAGCGGACTCAGAGTCGCAACCTCGAGGCCAGGGAAGCGGTGTCCAAACAAGCTCCAGGACGCTGGAACTTCCGCGCGCGTAGCATTCAAACAAACGGCCCACCGTCGTTGGAAGTCGCAGTCCGCTCGGATAAATTACCGAGGCATTCGATGGTCGATGCTTGAAGAAAGAAGTCGGAAACGAATATTTTCGATGTATCAAAATTGAAACCCACTCCTCGCTCAAAGCTTCGCTGACGGATGTGGGATTTCGGCCGGGGAGGTACTTTTTAACCCTCTCGCGGGTAAGTTTTCTTTTTTTACAGCGGAGCTGTTAAGGGCTAGGTTCCCCAGGATCGTGTACGGTACCAAAATCTTGTCGACACAAACATCCACAAACCTTTGGACAGCTACCGCCATTTAGCGACGGCGGCAAGCACACAACCAGTCTGGTTGCCGCCGTCGTTCGTAGATGGCGGCAAGCTTTCCAGCTATCATAGACGAATGAATAATTGGGCGAGTTGGTGGGAATTCATCGTAGGAAACAGCGCGCAAAACAGACGAGGACGAAGAAGAAACACACGTGACGAGCGCAGTGCTCGTCACGTGTGTTTCTTCGTCCTCGTCTGTTTTGCTCGCTGTTTTCTACGCTCTTATCAGTTTCGGTTTAGACTCAGGATGGGCCGTGCGCGTGCTCTTTCGGGGAAAGAAGACTGGGTGCGGAAAGAGCGTACGCAGCAGCGCGAATGGGTCCGTAAACCGACGGGAAGCCGCTGTCGCCTCGACCACCACTGCGTCCATCGCTTCAGACTCCCTTGCGGTAATAAGATTCCTCAAAAACCCGCGATAATTGTAAGTGATGATCTTGAAGCCGGTGGTTGACGCACCTCCCCGTCTGACCGATGTATTGTGCCCCACATTCCAAAAGAATAAAATACACCTTCTCCTCCTCGCACAAAATTAACTTTTTCACACGCTTAACGGTGCAACCCTGGGGCTTCTTGTCATTGGTGACCCGCTGAGCCAACTGTTTCGAGCGCATTCTTCAGAAAAGCACAACGTTATTGTTGAGCCGGGAGGCGATGGCTCTCAGGCGGGGGGCGGAATCGTGGACCGACGGTAGGACTACCAATCTGTCCCACTTCTTCCTCTTGGTGGTCGATCTCGACTGTCAAGACCAAGAATGAGTGTCTGCACGGTCTCGAATATCCTGCCCTGACCAGCCTCTGCTGTTGAGCTTCAAAACTACTCTGCGCGAGATGGGAGCGTGATTTTGGAAAGGCTGATGACAATAGGGGCCTGGTGATGCCGTGTTTTACTGACTGGGAATGAGCTCTCGAGTGATTGGTCCTTGGGCGTTTTTAGCGGCCCCAACCTCATTGGCTGCGGAGCATAAGGGCTACTGTCAGCCTCTTTATTCACCAAGATTGCGGCGCTTTCTCAAGCGCTTGAAGGGAGACGCCCCACATATTCTTAAGGTTTATATTTCGTTTTGTTAAGGGCCATGTTTCTTCTTCGTGCGATTTTATTTAAAAAGAAAATATGTTCCCAATCCACATCTTATTTCGAATGACGGTCCAGACTTCACCGAAAAGAATCTTTCGCGGCACGAAAAAAGAGTCAGCCCGGCAGGGTAACGCCGAGGCAGCCGCTAGGAAGTCGACCGCGCCGTCGATTCCCTGCGAACCACCGCGCGTGAATTCCGATTATCCGCGCGGAAGTCTAACCGATAGAAAGTCCTCCCTGCATATTTATGCGCTCCCAGATTGCAAGGCCCCTACCTGGCGGAACGTCCGCTCTCCAACCACTCGGCGTCCCTGCGGGGGGAAAACTGTCAACTCGCAGCAGAGCCGCCCGCTCGAGCCTTACGGAACGAAAGCAGAGAAAAAGGAGAAGGCCTCTTCGAGGCGTTTTGCGAGTTTCTGACCAAACGAGACGAAACGGTTCAAAACGAGACTAAGCGCGTCAAATGAGAAAAAGAAGGAAGGGGGAAAACCATTAAACGTGCATGGCGAGGGAGCACACGCTCGCATAATTCACGCTCGATTAAAAAAAAATAATAATAAAAGAGGCAGCGAGGCTCTCTGAAGAAAACAATGCGGTTTTGAGAACGTCATTTGCTTTTTACCCGTTTGTTTGCGCGTATCTCCGGCGTTTGTGTGTGTGTACCCTCTTTTTCCCCGTCGCTGTCGTTCGCTGATTTATTACTGCCTAGTCTCACCCGCGTGAAAGAACACCAATCTTTTGTCTGACGACGGAAACAAAGTTGGGTTTCTGGATGAAATCTTGCGAACCACAGTTTGGGCCCGAACGGGTTTCTCTGCTGGCAGTTGGTGGCGGCCGAGTGTAAAGATTCAGCTAGCATCTCTCTGACCTGCCTTCGGACTTTGTCGTTTGTCGCTTTGGTGAGACGCGGTCCTTATGAGCCCCGTCGCCAAGACGGAGGTCTGACCACTGCTTTGTATACCGTCGAGAACAACCGAGTCTTGTTGACACTGAGACGCCCTAGCTGCGCTAACGAGCCTAGCTCTTGGCGCACTTTGAGCAGACTTCGGAAGGCGTCGAATCTAAGATACCGAACCATCTCTTATGGTTAGGTTCGTGTGGTATTTTATACGCGTGTTTTGTATTATTACTTCTTGTATTTTATCCATGCGTGCACGTTCCTTTCGAAGTTTAGCTAATTAGTTGAAACTTCCTTAAAGGGCCCCTGAAACGAATGTCGGGCTGGGATAAATCAATTTAGATTGGGATTTTACTAAGAGCACATCGTTCAGTGGGCAAAAAGAAAAAAGGTAGAAAGTCAAAAGCCTGACTTTCGGTAAAAAAATTTGAAAACACTGCGGACTATTTCGTACCTCCTTCGCTTCGTAAGCTCTCTGCCTTTTCACTGGGATACATCCGCGGACCCCGCAGCGCGTCACCGGCTCCAAACGCACGTCACACGACGCCGGACCTCACTTAGTCCCTTCACCCCTAAGCTGACATTGTGGTGGAAGCTACGCGCTTGCCGGACCAATCAGCCGCCCCCCTTTTATCACCTGACTCCATTCGCTGCGCGGGGGTATGCGCGAGAGAGCGTGATCACATGGCAAAAAATGTGGCTGGCCCAAGGAGCACGTAGCTTCCACAGCACTGTCAGCTTCGGGGTGAACGGGGTGGGGAAAGCAACTTTTGTCTGAATTTTGAGCGACGAGCAAGGATGTGTCCGGATTACACATACGAGAGTCCGAGCAAGAGGGGACTCCCCTTTCCGTCTTCTTGAACTGTTTGGTAGAATGTGCGATTTATGAGTTGGGAGGAAAGTTATACAGGAAAAAGTTGGAAAAGCATTTCATGATTAAGCAGCATAGCTAAATTTGCAACTATTGGTATTGTAGCTTTGTTACGTGATCCAAGATTATATTTTTCGCAGTACGATATATACTTACATATTGTATATTCCATACTTTGAATATAAAGAAGCGAATTTTCGAAAGGGCTTGAGACATTTCTGATACAAAAATAATTGCTCGACTTACTGCCTGCAGCTCTTTCTATAAAGCCGGGGCCACACTGCTCTCACATCAGACAAACGACAGTCTGCAAACAAGAGCCCCCGCAATATCCCTGGTTCGAATGCCGTGTGCCAAGTTTCTCTTGAACTCACTGCCATGCGGCATTCGAAGCACGGATATCGCGGTGACTCGCGTTCGAATCTGTTTACGGACTGTTTTTTGAATGATGTATAAGCTGTGTGACCCCGGCTTAAAGCTATGTTCACCATTCGGACGCTACGCGCCGATCTTTTACTAAACACGCAAATGTAAACGCAACAAGCGTGGCAAATTTGAAGGTGTCGGTGTTAAACGGTGGTCAACTTTTACGCCGGCTAACGATACGACCGATACGGTCTGGCCAATGCCCGACAAGGTTTTTTGTTTTGTTTTTTTCTACCGGTCACGTGATTTCCGGCCTCTCCGCCAGTCCAGAGACTATGCGCATCGAGTCAATGGTGACTAACTTCGAATTCAATAACGGACGCCTACATTTGCCCCAGACGCTGTTCCTATGGTTTCACCAAACGTCCAAAATAATATTAATTGGGGTTGTGTGGATATTTATACAGCGTGTAGTTGGTTAGCCATTTTCAGAGTTGCGACAAGTCACTCGTTGTAGATAAGGTAATTTAGCTAGTGCAGTACAATCGCTATCCTGGGGCCTTTAACGTGCACCGCGCAACAGTGATACATGACCGCACGCCGGTACGATGCTCATTCAGATCGAAACGGGCAAGGGGTGGGGATTGAGCCCAGAATCCCTGGGTTCTGCAGCGCGAGCTTTCACTGAACGTGCTCCGGCCGAGTTGGTGTGTGCTAGCTCACTCGGACACCGATCCCTCACTACCCTCACCAAATGTCCAGGCTCATCTAAACAAGCGCGTCTGTATTAGGAGAAGTTGAGGAAAAGAAAAGAGCAATGAAGTTGCCATGGTTGGTCCCAAGCGTCACTGCGTTGAGAGAGATCATACGGCGCTACACGTGTTTAACGTATCATGAGCTTCATGATGCCAAAGGAATGTGCTTTACGCTCTGTTAATTAACCGCTATTGCAGCGCAGATGAAGTGTATACGTAGAAAAGTCTTTGTTGTTCAGCGAAAACAGTGCCGACCTTTTCTACTCGGAAGACGTTCGTGCTAGATAAACTTGCTGCAGACGCGGCGATGCCAAAATAAAACAAGACGCACACAAGGTACTGAAGCAGGGCGCAGTCATACTGGACGAGGTTTCCCGATGAACATTCTCACAATGAGCGTTTCATAGACTTAGAAAAGTCAGAAAAAACTGCGATGCATATATATATATACATATATATATGCATATATATATATATATATATATATATATATATATATATATATATATATATATATATATATATATATATATATATATATATATATATATATATATATATATATATATATATATATATATATATATATATATATGGGTGGTTTCATCTCAAATCGTGCAGGCAAAAAGGGTCGAATTTTTAATTTCGATGAAAAAAATATATGTTATGGCGCCGTTTTTAAAAACGCAGTCGCCGCAGACCGCAAGTTCGTCGGATTTTTTGTTCGCGACTTATGAATTTTTAAAGAGGCCGCGGCGAAAAGCTGTGTTTTTCACACCCGTCGTGGGTCGGATGTTTCGCTTGATCTCCCGCCGTGGATTTTCAGTCCACATTATATTATCTTTTTAAAGCACTCTGTGGACACATTTAAAAGGCTCGAATACCATAAAATAATTTTAGGCGTTTTGCTTTTTTTCTGTAAAAATGTCAAATACGCCCCCTTGGTCAATTGTTGACGAACTTTGACAATTAATTACTGGCGATCTACTTGGGTTACATCAATACTTTTTATGTCCACGGAGAGCCCAAAACACGTTCTTTATATGTATTATAAAATAACTTGGCTGTATAAAATATTATTTGCGGTACGTTTACGTTAATGTTATGTGAAAACCAAAAAGTACCATTTTTGAAATTGATTTTCTCAAAAAACCCATTTTTTATTTTTTTTATTTTTTGTTAAAATGTAGATGTGATAGTTTTCTATGCGAAAATCAAGTCTAGAAAGTGTATATTTTGTTTGTATGTTTTATATTTAAGCATCAATATCGTACAAAAACATGTTTTTACGGCACGAAATGGACTTACGAATTGCGCGTCTTCACAAGCTTGGAAATAGTTTTTTTTTTTTTTTTTAAACGTTCCCACATAACAATGAAATACAGTATTTCCACCCTGTTATATTTATTGATTATTTAAATTTTATTATAGGCGGCAAGCTACATTGGGAGGAGTTCCACAAAGAGAAAGCAACACTTCTTAACAGACCAGCAGGTGTCGTAAATTTTTAACGTGTAGGAGTCGGCAGACGTCGTATTGATTCGGGGCCCTCATTGGCCTGCATGAACGTCTCGCCCTTTCGGAGCCAGCAGATGACCACGACCTTTCGCGCTCGTTGTGTTAGATGGGACGGCCCGTGACAGTAAAGCGAGCAGCGCACCCTGTGTCACGAGGAGTGAAATGGTACGATTGTGTCGTTGACGCGGCGAACAGTGACAGCCACCCAGGAGGAGTCAGTCAGAGTATTGCACGAGGGAAAGCAAAGGAATCGTTGCCTGAAAGGATGAGGACACCATGGCCTTACAATATCGACGGTCAACACCTGTTCTGCCAGCCAAAACAACGCCGCGTGCGCGCTAAAACCGGCGGCGCGGGACAGAAATCCCACAGCCGCACCCACGAAGATGGGCCGGTTTCGTTAGGGATGTGGAGAAATTTGAAACCAGCCATCCGTGCATGCGTGAAACGATACCGCCTGTTTGCCCCAGCTTCGAGCGCCCTATCCTTACCTTGAAACGGCCGTGCTGTCTCTCTCTTTCCGGGGAGATCCGATAGCACCGAAGGGTTATCTATTAAACTTGAGGAAGAAAACGAGAAGGGGCTGTTTAAGTTTAATTATCCCCACCAACCCGCTCATTCTGTCCTTATAAAGGGCTATCTCTTTTGGAAACAGCAAAGCCCGGAGACTGACATTAAAACGAGCGTGTTGGTAAATATACTTGTGTTTGTATTTTGCCCGGAGACTAGTTGGGTCGAAGTCAGCCTCCTTGTCAACTATAACCGTTTGTGAAGAGTGGCCTTCTCCCGAGATGAAAAGTCAGCGCCGGCTGACGTGCTCTTTTGAAAAAGGGATGGGGAAAGAGAAAGTTAGAGTAACTGCAGAAACTACCTCGAAAGCTCCTCTCCCGATATGAAGCTTCAGGCATAGTCTCGGTTACCTTCTCGCGCATCGCCTGCTCGAATCTATTCTTCACTTTCTTTCGCACAGCCACTGTTCCTCACAGCCGTCGTGGATGTGCGTAACAGAGGGAAAAACAGATTCGAGCATCATCTGGACGCCGTCATCCTGCCAGACTTCAGTGTCGTGGGACCGACTCGTGTGTGTTTCTTCGCCCCGCTGAACTTTGTTTCTCGGGTGCGTTTTTGAACGGTTTTTCTTTTTTTCAATGTTTTCTTACTAACTGTTTGTTAGCACTGTTCAGTTGTTGGGTTTATTTTGTCATGGCGTAGCGGCCTAGGCGGTGATGTAGAGAGCGTGTTCGCACGCATTTGGTTGCGTCCCATTTAGGGAATGCCCGGAGGAGTTGGTTTATCTTCTTGCCATGTGCGGCTGAGTTTTCCCGTCTTTATTAAATTATTGATTTTTTTTTTTTTTACCTTTACGTGCCGTCGACTTTTTTGTCTGACTCTCCACCAGGCGTGGACCTATCGTCTTGCCACCACTCCAACCTAAATACTTAATTTTTTTAACGCAATTTTCGTTAAGATCGCAGTTGGGCAATTTAATTCCTATTTATTTATTTTTATTTCCTACCCCTCCCCATGACACACTCTCTGTGTGTTTCGGACCGTTTCTGTGTCACCACTTTTGTGTATTACGGAAGTGAAAGGACATTCCCTGGTGACCTGTGCGATGTGCGGTGAACAAGCCCCAGTGTTTGGTTTCGTAAAGAATTGTATATAATATATCGACGATGTGGTGACTTTCTTTGTCCTAGTAATATGACAGCTAATAGCTAGTCGTGCTAGTTTACTGTGAAAGGTTTTTAAATCGAAACAATACAACGTCTGTGCCTTTTGGTTACTCAAAGTCTACTAGGCCTGCTGATTTGGTTAGATATGTATCTCGTGGTTCCCGCTCTTATCAAAACATACATAAATATTCAATACCACAAAATTCGTTTATAATTGATTACAAAATGCAGAAGAAAATTCAAGAAAACTTTTTCACAATTCATAGAGACGCATGGGTCGGAATGTCTGACTTGGGTCTTGCAAAACAAAGACGTTTTTTTTCGATATTGGGGCCTAAATATAAAACATACAAACAAAATATACACTTTCTAGACCTGATTTTCGCGTAGAAAACTATCACATCTACATTTTAACAAAAAATAAAAAAAATAAAAAATGGGTTTTTTGAGAAAATCAATTTCAAAAATGGTACTTTTTGGTTTTCACATAACATTAACGTAAACGTACCGCAAAGAATATTTTATACAGCCAAGTCATTTTATAATACATATAAAGAACGTGTTTTGGGCTCTCCGTGGACATAAAAAGTATTGATGTAACCCAAGTAGATCGCCAGTAATTAATTGTCAAAGTTCGTCAACAATTGACCAAGGGGGCGTATTTGACATTTTTACAGAAAAAAAGCAAAACGCCTAAAATTATTTTATGGTATTCGAGCCTTTTAAATGTGTCCACAGAGTGCTTTAAAAAAGATAATATAATGTGGACTGAAAATCCACGGCGGGAGATCAAGCGAAACATCCGACCCACGACGGGTGTGAAAAACACAGCTTTTCGCCGCGGCCTCTTTAAAAATTCATAAGTCGCGAACAAAAAATCCGACGAACTTGCGGTCTGCGGCGACTGCGTTTTTAAAAACGGCGCCATAACATATATTTTTTTCATCGAAATTAAAAATTCGACCCTTTTTGCCTGCACGATTTGAGATGAAACCACCCATATATATATATATATATATATATATATATATATATATATATATATATATATATATATATATATATATATATATATGCAGAAACCGCCGACGAAGCCGGCAGCATCACGAACCAGCGCAAGTAGACAGTTATTCAAAATCCAAACACACAAAAAAATACACTCACACAGTGTTTTTGTGTGTTTTTTTTGTGTGTTTGGATTTTGAATAACTGTCTACTTGCGCTGGTTCGTGATGATGCCTTACCAACTCGCCCAATCTGCAGTATTAAGAAGCCAGCAGGTCTCCTGCATCCGATCGCTCCCCCGACCGTACCGTTCCAGCAGATCGGAATGGATCTACTTGGTCCTTTCCCACCATCGACGCAAGGAAACAGATGGATTATTGTCGCCACAGATTATCTCACACGGTACGCCGAAACGAAAGCCCTTCCTGTAGGGACTGCTGTGGAAGTCGCCAAGTTCTTTATCGAATCCATCGTCCTCCGGCACGGCGCTCCCGAAGTTTTGATCTCAGACCGTGGATCATCGTTCATGGCCCAGCTGACGCAAGAAATCCTTCGTCTCAGCCACACCAGCCATCGGCGCGCAACGGCGTACCACCCGCAGACCAACGGGCTGACGGAGAGACTCAACAAGACCATCGCCGACATGATCTCCATGTACGTCGACGTGGAGCACAAGACATGGGACGAGGTGTTGCCGTACGTCACATTTGCCTACAACACGGCCGTGCAAGAGACCACCGGGGTGACACCCTTCCAACTGGTTCGTGGTCGTAAAGTAACGGCAGTGCTGGACGCGATGTTACCCCACGAACCGGCTCTCGACGGAAGCGACGACGCCCAGGTGGTTGCCCAACGGGCAGAAGAAGTCCGCCAGCTCGCCAGACATCGTATGCAAGCCCAACAACGTGTCGACACTGGCCGCTACAACCTTCGTCGTCGGGACGTCCACTTCCAGCCCGGAGACAGGGTGTGGGTGTGGACACCGATCCGCCGCCGTGGTCTCAGTGAGAAACTCCTAAAGCGCTACTTCGGGCCCTACAAAGTACTTCGTCGACTCGGGGATCTGAACTACGAGGTGATGCCCGACGGAACACGGACTTCATCACGCCGCGCTCCACGACCGGAAGTCGTCCACGTCGTGCGCCTCAAGCCGTACTACGCGCGATAAGACTGCAAACTGTGATCTTGTGCACCGCTTGATAGGATTGTGTTTCGCGAGCCTCCGTATGTTCCCATTTTTTTGTTTGTTTCGCTCTGTTTTATTGCCTTTTACGTGGCATCGAGAAGATGCCTTTTTAAAGGGGGGAGTAATGCCACGCTCGTCAGCGAGCGATCGCGCGCGTGGCCGAGTGGTTACCGTGCTTGACTGTCATGCAGAAAGTCTGGGTTCGATTCCAGTCAGTGGAATGCTCTTTTATTTGTTCTTTCATTGCGTTCTCGTGAGTTCGGGAACATTCTCGTCAGATCGAGTTCTGAATGTTCCAGTCGCCGACCAATCTAGGCCGATTGTTCCAGAACCCAACGCGCGTACATAAGGGACTCCGCGTGCTCATCTGCAGTCAGTTTTCGCCCAGCGTTCGACTCTGCTGCTACGCCGACTTCGACGCCCGCGACGCTCCGTTATTATCTTTTGTACCCTTTTATTTTTGGCACAAGTTCGCCACATTAAACGTTCATTTCTTTCTGTTTATTTATTCTTTATTGGTCACCACCCTTGACATTTTGGTGGAGGTGCGGGGTACCGCATGCCCGTGCAGCGTTCCCCTCCCAGGACCCGCAGTGCAAGCCCGACTCCAAGCTCGCTGAGAAGACCACTCAGCGCGGAACCTGAAACTCGGACCAGCCGCCGCACCAAGGGAGAGGATCCGGAGTACGGTTTGCTCCTGGACAAACCCAAGCCGAAGAAGACGACGATGGACAACCAGTCGCAGGCCCCCGCCGCTCCTGCCGTCGTCTACCTACCCGTCGCTCCTCGGACACCGGCTCCCTTCCACGGCGAAAGCCACGAAGACATCGACGACTGGGTCCAACAGTACGAACGAGTGGCCCGTCATAACGGGTGGACGCCGGAACAGTGTCTGCAAAACGCTTACTTCGCCCTGGAAGCCACCGCCCGGAACTGGTTCGAGAACCACGAAGCTTCGATCACTTCCTGGGAGCAACTCAAGGCTGAGTTGCGAAGAACGTTCACGAACCAACAACGAAGAGAACGCGCGGAAGAGCTTCTTCAAGCGAGGATTCAAGGCCCTAACGAGAGCGTCGTTAGCTTCGTGGAAGATGTCTTGCGACTGAGCAACCGCGCCGATCCCGAAGCATCCGAAGCAAAGAAGCTCAGAGTCTTGATACGTGGCGTCAAGGAAAACATTTTCGGTGGTCTCGTGCGGAGCCCGCCTACCACCGTCGAAGGCTTCATGACGGAGGCCACCAACATCGAACGTGCCCTTCAAGCACGAGCCACCTACTATTGCGCATGGTTGAAAAAAACCCGAGACTGCGGGTAAACGACACAACACTAAAAAGTCTCTAACTACTATCACCGAGTTCCCGGCGTCGGTTCCTTTTCGCCTTCCGGCTGCAACACCACGGACATCCGCGAGATAATCCGAGACGTCGTCCGGGAAGAGATCAAGAAACTTCTACCTGCCGCCGCAAGCCCAGCTTCGCCCTCAATCACCGAGATTGTCAGGGAAGAAGTCCAGCAAGCGCTGCAGCCTGAGGTTCTCGTCAGCACCGCTCCGGAACCACCGACGTTGAGTTACGCCGCAGTGGCCCGACGGCCACCGCCTCCTCGTCGCACCTATGTCACGCCGCCCCGACGTCAGTCTCCTGCGCCGCAGCACGACCGACGCCACGACGACCAGGTCCAGTACGCCTGCCCGGAGCCTCGCGCACCCCGCAAGACCGACGTGTGGCGAACGCCCGACCGACGCCCTCTGTGCTTCCATTGCGGGGAAGCGGACCACACCTACCGCTGATGCCCATACCGACGACTCGGGCTACGCGGGTTCCACCCGAACGACCCGCGCCCCCGTCATGGTGAACGCCCTATCGAGATCGACGAGTACCTGCGACGACCTCAGTCCCCCGAGCCTGCGTCCCGCCGAGAGTTCCGGTCGCCATCACCGCGACGTCCAGCTTCGCCGATGCACCGACCACGACGTGAAAGCCTGTCCCCCCTCGCTCCTCGCCGGGGAAACTAGGCGCGGCAACCCCTGGAGGTGGAGTTGCCAAAGACGACCGACGCCAAGATCCTCCACGAACGTCGGGGGGCCCCCACTCGAACGCTACCAGAGACCAAAACGACGCCGCTGCAGTGGTGTCCAATAACCTAAACGTCGTCATCGACGGCCACGACGCATCTGCACTCGTGGACACCGGAGCAGACTACTCAGTCTTGAGTGGGAGGCTCTCCCGCCGCCTTCGAAAAGTCACGACCCCGTGGGATGGACCTCAAATACGAACCGCCGGAGGGCACCTCATCACACCCATCGGGAGATGCACTGCTCGCGTCGAGATCCGCGGTGAAACGTGCCCTGTGAAGTTCATCGTTCTACAAGACTGTTCCAGAGACGTTATTCTCGGCATGGACTTTCTGTGTGAATACGGCGCCGTCATCGACCTTGGTGAGAACAGATTGACGCTGCGCAAGCCCGTTTCGTCTTCAGAGAAACCTCAAACAGCGTCAGCCGCCGTCCGAGTCGCTGCCGACCACGTGAACCTGCCGCCGCGATCAAGTGTTTTCGTACCCGTAGTGGCCGATGTAGCTACCTGCGGCGAAGTTGTTCTTGAAGGCAACCTTCAATTACTCCTAGAAAGAGGAATAGGCGTCGCAAGAGGAGTGGCTGAACCTCAGGATGGGCGCACCGTGGTCTTCGTGACAAACGTTCGACAAGAAGCGCAACACCTCACGAAAGGTGCCGCTGTAGGCCACGTCGAGGAAATTCGGAACTCCGCCGAAATCGCCGCGATTGCTGAAGAATCATTCCCACCTCAGCAACACATTACGGCGCCAGCGCAGCTCGACATTGACCGCAAGCTTCCAGGCCCGAAACGACGGCGGCTAAGTGACCTTCTCGCCGAATACAGTGACTGCTTCGCGACGTCGTCGAGGGTGCGCCAAACCACCATTGCGAAACACCGCATCGTTGACGGGTCCGTTCCCGGTGAAAGCTCAACTTTGGAATCAAGAGTGCCGCTGCTGAGGCATCTTGATTGTTCCTATTTATTGTTTTTGTTGGACTATTTTCTGCAGTTATAATCAAAATTTTTTCCGCGCCGCCCTGCAATGCCGCAATACTCGGCAAGTGAGTGTGCCCAGGCAGTCAAGTGGTACGTGGAGCGGAACTCGGTGACCACAGCACAGCAAAACCTTCGCACTGCATTTCCTAAACGCCCGCCTTCACGCCCGACTATTCTGACTTGTGCGAATCGTTTTATCAGTGGAGAAGACTTTAAAAAGAGGAATCCAGTCAGTGAACGTGAGAGCCTGCTGAAAGATAAGGAGCTCATTGAAGCAATGCTTGCTGTCTCCGAGAGCGACCCGCAATTGTCAACAAGATGAGCAGCCAGGTTGTTTGGAATTTCGGAAAAAAAGCGTACGATGAATTCTGCGGGAAAATAATTTGCGCCCGTACAAGATGCAAGTTGTCCAAGCCCTGCACGACGGCGATAACGTCCGACGTTTAGAATTTTGCAAGGCGTAGTTGTTGCGAATTAAGAGTAACCCGGGGCACCAGCAATTTCTTCTATTTAGTGACGAAGCAAACTTTTACCTAGATGGACGTGTGAACCGCCAGAACAGCAGGATATGGGCTCGCCATAACCCTCATGCAGTGGGCGAACGGCATCTCCATTCACCGAAGGTGACAGTGTGGAGTGGGATTTGGCGTGAAGGCATAGTGGGCGCCTTTTTTTTCGATGGCACCGTTAACGCAGACGTCTACTTAGACATGCTGAAACACGGAAATGCTCCCTGAGCTTGGAAGGTACCACAAGGCAAAAGAAAACTGTATATTCATGCAGGATGGGGCGGTTCCCCATTACGCAAAGAGTGTGAGGGCATGACTCAATAACACGTTCCCCCTGCGGTGGATGGGTCGGGGATCAGATAATATGGACTGACCTCCACGATCCCCCGACTTAAATATGTGCGACTTTTTCCTATGGGGATTTATAAAAGGACTTGTCTACAAGAAGAGGATCCCCAGCATCGAAGATGCTGAAAGAAAAAAATGAGGGCGCGTTCCTCGAGATCGACGATGGGATGCGCGAAAGGGCTTTCCTGACGTTCGAAGTTCGACTTCGGCTTTGCGTGTCTGTAAACGGCGGGCACATCGAATCGGCCGAACCCTAGTCGTTTAAAGGGCCGCTGCAGCATCAACATTACACTGTTAGAAAAACTCCTGTCAAAATATGGGACACATACATGCTAACCTTGTTGCCACAACATGTACTGTAATACCGGACTACAGAACATGTTCCATACTTCTTTAGTACGGGACATGTTGTTGCTGTATGGGCAGCCACAACAAATTCCATACACCATCATCACGGAACAAGTACTGTATGCTACAGGAAATGTACCATCGTGGCACACAGCAGCACATGTTCTGTTGCAAGCCATGCCAGACCATGTACCATTTTTACGAAGTACCTCACATGTTCCAATGCGTCCAAAACGACACAGGTTACATTTCTTGTACGTACGGAAAAAGTTCAGTCTTGTTTGTGATAGTACTCGCCCCATTTTATGTTACTGCCGCTATTCATGAGTACATCCGGGCTTTGTATGTCACATGCCAAGCTCCTCCTTGAAAAAGTTGATATGCGACATGCAAAACAGGGATGTCCTGGCAGTTTGCAGGCGCAACTTGATGCACGTATTTGCAACATAAAATTACCTGCAATGCGCAAATGTTCCCCAAACTTGTATGTATAGAAAATGTGAACTGTCCTATCTAATGCGAGCACTATCCTGAAAACAGAACAATTAATCTGTGACATATATACTCAATAGAACAGCCAGGAATGCCATGAGAAAGTGTTCACGTGCTACGTCAAGTTTAGAGAGCATTGTACATGTAGTGACGGGGATAAGGGCAGATAAACATTTGTAAAAAAATCGTTATCAAACTAAGTTCACGCTTGGTCCTTTTGGTTCCAACTCATAGCAACAGACCCATTGCAAAGAAGACTGAACAGTTTGCTGCTTCAAAAATATTTACATTTATTCTTCTTTTAAATGACTAGAGCAGATACACAATAAAAAATAAAAACACAGTTCATGCCGCAAATATTTTGGGGGGCAGCTCAGCCATAAAAAGAATATCAAAGTGAGCAGTCTCCTAAAAAAATGTGACTAAAAATTATGCTGACATGCTACATCTCGAAAAGAACCATCTTGGCCTATACAACAAATTGTAATATTAACAATAGAAAAGAAAGATTAATCTAAACAAGCACCGAAGTTTCTTTCCACTTTTTTTGGAACTTTGAGAACCCTTGGAGGGCTCCCTGCGCCTTCAGATGCGCCAGAGCAACTTTTCTTGACGACTGCCGGGACCCCTCCTGCGGGTTCATTGCCACAAGTCGCCTGAAAAGAAAGATAACATAAATAATGGGTGGGATTTCTTAGAGGAGGATGTATAACAGAAGCTAAGGAGTTCCTGGCTCCTTCTTTAACTTCTCTATAGGTTAGTAATCCAATCTGGACAAATTCTAAACCTCGTCTATAGTATACTTTCAAGCCGAGACACGTCCTTAATTTGGACAGTCCGTGCACACACCATGAGTCTCCAAGTCTGATCCTTGCATCAAGACGAATTGTGATTGTACACACACATACAAAAAAAAACGATTCAGCTTACTGGCATCAGTTCTCAGTAATAACTGGACACATTTCGGATCTTGTGTCAGCACACAACGCTAAAACATTCTACATCCCGAGACGGAGGCTACAAAGAAGGACGAACACATCCGTCTCAATTGAAACGTATGTCTTCGAAGCCTCCATCTCGGTTTGTAGAATGTCATATTAACCAGCTCGCCTGTCTAGTAAAGTTGTACCCAACGATACTTCGGTTAAGAAAAGGAATTCACAGTACCAGTAAATGCAATATTACAAAAAAACTTGCCTGAAGTGCTTAAGCAGAATATTCTGGTTATTATTAGAGGGAGGTTATCATTTGAACCCGTTCTCGTTTCGCCCTTCTCACTTGGCCCTTCTGAAAACAACCATTCTCAAAAAGATCTTCTCTCTTGGACCTGGCGCGTGTGGTCCCTTCCCGTTTCGTCCTTCGCATTTCAACCCTCCTCATTTGAGTCCGTTCTCGTTTCGCCCTTTTCACCTGGCCCTTTTCAAAACAGCCATTCTCAAAAATATCTCGCTTTGACCCGTCGCACTTTACTCGTTCTATACGAAAATCGTTTTTTTTGGGGGGGTTATATTAATAAGTACATTGATATATTTTGTGTGTGCGTGTGTGTGTGTGCCACGCTACAGGCATACTCTCTCTGCCAAGGATTTTAGCAGTGCGTACAGATCGTCGTGAAAAGCTACTAGCTGACAATAAAACAGACCAAGTATTTATCGCAGCAAGATCACATTCCGAAATGTCACGTTTTTTGGGGTCTCTCGACCTGGGACAATGCCACCACTTCTATATTGCAGTGTTTCTCAAATGGGGGTCGCGAAGGCATCTATAGGGGTCCGCGAAGCCATGTCTTATCAGTCAAACACGACAATATTAGTTGTCTTTCTTCACGTCGTTAAGAAACGTTCCAATTTTTGGGTGAGTACTCTCGTGCGTGTGTCAATGAGATAAGTCTACTTCACACTAGCAATTAGTTATATCCATTTATTAAATCATTATCATGATAGCCTATACCTTTCTATTCCCCTCACCCCGAGCGGGGTCCTCCATCATCTCCGCCTTTCTACAAGGGGTCCGCGAAACATCAGTGGTTGAGAACCACTCCTAATATGTATGCTATTTCTGTTCAAACAAAATTTCCAAATTAAATGTTCATCGCTTTTTTTTTCTCGTTTGCTTAGAGGAAGGGAAGGACGCGTCATTGTACGATTCTCAGTGCGCACCTCTACACATAACATATACCTAATGGTATGTTGGGGGCCCAAGCAAGGTAAGGCTCATCAACAAAGCCGCGAAGGCATAACAACGTTAGAAGCATGCCGAAGTAATGCCATTCGGTCGTAGGGCGAACGGGCAAAATGAGAATGGGCCCAGTTGCGAAAAACACGATTCGGATCTTATGAGAAGGTTCAAACGAGAAGGACCAAATGAGAATAGGACGAAATGTGCAAGGTTCAAATGCGAATGGGACGTTTTGAGATACACCCATTATTAGAATGCACAACATTCATGTCTTTTGGTTCATAATACGTATTCTAACTGATAAGCATAGCCCGGTCACAGGTATATTCGTGCGCCCCTGCAGAACAAGGGCTCATGTATTTGAAGCCGATCGATACTAAGGCGGATTAAAATATAAGTTGCATGCTCCGTAGGATGCACAAGTTCTAGTATTGGTTCTGTATGACAATGTATCTGAATACCAGATTCATACTGATTCTTTCATTATATTGCAACATAATATGACTTACAGAGAAACGGTCCTCCCAGGCAGGTCACGCAGTTACTGCAGCACATCCAATTAATGTGAGCAACGGATATTTTCAAGCGAATTGTGAATAAGGGTGTCTAGAAAGCAGCACGTTAACATCAGGCCTTTGCCTTTCTTAGTTCAAAGTTTCAACAAAAACATGGTACAACATGTTCCAGGTTGCTGTTGAACGTGCCAAACAAACACAAATGCTAACGCTAATATGCTGCTCTACAAAACATATTTCTTTCCGAATTGCTGCCGAAAGTTAGACACTTTGTTTAATGTAATTGACAATGCCTCAGCGAAAGTGTAGCCAAGCTGAATGAAACCCTTAATATATACATGGGAATACTGCAATACGTTTGAGGAATCGTTATGCGTCTGCAACACCGAGCGTTTTTTTTTTTTTTTTTCTTACAGTTTTGTTTAAAAAAAAAAAGCCATGAAAGCTACACTTATCCGATTTGTGCGAGTGAGTTATACGCCCAGGGGGCATTTGGGGGTGGTTAATCTTCGCGATAAGTCGGCTAATTAATTAAAATTCGTTAATTGACTTTTTAATTACTGAAAACAGTCATATGGTTCCAATTAGAAATTTTGCTGAGCGTCGTCCAAAACCCCTAAATCAGTAATTTTTAGAAAGACTGAGCGCGTGAAAAGAGCAACAGTGCGCTGAAGTTACTACTCGTGGATAAAAAAACAGAATAAAAAACATCGCCGCAAGGTACGAAGTCAGAGTGTCACTATCTGCCCCTTTCAGGCTCAAAGGATTACGCAGGAAGGTCAACAATGAAGTGGACGAGACTAACAGCAAGGCACTGTGTCAAGTGAAACACAGGAGCAAATTTGTTGAATGTGTCGAAGGTGTGGTATACAAAATACCACTGTCGTGTGGAAGATCCTACGTCGGGCAGACTGGGAGATGCCGTAACGAGACACTAAGGGAGCACAACCATGCATGCGGACAACTGCAAGCACCTGGCAACCTTGCAGCGGATTGTTCAAAATGCAACTGCAAAGCTCTCCTTGACACTACTTCCATCTTGGCCGGTTCAAAGGACAGAACAAAGCGTGAAATAATCGAGGCTTTTCACATGGCCTCGGGTAGACACGGAGCGTGCGTCAGTGAGCCATCACTAGCTTTGCAACAAGAAGAAATAGATCTACTCAATAAGATACCAAACTTGTCGGAGCAAACACCAGGCCCCAGGTAAACGCTATAAAAACACACCATCCAGTTCGTATATCAAAGAGGCAGCTACAGCAAACACCATCAAGTTCAGAAGCCAACAAATTCAAGACATCAACCATTCGTTTTCTTAGCCGCAATTTTGGAAATACGGGTCGGGGGAGAAAAAAGAGAAAGAAATTAAACAGTTGTTAGTCTGCGCCAATTCATGCATGTTTTTGTCTGTCCTTCTGCATTAACTTCATTTCTCCAGTTTTTTTCCGCGTAACTACGCAGCGCAGCATACCATCAATACTAAGTAGAGTCGGGCAGTATGCCGCCCTGAATCAGGAACTATAAAAGGGCTAGCTTTATGCAGCTGGGAAGACGAGACGCTACACGCTGGGCATCCCGAACTTGGAATATACGACACCCTTAGAGATAGTAAAATAACACTGCGTTAGGAACAACTTAACGTATACGTACCTTGGAAAACAAAGCCGTCTACGTACCGCTGAACGCCTCTGACGACGCGATAACAACGTCGAACTCGCCTTCCGAACGGGCAGCAGCACTCCGCAGTTCGTGGGCCCACTGGGCCCACGCCGGCCGGCAGCGGCTTGCGCATGCGCGGGTGAGAGATGTCTTCCTGCGCGCGGCGTAACACGGCTCACGGGCACTGTACTTCCGCGGTCTGATAGAGTTCCAAAAAAATTGCTGGATATCCGGCACTTTTGGGCGCGTTCAATTCGCTTATACCAGTTGAACCGACTATAAACTGTAGTCTTGTAAGGCTTTTTTTATTTATACGGATAAGCTCATACTTATTGCCTAAATAGCACATTTCAATGCATATGGTACAGTTCCCGTTTTCGAAAGCAAACAGCACATTGTATGCATTTCCAGAAAACGGGACATGTTCTATTCGGTTTTTCCACGTAGATTGATGGAATTTTCTAACAGTGTATTTCAAATCGCCGTGAAAGAAGGGGCGTATCAGCAGATGTATTTTTCAAGAATAAACAATTGAATGAACGCACAACTTCCACTTCCTGATGGAATTTAAACTATTAGCTTTACTCTTACTTTCTGTCGCGCTGCTTGGCGAACGCGAAGAGTAAAGTAGAGGCTGCTGATAGAGGTACCAATGGGAAACCAGCAAAAAGACGACTATCTCTCTCAAATATCAGCTATTTTATCACCGGCCATCCGAAATGACTCCAGCGACGCAAATATTACTCCAATTAATATGATTTCTTTTTTCTTTTTTTTTTTTACAAAAACGTTTTGCGACATGTGTGTTAATTATACCCAAGCTGTATGAAAAAAAAAATACTTTATGTGTTACAGCGGCCCAGTAAAAATCAGAATCAATTGATAACTCAAAACGAACTTGTCTGCAGCGGTAGCACCACCACTTGCTATTCCAGGCTGTAGATAAATGATCTCGTCGCGTCATGATGTCTTCTTGCTTGCATGACGATCTGTCCAAACTTGGCTTGAAACAGGTAATTTCAACAATCGTTCATATATTTTGTTTAAATCACTTTTTATCTCGATTATCTCGCCCGACACCAGCCTTTCGTGTGGCGTTTCCCGCGTTTTTGCGTTCAGTGCGCCTCCTGGGAGCGGCGTCGCGAACCAGATAGCAGACGGCGAACGGAAATGCACGTCTGCCATTTTTGTTAGCTCTCTAATAATTCGCTGCTCCCGAGTTGACGTCTGAAAAAAATAGGCAAAAAACTTTGGAATAAACGACGTTCGTGTGCTCCATTTCAGGTATGTATGTTTGAAATTCGATTTTTGCTAGGCGTGCCAAATGTGAAAGTTTTTACGGCCGCACCCTGTACAGGGAGATCGACTCAACACGGCTGATTAAAAAATAAACGCCAAGTTCACACTTTTCGAAACTAGTCTGTCGTGAAGTTGGTAAAGCAATAAACACTTTATCAAAGTTTTAATAATATTGGATGCGTTTGAAAATTTTGCGAAGGCAATTTTCGAAGCAATGGCGTTTGAAGCAGACGACTGTTTTACGCAGCGGAGATGGATTTTATGGATTGGCCGGAGCGGGTCACGTGAACGGTGTGACGTTGCCGCGTCGTCTGCTGCGTGATGCTGCTCAAGCAATTAAAAAAAAAATTAAGTTATTTCATGGCGCACAACTTAGAGCAAATTATCGTAAACTATTCCCTTATTATGTCAAAAATTATTGTCGTTCCATAGATCCCCAAAATAATCAGGAAGAAGCGATTTCTCCCGTTCCCCGTGCATTTGTGGCAACAAGCGAGCAACTCGGAGCAATTCGAAGACGGTTGAAGCGGCCGCAGCCAATCAGAGACGCGATATTTTCACGTGACACCCCTGTGGGGGTGATGATGACAGCTAAAGACTTAGTTCTGGTTTGAAATGGATCGTTTTTGGAAATAAACAGTTTCATAAAAATGAATTCGTATTCTCAACGCCGTTCAAAGATATAAGAACGCGTTTTTAGCGCGTAGCTGGGCGTCTAAATAGTGAAAGAAGAATCAAATTTAATGATGATGATGGCAAGCCTGAGCAATTCGATTGCTGCGTGTGAACGCGGGCGGCCGGTGTTGCTGGTGTTGCGACGTCAAATTGCTGGGTGAAATCGCTCCGTCTGAAGCGGGCCTTATCTAGCCCCAGCCTTGTACCTGCTCCACGAGTGGTAACTTTAGTACAATACTACGCTTCTCACCCGCCGAAAATCTTTCTGAAAATGACTGATTTAGTGGTTTTCGATGACGCTGAGCAAGTTTCTAATTGGAACCATATGCTATTTTCATTAATTAAAAAGTTAATTAACGAATTTTAATTAATTAGCCGACTGATCGTTACGATTATCCCCCTATAATATGTCCCCCTGGTCGTATAACTCACCTCTACAAGCGGCATAAGTGTAACTTTCACGGCTTTTTTTAAACAAATATGTTAAGCTTAAAAAAAAAAGAAATATATATATATATATATATATATATATATATATATATATATATATGTTTATTTATTTATTACAGAATACTTCCGACGAATATTCTGCTTGTTCCAGTGATTTTCGTTTGTTTATTAATATGCATTTCACACACAAATTAAATACGGCAGACAGCTTTTCTTCTAAAGTAGAACGTTAAAAAAAAAAAAAAAAACAAGCTGAACGAACTTAAAATAAAAGGTGTCTGCTGAACTCAGTACGAGTTGTGGTACAACCTTGTCTCAAGTCACGAACATCCAACAAACTCTTTGTTTGTGATATTCGATGAGCGCGTCTGCCCGGTTCCGCTTCTGCAATGCTGTCTATTTTTTCTGCTAGTTCTTGTTTGTTTCTTTTTTTTTTTTTTTTTTTACCACGGCATCGGTTTTTCTTGCATGTTAGTTACAATGAAGCCCGAGACATGTTTCCTACAACGTCATTAAACGCTCCGGGATTGTGTTAAAGTGTTTTTTTAGACGCAAACTGAAACTAATAAAAGGTGCATTTTTTCGTACTTCCAAGAGCAGAACTCTACTAGACAGAACTTAATCCACAAATACGAGCACCACCAAAACAAGGTTACTCAACACTTTTTTGTGGGCATTTTTTTTTTTTTTTTTTTTTAAGGATCCGAGGTAATTTTAGGGAAGCTGGACGTCGATCATCTTATTCCTAAGCGCCCCCTATTTAACATCACGCTGTATCTCAGAAGAAATATTATTCTGTTTTTCTTCGTTGAGCGGCAGAAGTGTGCTTCGAACGTTTGAAGTGAAGCGGGGCAGACGAACAGGCGCACCTAATCTATATGCAAATGGCGCCGAGACCGCGCGCCCGCACAAGCCCCGATTAGATCAATCCCGCCGGAGAAATTCCGCCTACCGAGACATGACTGTAGCTTCCTTCCTTTCGAAACCGAGACTTCCGGTGTGCGTGTAGTCGGGAGTTCGCGTCTCGTGCCGACTCCGTGTCTCGTGCCGAGTCCATGCGATGCGATGTGCCGAAATGTTGACAGTGTTTTCGGTAAACAACAGGGGTGAGGGGGGATCGGTGGCCGAGTGGTCTAGCGCACACCAGCTCGGAGCACGTGGAGCGAAAGCTCGCGCTGCAGAACCCAGGGATCCTGGGCTCGAGCCCCACCCCTGCCCGTTTCGATCTGGATGAGCATCGTACCGGCGTGCGGTCGTGTATCACTACTGCGTGGTGCATGTTAAAGACCCCAGGCTAGCGGCTGTACCGCACTGGCAAAATTTCTCATCTACAGCTGAGAGACTCGTCGCCCCTGTGAGGCAGACCAAGTTCTAGGCTGTATAAACACACACACAGCCCAATTTTTTTTTTTTTTTTTTTAGCAGGGGTGACGCGGGGTGACACGTGCACGACCGTTTCGCCCAGGATTAGTGAGAGCACGTGCCGGAGTCACACCGCTTATCTTCGCTTAGATTGTCTGGCCTGAGTGACAATCCACTTAACTTTTAAACCAAACGTGTATTTTCTTTTTCTTTTATCCCCCACTTTAATGTAACGGGCGTTTTCATTTAAAGAGGCACCGAGCCTCTTATACTGGAAAGTGTGAATTCATTGTACTAACTCTTGTCCTCATTTCAGATCGTGTGTGGAAAAGGCCAGAGGTACGCTCGTCTGACCACTTACGTGTTACCGCACAAAGAAGCCACACGCACCCACCTGATGTCACCGTATACATCGACTCTCCTCGGTCGATCAGATGATGCTGCACATACATAAAACCCAAAACTTCCCAGGCAGCACAAGGTGTTGGGCCAATATTGGAAGAGCATTGGCAAAAAAAAAAAAAGATCCACTGATGGTCCAACTTAGCCAATCTGCTCCCAATATTGTCTATGCCTTTATATAGAATCTTCAGTGATGGCCCAGCTTCTCCAATGACCAACCAATATTGGAGGTACATTGGCATAAAATGGGGAATCTTGGCCTGTCAGTTCCATTCGGTTGCGAATATTGGGTGAACACTGGCAAAACATGGGCAATGTTGGCCTGACAGTTCCGTTGGCTTGCGAATATCGGATGAACAATGGCATAAAATGGGCAATGTTGGCCTGTCAGTTCCATTGGCTTGTGAATATTGGATGAACACTGGTATAAAATGGGCAATCTTGCCCTGTCAGCTCCATTGGCTTGCGAATATTGGATGAATACTAGCGAAAACCGGATAATGTTGGCCTTTGAGTACCCTTGGTTTACTAACATTGGATGAACACTGGAATAAAATGGTCAACGTTGGTCTGTCCGTGCCGTTGGCATTGCAATATTTGATGGGGACTGGCATAAAATGAGCACTGTTGGCTTGTCTGTAGCATTGGCTTGCCAATGTTGGATGAACACGAGCTTATAAAGGTGACTGTTGTCCTGTTAATACCTTGGCTCATCGTCATTGACATATAATGGTCAGTGTGTGTTAGTCTGACACTACCATTGGCTTAATAGTAGAAGCATATTGGAATAGGCTGGTTTAGGCGTGTTCGTTTTATCTCAAGAAGTTGAAATTGCTCGAGCGCTTGTCAATATTATTTTATTTTGTAAAAGCGCGATTCAGGTACTTCTCTGCAAAGCAAACAAGAAAATAACAAGGTACATAACTTAATGACGATGTTTTGCTCCTTCACTGTGCACATTAAGAAGTCGCCAGCGATATGGGTTCATCAAAACCGTCAGCTGAAAAAAAAAAAAAACGATGTTCGCGTTATAGAGTCAACATAATAGATTATTATGTTGACTCTATGATCTTGACAGAAAAGCTTCGTACCCTAACTACGGGCTTGTTGATTGCACATCCTGTCAGGAGAAGAACTTCTTTGTGATTGACTCGAACAAGACACTATTTTGAAATGTGTTTATACAATGACGGCTCTATGACTTAACGGCACTACTGGTGCCACAATAAGAGCCCTAATGCCTCCTACATGGCGCCGAATCCCGGAGAAAAGCTCACTGGAGAAAAGCTAACCGGAGAAAAGCTCACCGGAGATAAGCTCACCGGAGAAAAGCTCACCGGAGATAAGCTCACCGGAGAAAAGCTCACCGCAAAACGGGCGGATGCGGAGAAAAGCTCACCAGCCATTGAGTGTATGCGGAGAAAAGCTCACCGAATCTTTTAGAGCGCAGCTCTTAGGGGCCCGTTCCCGGCTTGAGCGGCGTCGCCGTCGGCGTCGGCGTAACCAAGGTCATCCCAAGGTCACGTGACCCCCAAGGTCACGTGACCCCTCCCAAGGTCATCTCAAGGTAACGTGACCCCGCGTGACCCCTAAGGTCACGTGACCTTGGGGGTCACGTGGGGTCATCTTGGGATCACGTGACCCCCAAGGTCACGTGACCCCTCGAGGTCACGTGACCCCTTCCAAGGTCATCTCAAGGTCACGTGACCCCAAGATGGCCCCACGTGACCCTTTGAAGGTCACGTGACCCCTCTGAGGTCACGTGACCCCCGAGGTCACGTGGTCTCCTCCCCAAGGTCACGTGACCCCTTCCAAGGTCATCTCAAGGTCACGTGACCCAAGGTGACCCCCACGTGACCCCCAGGTCACGTGACCCCTCTGAGGTCACGTGACCCCTCTGAGGTCACGTGACCCCCCGAGGTCACGTGACCCCTCCAGGTCACGTGACCCCCAAGGTCACGTGGGGGGCACCTTGGGGGTCACGTGACCTTGAGGTAACCCCCAGGTCACGCCTCCCCGAGGTCACGTGACCCCCTCCCCGCAGTCACGTGACACCCCCCCCCGAGGTCACGTGACCCCCCCCCCGGAGCATACTAAAGAATGAGGGGAGGAGGAGGAGAAGGGGGAGGGGTCTACCCTTAGTACCCTTCACTCCTCCTCCTCAAGAGCTGCGCTCCAATTCGGCCTTCGTTCTACCTTCGTTTTGTCTGTCCCTGTTGTTTTGGCGTATTACACCATGATGCAAAACCAACTAGCCCAACTAGCCATCATCATCCAATTCGGCGTTACAGGGATTTGTAAACGGCTTTCACTTTTTTTCTTCCTTTTATATGGAGCTTGTCGGATCATGCGTAACATATATCAATTTATTATCATTAAAATTCGTCAGCTTTGTACAAAAGAAAATGGCCTTTTTTGTATTATTTGTTAAGCTTATTGGGTACATTGCTCCCAAATTAATAATTACGGGCGAGTGTTTTCTGTGGCTGACTCTGCAGACAACGAAAGCCCAACTCAAAACTTTATGAACTTGAAGAATAGGAAAAAGTATGAAAATAATGTATGCCTAAAACCTAAAAATCAAAACTGTAAATGCCGAAAATCCGAAATTACATGCGGCGCCTGAAAAGCTGTGCCTGAAATTCTCTTTAACGCTTTTGTTAACCTTTGAAAACAGGATAAAACAATCAAAAAAATGTCAAAATTTTTTTTTTTTTTTTTTTTTTTTTTTTTTTTTTTTTTTTTTTTACGGAGAAGCACGTTTTTTAGCCGTTCGTGCTGGTGTTTCAACACGTTGCCTTTGTGTGATAGTGCCCTTCTACGGTGAGCCACCCATGACCTTCAGAGCTGCACACTGGCACCGTTGTTACTCGTGACCTATATTAGAAGTAGTCTTTTGTAAGGTAGCGAATAGGGCGAGTTGGTAAACGTTATACATGATGAAAGCCGCTCAAACGACTGCGACGGGGTGAAGACAACAAACACGACAGTAAGAGTCTGTTCTCGCAACTAAAGTTTTGTTAGTGAAATAAACAGAAAGAAAACAGCGTAGTCGACACTGATTACATTAACAAACACCTACTTATCTATTAGGCACTACACAATATTTGAAACTGAAATGGTTCACACGCCGCTATTCATATTAGCTCGCAAAAAACAAACCTCTTTATTTGACTGAGCTACCGACGGCGCACTGTCAGCTTTCAATAAATTGTATTTTTTACTGGTGTCCGACGTTCTGATGTTATACCCTTGAGGCTTCATTAATATACAGAATGGGTGATTATTAATTTCTGAAGAATTAGTAAATATGCACTATTAACTTCAAAAATATAACATAAACGAGGTCCTAATTTTAGTGAAACGAATGCGAATTGTGTTAAACTGCCACGTTTGACGCAGAATCGGCTAAGTTAAAAAAATCGGTGAGCTTTTCTCCGCATCCGCTCAAAGGCCGGTGAGCTTTTCTCCGCATCCGCCGGTTTTGCGGTGAGCTTTCCTCCGGTGAGCTTTTCTCCGGTGAGCTTTTCTCCGGTGAGCTTTTCTCTGGTGAGCTTTTCTCCCCCGCCCGGGATCACTAGCTTCGACGGACCGAAGACACGACGGACCGCCTTCTCTTCCATGTGAGTGACAAGGAGCTCCTCCTGACCATGGGGATCGGTATTCTTGCTACGCAATGTACGTTTTGTCACTATCCGATGAGTTTGAACCGTGTCGAACTCTGTGCCAGGAATCTCCGACGAGTTCAACGTGTAATCCACAGCGATCGGCCCGAAAGGCCCTGTACAGCGCTATTTGTAAGTGTTTTTGTTCTGATAGGCCGTGAGAGGACGTTCTGATTGGTCATTTCTGTGTTTGAAGTCATTTCTATTTCATTTTTCTTGTTAAGGCATGGCTATCTTCTTTGTGGTAGATGTGTGCTGTAGTAAAAGGTCCTCCCGGCATGTCCAAAGCCGAATACCACAGAGCGTTGAGTAGTCCTTATTTGCTAAGGTTCGGCTTGTTGGGTGCGAGTGGAGTGCCAGTTATGTCACCGCGCCTCTGCGAGTGTAATTGCCAGTAATTGTCTTTACACGACAAGCTATTTTATGTGCGTGATTTATTTTAAATTCTTGATTGATTCAAGCATCAAGTTCTGTCCAACTGTCATGTTCTTACGTATAACGGGGTATTTATTAAACTGTTAATTTAGTTGAGACGAACACACGCTAAAAAATGTGAAAGACATTTACAATTCTCTGTGATGACGAATTAGAGCGCAGCTCTTGAAGAGGAGGGGAGAATACGGAGGGGAGAGGTATGCCCGGCCCACCCCTCCTCCTCTTTTGCTCCCCCTCCCCCTTAGCGGGTAATTTTCACTACCCCCTCCCCCCTAAATTTAGCGGGGATTTTTTCCCGCTAAATTAAGCGAGAAAATTTTTCTGCTGCATTTGGCAGAAAATGTTCTCTCTTAATTTAGCGAAGAAATTGGGAAAGAAATTTCCCCGCTTAATTTAGCGGAAAAAATTAGGAAAGAAATTTCCCCGCTAAATTTAGAAGAAACAATTTCCCGCTAAATTTAGCGGGAATATTTTCCTGCTAAATTTGGCGCGGAAATTTTTCCGCTAAATTTATCGGGGAGATATTGCCGGTAAATTTAGGCGCGTGTGAAGTCACGTGTGACGTCATTATGGGAAACGTCCATAATGCAACGCGCGGTTACGCCGACGGCGGCGACGATGCCGGATCAGGCCGGAAGCGGGCGCCTAAGAGCTGCGCTCTAAGAAAAGAGCTCACACACACACACACACACACACACACACACACACACACACACACACACACACACACACACACACAACAGGTCTCGATATTGAGACATGCTTGCTGTAAACCTGATAACCTGTCCGTTTTAGAGTGCAGCTCGCCCGTTTCCAGCTTGAGCAGCGTCGCCGTCGCCGTAACCACGCGTCGCATTATGGGACGTTTCCTATAATGACGTCACATGTGACGTCACGACGGTCACGAACGTCACGTGTAACGTCGCGAGTGACGTCACAAAGGTCAACATTCACGAGGCCTTCCCGAGTGACGCCGAAAGGGTCACGAGTAACGTCACGCGGGAGCATGGGAGGGAGGGGGAGGAGGAGGGGAAGAGGAAGGGTGGAGGTGGGAGGAGAGGAAGGGGGAGGAGGAGAGGGTACGGAAGAAGAGGAGGGACATACCCGCTTCTCCTCCTCATCAAGCGCTGCGCTCTAATTCGGCATTACATGGAGTTGTAAACGTCTCATTTTTTCAACTTTTTTCCTCCTTTTTTTTTTTTTTTTTTTTGAGCGCAGCTCTTATGGCGAATTCCACTGGTCGTTTTGGAGCGCGCCGGGGTCGACTTTTCTGGAGCGAGCCTACTTCACTGGGCGATCGGGATCGAGACCGACGTGTTCCACTGGTCGTTTAGGATTAGCTCCTGCTCCAGATTTTGATCTGGATCCGAGAAAAGTCGCTCCGACGATTTCGGGGGATTCAACCGGAAGCCAGCCCTCGGCGCACACACGTGACTTCCTTTCTCGCGGGGCATCTCGCCTGATCTCGCCCATCTCACCTCAGAAGAATTCGTAATGGCCGCTTGCTTACCCCTTGGCTCGACAGCCGGTTCGTTTTCCAAGAAGGAGAAGCCTTTGCCTCGCTACGGGCATTCTGGCAATCTTTTCTAGAAGCTCCTGAGCCATTCCTGCCGGTCGTGCGTCGAACATGTGTTAGCGCCGCGATTGGGAAAACGTCTTCGAAACGACCGCAGCGGCCGCGGAAAGGGGATTCCCGGGCAGTTGAATGACGGGAAGGCATCCGCCGATCCCGAGGCAGTGGTCATGTTCCACTGAGGATCCGTAGGCGGCGCGACCCCGTTCGGATCGTGTGCTCCATTCTGGATCTGGTCAACTGATCCCGGCGCGCTCCAAAATGCCAAGTGGAATTCGCCATTAGGCGCCCGTTTCCGGCTTGAGCGGCGTCGCCGTCACCGTCGCCGTCGGCGTAACCGCGCGGTGCATTATGGGTAAATTTCCGCGCTAAACAGCGGAAAATTTTCCCCGCTAAATTTAGCGGAAATATTTCCCCGCCAAATTTAGCGGAATAAATTCCCCGCTAAATTTAGCGGAAAATTTTCACCGTCAAATTTAGCAAAAAAAATTTCTCCGCCAAATTTAGCGGGAAAAAAATGTACCCGCTAAATTTAGCGGAAATATTTTACCCGCTAAATTTATCGGAAAAACTTTACCCGCTAAATTAAGCGGAAAAAACTTCCCGCTGCGAAAAAATTTCCCCGGTAAGTTTAGCGGGAAATTTTACCCGCTAAATTTAGCGGAAAATTTTCCCCGAAATGGGAGGCGAGCAGGAGAGGAGGAGAGGCATAGTCTCCTCTCCGTAACTTACCCTCCTGCTCCTCCTTCCCCTCCTCTAATTCGGCGTTGCTGGGGTGTGTAAACGTCTTTCATTTTTTTACACCGATATTACAGCGACAGCTGTAAGTTTGACACGTCGTGGTTTCGCGCCGTTAACCACTCCCCAAATCGACGCGGGCCATTTTCGGCACTCCCCCAAAACATTTCACAAGCCGCTGATAACAACGTAACAAGCAAGCAAGATAACATGCATGGTCCTGCATGGTTTCAAGATAACATGCATGGTAAGTAAAACAGTAAAACTGGCAGTGCACTGGGATAAGTGCCCATGTGACCCAGAATTAGCACGAATAACAATTCTCGGGAGATACGCGGATAAAATTGCCTTAGAATTATACGATGCATTCTGTATCAGAAAGCAAGGAGAAGAGCAAGCGCCTTAGTGCCCCGTTAATGCACCTGAGAGATGCAAAGCTTTATTTTCTAAACACATGGCCAGAAATATGGTATTACAAATTTAAAAAGAGGTACGGAAACGAAATGCTTGCACTTGTTTTTTTTGTTTATATGTTATCTAAGTTAGGCCCGGCAGCCCAGAAACACTACCCTAGACTAGTGTTTCTGGGCTGCCAGCAGACAACTCAAGAAAACTAATTTTAAAACGAATTAACATATTTGTTTTAAATGGTCGGCTTCCCAACTGTGGGGAAGCTGATAGTTAGGTCCAGGCAAATTATTCCTTCTTTTTTTTTTTTTTCTTTTTTGTCGGTTTGTGTCGAAGCGCAGCTGTGTCGTCGGAAAGATCGCCAAGGCGGCTGGGGAGGCGACGGGCTGACTGCGGGAACGGGGGAGATGTCGCCCTCAGGGGCGCCTCGGGCGAGCGCGTCTGCCTAATCGGGGAGACGGGACAACGGGACGCTCTGGTTCTCATGGGTGGCTGCCGGATGGGGTTTCTGGGGTAGTAAACCCAGGACCAACTTAAAAACCGCATCTCCACGTGGTGAATGATGTTGATTGGGGCGAAGCTCTAATGGTGCTTGTCTGCGTAAACGCTGAGCCGCAGCATGCCGAGCCTTTCGTTCGTTTTCATCCATGTCACGCTGAGGTCAAATGCTCAAATGCGTATATAACCACGTTCCATACCACACATTCTCTTTCCGACATGGATGAAAACGAACGAAAGACTCGGCATGCTGCGGCTCACCGTCTACGCAGACAAGCACCACCAGAGCTTCACCCCAATCAACATCATTCACCACGTGGAGATGCGGTTGTTGTTGTTTGTTTGTTTTTTTCCCCTTACACGAGCACGGGAGCACGTGCACACGTGCTCGTGAGCACGTGAGCGCGCGAGCTCACGAGCAGGAGCACGTGCAGCTTCGCCCCTAATAATGTCCGTCGAAGAGTCAGTCAGTCAGTCAGAAAACGTTTAATGCCATAAAAGAAAAGAAGTAAAAGAAAAAAAAAGGGGGGGAAGAAAAGAGGGAAGGGGGTATGAGGGAGTGCGCCGGTGATATCAAGATCTGGACGCTGGCACTAAGGAAAGGTAACTAAATCTAAATGAATATGTCCAGCTTGGCCTCATAGATAAAATCCAGGAGACCTTTCAAGACTCTTCGTCTGTCACTCTCGGAGCCTGGTGGATGTGTCCACCCCTCCATAGATGCGATGTCTGTTGGTCGATGTCTTGCCCTTATGTCTTTGTACTCTGGACACTCCCACACCAAGTGAAAAATGTCTGCCTTCACGCCCATATTGCACTTGGAGCAAGTTCCGGATCGTTTTCCTTGGCTCCAAGATGCGATGCGCGCTGGTGTTAGTGCGATGTCCGTCCTCACTCGAGTCAGGAGAACTCTCGCCCGTCTTCCAAAACCCGTGCAAGGGAGCGGATCTGGATTTTCGGGGAGCTTCTCTTCGAGTTTTGCTAGATAGTCTTCTCTGATCTTGGCCCGAACCTCGCCTGGATCATATTATTGTGGTTCCCAGTTGGCCTGTGCCCGATCGCGAGCGTGGCCGTACCCGTGGTCATGTTGTGATGCAGGTATGTCGTCTGAACCGCGGGGAAGAATAAGCGACGCGCGGGCCAGGCAATGTACCTGTTCGTTGCCGGGTATGCCCGCGTGACCGGGAACCCATGCAATTCTTGTGGAGGTGCCTCTTGAAGCTAGTTGAGAAGCAAGTTTTTTTATCGAGCGGACTATCCGGCTTGGACTGTTCCTTATTCTACATTCCTTCACCGCCTCTTGCGAATCTGTAAATATCCGGAGATTCGTTGTTAGCGGGTCGGGGAGTGCGAGGACCGTCTCAAGGGCGAGGCGGATTGCTGTGAGTTCTCCTCCTTTGGTCGAGGCGCCTTCGGGGAGCTGCTTGGTACTTGGACTGGGGCCAGCTGAACTTAGAGGAGAGATGAAGCGTGAGAAACAGGGACAGAAAAAGACATAGACACTCCGCTGGACTACCAACTACGGTTTTAATTCTTCTTTTTCTTTTTCTTTCCTCCCATGATCCTCTGCTGCTTTTGTTTTCGAAATTCTTGCTTTCTTATCTTTTTCTTCTTCTTTTCGTTTTCGTTTCTGGAGCTCAATGTTTAAAGGACATTTGGACGCCTGCGGGGCGGAAAGCACCGCAAAAATTGCTTCTCTTTGGTGCTAAGCTTGATTGATGGCTCGCTGACGCATGTCGCTTGGTTCCCCTCTATGGCCATGGTCTCTATCATTTCCCGAGCATACGTGTTTTTGTTTCTTGCTATGATGGTAATATTGTTGAGCTCTGCACTGCATCTGCACGAGCGGCAGTGCGCTGGTAGATGGCCTGCCGTTGTTCCTTTAACCGATGCTGCATGCTCTCTCATCCTTTCGTTTACGCATCTGCCCGTCTGGCCGATATAACATTTTCCACATGATAGGGGAATATGGTAAACGACCCCGGTCTCGCATGGGGCATACTGTGTCTTGTGCGAAACATTGCAGATTTGTTTTTTCTGGTTTGTGTCTTCATTTACTCTTCTGCACATGGAGTATGCTTTGTTTGGGGCAGAGCACACGACCCTTATGTCCTGCCTTGCGGCTATCTTCTTTAGTTTGTGCGTTATTCCATGGACATAAGGTAATACTGCGATTTTCTGTTTTTCTTTTGCCTTCGTAGTTTCTTCTGGATGAGTTGACCTCCGCCTGACCTCCGCCTGCTTGGTAGTGCTGATTTGTAGGGCAGGGATGGCTGCAGCTGCCATCTTGAGGGTGACGGGGCCGTCTAGCGATGCGGTATCCGTGTAGGCAGCCATGATGCAACTCGGATCCCATGCTTCTACCATCTTACTGTGCGCCTTGGCTTTACGTGTTAGCTGCTTGGTGTCCCCCTTGCGTGCACTAGGCTTGTTGTCAGTGATCTCCGCGAGGTCTTCCCATGGTGGAAGTTGCTCGGGTAGTTCTGGAAGGTTCTCCGTGGGTCTGTGGAGAAGCTTCATAATCTCTCTGCCTGGTCCAGTGAGCTTGAGGCGCTCACTGTGGGCAACCGTGCGGGCCGTCACTACGTCATGGAGTTTGTTGATACCGGCTTGTTCCCGCAGTTTGCCGAGGGGGGTAAACTTAGGAAGACCGGTAATTACACGCATTGCTTGATTGTTTAAGGTTTCTAGTTTCTGCCACTGTCCCTTGTTGAGCCAGTAGTGGCGGGCTCCGTAGACTACGCGCGAGACTACGAGGGCTTTGACCATCCGTTTGGCTACGTTTTCAGTCGCGCCTCCTCTTGCGCTGCATATACGCCTGATTGCGTTGAGCGCGGAGTTGCAGTACTTGATTGCGTCTTGTAACCAGATGTCTCCCTTGCCCGTTTCTTCGATCGTAATCCCTAGGCTCCTGACTGAAGGGGAGGGTTTGATTCTTTTACCCGCGAGTACGAGATTAAATCGTTCTGCAATCTTGGCATTTCTGTGTTTTCTTGGTGCCACCACGGTGTAGTGGGTCTTTTCTGCAGAGGCTTGCATTCCTACCCTGGCTAGGTGAGCGTCGACTGTGTCGAGGCCTGCTTGAAGTGTGTCTTGCTGCTTTGCAATGTCTTCTCCTTTCGTCCACATTGTGATGTCATCCGCATACACGGTAAAACCGAGTCCAGGTATTTTGGCGAGGTCATGCGGCAGGGCTGCCATTGCGAGGTTAAATAGTGTTGGTGAGAGGACGGAACCCTGAGGGACCCCAACTCGGTTCATCTTCGGTTCACTGTCGTGCGTGCCGCAGCGGACCGAAAACGTCCTTCCTTCTAGAAAGCTCTTGATGAAGTTCAGCGGCCTTCCAACTATGCCAAATTGTCTGGCTTCGCTGATGATTGAGGTGTGGGGTACAGAGTCGAACGCTTTTAGAGCGCAGCTCTTAGGGGCCCGTTCCCGGCTTGAGCGGCGTCGCCGTCGCCGTCGCCGTCGCCGTCGCCGTCGGCGTAACCGCGCGGTGCATCATGGGAAATGTCCCATAATGCACCGTGCGAGTCCCCCACCGGGGTCACGTGACCTCGTGGGGGGTCACGTGACCCCCCCCCCCCCCCGAGGTCACGTGACCCCCCCCCCCGAGGTCACGTGACCCCCCGAAGTCACGTGACTCCCCTGAGGTCACGTGACCCCCTCCTCGAGGTCACGTGACCCCCGCCGATGTCGCGTGACCCCCGATGACGTCATCGTCACTGATGACGTCACCGGCATCCACATCGTCATCGTCATCACCACTGATGACGTCACCGGCATCGACATCGCCATCGTCATCATCACTGATGACGTCACCGGCATCCGCATCGTCATCGTCATCATCACTGATGACGTCACCCGCATCCACATCGTCATCGTCATCACTGATGACGTCACCGGCATCCACATCGTCATCGTCATCATCACTGATGACGTCACCGGCATCCACATCGTCATCGTCATCATCACTGATGACGTCACCGGCATCGACATCGTCATCGTCATCATCACTGATGACGTCACCGGCATCCGCATCGTCATCGTCACTGATGTCATCACCGGCATCCACATCGTCATCGTCATCATCACTGATGACGTCACCGGCATCCACATCGTCATCGTCATCATCACTGATGACGTCACCGGCATCCACATCGTCATCGTCATTATCACTGATGACGTCACCGGCATCCACATCGTCATCATGATCACTGATGACGTCACCGGCATCCGCATCGTCATCGCCATCATCACTGATGACGTTACCGACATCTGCATCGTCATCATCACTGATGACGTCATCAGTGACGTCACTGATGTCGTGACCGGCATCCGCATCGTCATCGTCATCATCACTGATGACGTCATCAACGGCGTCACTGATGACGTCACCGACATTCGCATCGTCATCGTCATCATCACTGGTGAAGTCATCAGTGACGTCACTAATGACGTCATCGGTACCCGCATCGTCATCGTCACTGATGACGTCATCAGTGACGTCAGTGATGACATCATCGGCATTGGGGGTCACGTGACCCCCAAGGTCACGTGACCCCCCCCCCTGGTTAGTTTAACCCCCCCCCCCCAGTGCCCTTCCCTCCTCCTCCTCAAGAGCTGCGCTCTAATTCGGCGTTACAGGGAGTTGTAAGCGGCTTTCATTTTTTGATGTCAACCGCCACGACTGTTCTTATCGCCGCGCGGTTGAGTCCAATATTTCTTATGACTTCTGCCGAGATGAGGGCGAGGCTTTCCTGTGTTCCGAGGCAGGATCGGAAACCAGTCTGGGAGGGATGGAAGGTGCCAGAGGATTCTAGGTGCCAGTCAATTCGTGCTAATACCATCCGCTCCATGACCTTACAGGTACATGAAGTTAGCGAGATGGGTCTGTAGTTACTGAGTGATCCCTTGTCTTTTCCGGCTTTTGGAATGGGAACGACAAGTGAATGCTTCCACTGCTCAGGGAGCTTTCCGGTGACCCAGATGTGGTTCACCCATTCGAGGAGCTGTTCTTTTGTGTTTTCTGGAAGGTTCTTAAGCATGGTCATGGTGATTTTATCCGGCCCGGGCGACGATCGGGATTTTCCTTTGTGTAGCGCCCACTCGAGTTCTCCCCTCGTAAACGGTCGGTCCATGCCGTCGTCCGGGGCCAAGATTTCTACGTCGTACAGAGAGGGGCAGTCGTTCACGTCTGGCTGTGGAAAAAAGAGATCCCCCGCCATTCCTGCGAGCATTTCTTTCGTCTTATTCATCTTGAGAGCGAGCGTGAGCGTCGCTCCTTTTACCTTCTTCTTTCCAAGCAGAGCCCGATTTGTAGCCCATAGCTTTGTAATCGAGGTTTTGTCGGAGAGCGAAGAGCTGTAGTCTAGCCATCGGCGTGTATCTAATTGTTGGGCGTATTCCTTGGCCTCTACCGTAGCTCTTGTTATGGCGTGTCTGCCTTGCGGAGTTTTGCGACCCTTTCGGTACTTTTGTACCACCTGCAGCCGTTTAGCCCAGAGCCGTAATAGGTGGAGGTCGGGATTTGGAGCGTCTTCATCGACGTTCGTAATAATCGTAGCTCCTTGCAGGGCGCTGTTTAGGAGGCTCTCGAAACTGGACCCTTCAAGGTTACCTTCTTCCAGCGTTGCCCTGAACTTGTCCCAGTGAATGGTTTTAGCCACTCTCCGCTTGGATTTGTCTTTGATCTTCTTTGTAGGCGAGAATTCAAAGAAGATTGGGAAGTGGTCGCTGCCCCAAGAGTCCGGAAGGCACTTCCACTTGTGGTGATATGTGTAGATGTTTGAGGTCCATGTAAGGTCTGGGGTTGTGTCCTTCTGCCTGGCGTCTCCCAGCCTTGTCTTGGTCCCGTGGTTATTGACCAGGTTGAGTCTGAAGATCTGCATCTCACCAAGCAGCTCTTCCGCTCCTGTCGATACGTGGTTGTATCCCCAAGCATGATGTTGGAGGTTGAAGTCTCCACAATAGAGCTTTTGTTCTCTTGGGTACAGATTGTGCAGATGAGCGATCCAACCGTGGTTTCTTTTTGGTGTCTTGCTTTTAAGAGGCCTGTAGTATGCGGATGTAAATACGATGTTCTGCTGCCGGACCGTGGCTCTCACTGCAACTATTTCTTGATTTTCATTACAATAGGGGGTTAGATCTACTTGGTGCTGGGGCCAGTCGCACCTTACATAGACGAGCGCTTTCCCTGGCGGGGAGACAGATTGCCCCGGCCGTTTACTAGTTATGGACGGGCTTGAGTAGGTAGTGTAACCATTGAAGTTGATGCTTGTTGTATTAGTCTCCTGAAGCAGTAATACATCAGGACGCTCGTCAGGCTTGTCCAACAGACGTACTCGGAGCTCGGCCGCCCGCTTGCGTAGCGCCTGGCAGTTCCATTGGAGCACCCTTATCATTAGCGTTAAAAAATATTCGCTGTAAGTGCCCTCATCTGACTGAGGGTGGACTTGTGGTGGTTGTTCTCTTCTTGCTGGGCTTGGACAATGGCCTTGAGCCTGTCTAGCTCGGCTTTGAAGTAGTTGCAGGTGTTGCGTAGTTCTTGGATCTCCGCCTGTGACGACGGTGATGGTGGTGGAGCGACGATGCCGTGTTTGACTCTGTCAGCCCACAAAGTGCCGCTGGGAGGGACCGGGGTCTTGACAGCCCCGGTCGCAGTTTCCTGCTGCTGCTGCTGTTGTTGTTGCTTATGTTGTTCTCGGAATTTTTTTACGTCTTCCCGCATTCGCTTGTTGGTCTCTTGCCATGTGGGGCATTTGCGGTCCGTTCCCAGGTGGCCCTTCTTTCTGCACCCTTGGCAGTAGGGTGTGGAGTCGGGGCATCCGGGTCCCTGGGCAGGATCCGTAGAGGCTAAATGTTGAGTTCCGCAGATGGGGCACACGGCAGCATTTGGGCAGATGTCCAGTTTGTGTCCCAATCGGTGGCAGTTACCGCACGTCACCGCTTTCGGCTTGAACGGGAAGACCCGCATATATCTATTGCCGTACAAAACGGACCTCGGTGTCTTTTCTCCATCAAATGTGAGCATTGCCGTGTTAGACTTTCCCAGTTTACGAGCAGCGACCACCTGGATCTTCTCAGATTCCAATTCAAGGCTCAAGACGTTGCCTTGGGGATCCTCTTCTTTTGAGTAAATGTCGTAAATGACCCCTTTGCAATAGGCGGTTCCGTACGTTCTAAAGACTTGTACAGAAACTGCTTGTCCGCCAATGTCGACCTCGGTTATCTTCTCGAGGGTTTCGGCCAGCTGTTTCGAGACCGTGCGGACTGAAATAGTGTTGGCCTTGTCTAGTAGATGCATTGTGAATGCTGTTGAAACGCTCGAGAGGTGCGTTTTCAGTCTTGGTAGTAGTGGCTTTATCGAGACTTGGGATCGTGTTAGGCGGATCTTGTACTCGAATTGCCAACGCCGGGAGGGCTTGGCCTTCTCATTATTTTGTTGTGTCGGGTCCTCGCGAGCCCGTTTCCTTTTCTTCCTGCTCGTGACGGTGGTGAAGCCGTCCTCTTCTTCCGTTTGTTCTGTAGTAGGTGGCGCGGCGGCCGCAGGCTTTGGTGCCGGTAGTGTCTTAGCAGGCACTGAGCTGTCGCCCTGGCTCCCTGCTGGTTGTGGCGTCTTGCCAGATATAGGTGCAGCGCCGGCTGGCGCTGGCAGAATTGTTGTTGTGCTGCTTTTCAAGGCTTTCTTAGAAGTCGCAGACTTGTTCTTCTTCTTCCCCTTGGTAGTTGGCACGATTTCGTGAGATTCTCCAATGACACTTTTGAAAATATCGATAAGGCTCTCTTTCGATATGCTCGAAAGGAGAGCCCTTAAGACTAGCTCGACAGATTGGGCTGTGCTTGGGACTGTGGAGGGCTCACCAAATTGGAAGACTGTTGAGCACCCCATTGTCGATTTGTTTAGTATCGAGGCTGGAGCAGGTCCTGCTCCCGTCGTGGTAGTGGCGGGACCGGCGTTACTCGCATTCCTCGTGTCCATGGTCTCTGGTTGACCGTGGCTGGTCGATGCGTTGCTCGAAGTCCTGGCCGCATCTTCCGGTTTTACCGAGGGACAATCCCCCGAAGATCCAAAAGGGGGGCCCGAACTTGGCAGCTCGGGGCTGGGCTTAGCGCCGAGCATTTTCCAAAAAGTCGAGAGCTTGAGAAAACACGTCCGATCACATCGGTGGCTTCTTCTTTCTCTCCGTCGAAGAAAACGTTGAGTCTTTGCTTGTTTTATTTTGGTTATCCGGTTGAGACAGCATATGTTGTTCTGCTTGTGTGATTTTAGGACCGACCGTCTACCAGAAAGAAAATAGCGTGGGAATCTGTGCGATTGGTTAGGACGATTGGGAGTGGGGCTTATGATCAAAGGAGGCTTTTTGAGACGGATCGAGCTGGGCTGCGGTTGGGTGCCTTGTTGGGGTTTTGGAGGACGGAAAGTGCCGGGCGGCGACGTCTGGTCGCGCCCACCACTGTGAACGTACTATGTTAAATAAATCTATCCAAGTTAAAGTCTAATACCACCTGACTGAACTTCACTTCGCAACGTGTTCGTCATAAGGCCCCTTGTTGCAAGTGGCCGAACATCATCTACATCAATCACTTTTTCGTACTATATGTACCGCCGCTGCCCCTACCGGCAAATAGGGCTCTATGGAAGACACCGCCGACGAAGGTCGGTCGGGAAGAAAAAGACGTTGCACAGTTCGTGTCACGCGAATAATTTCACGCGTCTGTGTTCTTGTCCGAGTGACCGAGCTGCTGCCTTCTCACGACTGATTCCGCGACTTGGCTTGGGCTGTACTTTCCATCCTGTCCCTCGCACCGAAGCAGCTCCCTCACGTTCTAGTCGGGGTGGGCAATTGAACTCGGTATCCAACCCGAGGCTCGGGTGACTGCGGCCGACTCTAAAATGCCCAGTGCACGGCAACATGTCGTACCAGAACCCACCGACGTCCCGATACGCGTTCGTGTGTCGGTGCAGGTAACGCATTACGCGAGTCCCACGAAACTGTTCCTTCGCTACAACTTCGACGACTCCAACAACGACGGCTTCCCGAGTCCTGCACCAGGGGTGTCTCACGTGTACGAAGTTCACATCGGAATGTTCTGCCTGGTTTTCGAGGAGAAGAGCCAGCGATTCCTCAGGGCCCAAGTCACCGACGTCCATAAGAACCTCAGCGGCATCCAGGTATCGGCCGAGATTTTGTACGTTGACCGGGGAGACACGAATATGACAGGGCTCGACCGCGTTTTTCCCATCACCGGAACAGTTTGCTCGAAGCCCAACCTGACAGCCTCGTGCTGCATTCGCAAGGTACGGCCAACGAGCCAGAGTTCTCGCCTTGACCTGCAGCGGGTCTCTCCGCACAGCCAAGTTCTCTTCGACGCCATTTTCTATGGGATGTCGGACGCCGGAGTGTACGACGTAGACTTGTTTGTGAGAGATCCGGAGGTGCAACCGACCAATCGTCTGAACGTAGCTGAGCTTCTCGTGCAGCACGGTTTTGCGGACTTTCTGCGGTACCTCGACGTGACGGCGCCTACCGACGGGAAGGCAACGAAGCCGCTCATGAACGGCAAAAGCGTTTCCAATCACAGGGGCGCTGGCGCTTCGATACAGGCCTACCCAGAAGCGGTCTCGAAGATCGAGTACACGCCTTGTGTCCCGTCGAGTCTTCCGCCCACGGCTGTGCCCGAAGAGAGGTGTTTTGAAGTTGAAGTTACGTTCACGTGCTCGCCCGACCTCTGGTACGGCCAGCTTGTTGGGTTGAGAGGACGCTTAATTGAGGTTCAAAGAAATATTACAGGATGTGACCTGGAGCCCTGCGCTGCCTCCGAAGTTCGCAAAGGGAGCTACTACATCTACAGAGACCTCACAGTGAAGTCTGCGGTCAGGGTGAGAGTCGAGGATCTGGAGAAGGTGGGATCACACTTCCAGACACGAGTTTTCTTCGTCGACTATGGCAACCGGAAGACAGTCAGCTCTTCGTGCCTTTACAAGATGGATGCCAAGCTGGCGCAGCAGGGCCCCTTAGCTTTGAGGTTTCAGCTAGCCGGTGTTGAACCTTGGAATGCTTGGACGGATATCGACGTGAACCGGTTTGCGCAGCTGACCCATAGTGAGTCGCCACTGGTAGCCGTGGTGACCGGCAAAGGGAAAAGCAGCGATGATTACGGAGACTACATCTTTGTAGTGAGTCTCAAGAATAGAACTGAAGGTGAGATTGCAGAACGCTTGATCAGAGATGGACATGCGCGAGCACCGAGTCAGAGGGAGTCCCTCATCAAAAGGATTGACAGATCTGCCATCGAAGACTTCAGTCCCATGGACGAAGATTACCACAACTCTTTCAACAGTTACAAGGTCGACACAGACGATCCTGGAGTAGCCACCGCAGACTTTGCTGTGAAGGACGAGAGTAGGATATGCAAGTTCTTCAGCGCTCAGGGCTACTGCAGGCAAGACGAGTACTCCATTTACAAGCACGTTTTGGGTGAAAAAGATTCCATTATCCTGCATGTCAAGGAAGAAGTTCCCACATGCATGGCGACCCTCAAGCTCCCCAAGAAAGGCAGCACAGTATTGGCACAGGTCTCGTATGCTGTGAGCCCTATCAACTTCTATCTCGTCTTTCCCTATGGCCACAGATCCATCCAGAAGCTCATTGAGAAGGGACCGTCATCTTCCAAAGAGAGATTTGAGAGTCTCATGAAGACCTTGCAAGTGACCTGCAGCTGTAGTACCTTTCATGAAGACAGGCTGCTACATAAATCTGAAGGTGAGCTGGTAGCCGCCAGAAGCAGGGACGATGAGCGGTGGTATCGTGCAAAAGTGGTTGGCCTTAGCACCGAAAGGAATGCTGTGAGAGTGGCATTCCCAGACTTCGGAGACGAGGAATGGGTGTCTGCGAGCTGGGTGAAGACGCTGGAGACGCGGTTCCTACGCCTGCCCTTCCAGGCTGTGCAGGCGTGCTTGGCCGACATGAAGCCTAAAGGTAGTGGCCGTGAACGTACCTGGACCACCGAAGCATATGCGGCTTTTGTGGGGTCCACGGCGGGAAAAGACCTTCTCGCTGAGGTTGTCGGCTATAGCGAGAAACTTATGCAGGTCAAGCTGTACTTCTGCGAGTCTGGAAAGCTGCATTCTGTGAGCAGTTGCCTGCAGCTGGCAGGCACAGTTGCTGAAACGGCAACGTCAATGTAGTGCCTCTGGTAGAAACATGCTATGTCCGGCTTGATTGACGGCACATTCTTTATAGAAATAATACATCCTTCGTACAGCGCAAAAAAAAAAAAAAAGCCTAATTTGTTTAATTCTTATTTCACGGCGTTATGATAAAACTTTTTTACTTCATAACTGCCTACCGTCTCTACTTTCTACTTTTTTTTCTAATATTCGTTCAGTGTTGCTTAAGTTTTGCATTCCTTCTCTTGTGTTACATTCTGTGTGCTCAACCTATCTCATGATTAATACTGATAACAGATGTGAGCCTTGGTGCACATTCTAGGAAGTGATGTTGATGGGAAGCTTTACTTTGTAAGGTTGTAAGGTCCATTGCGTGATTCAGGTACTGGCTGTGATTAAATAATATTCAATGAAATGCTGACTCATCAAATAATATTGTGCCTGTTGTTTTTCATGTCTTGAAATGGTATCAATTTACTCTCTTTTCCTGTATTTTAACATCCCCCCAACCAGGGGGTAGGGGTAAGATGTTTAGAAGCGGTTTGGTGGGCATTTTCCTGTGTTTCCCTCGTGACTTTTCTTTTTCTTTTTTTTTTTTTCTTTTTTTTACAGTAGGAAGTACAGGTGTTTCTTCTCGCTTTTCACTGGGGGGACAAGGTACTTACTCTTCGATGTTAATCAGTGACCGAGGCCGCTGTCGTTGAGCCGATGTTTCGCCTGAGCATGCACGTGGGTCGTTCAGTCGTGCACTCGTCGACAAATCTGACTGCCTGATCAACGTCTAGTTCGGCTCTTATGGATATGCAATTAATGCAGGACTAATCTCAAGTCCCCGAATCGCGGCATGGCATATTAATGCGGAATGCGTCATGAGCCGAGCATACCGTAAAACTAAAGCATGGCAGGCTTCATGTCTACAAAACACGAGTCCCATTTTTTCCTAAACTATTTCGGCACGCATTATGTTCCATACCACGAATTATTCGAAGGCGCATTTTGAAGGTCATAAAGATCACAGAAATATGTGATTTTCACAGAAGTCGTCACAAATAGGGCGCCCCCTTTCTTACTTTTTATTCTTATGTTACCCGCTTGCAAAACTTGTCAAGAATCTTTGACTGGAATTTAATTACTTTTTCAAAGTACCTGTACTCTACTCAAGATAGTTTATGCTAGAAGTAACTTGAATACTACACTAAAAACATTTTCAAGCGAGTATTTAGTATCTTACAAAGAGTATTTAGTATCTTACCTTAAATACTTTTGTTGAGTATTCGGCACAACACCGATTTCTACTTCCCTTGAGCTACTACTACTTCCGCGGTGTGAACCTAACACGGTGAATCGAACGCTCGTGGCACGTACAATACCGACATGGCCGCGAATGACGTTCCGGGCAGGCTATGTATACAAAGGCGCAGCCATCTTGAATGTCGTCACTTACGATACGCGGTAAATCATCGTTTTGATCTCTCCATGCCACTAGGAGGTGTTTACGAAAAATGTGTGGTTTTCACACATCCTTGTTTTGCCTCACCTATATTTTCTCGCATATTCCGGGTTGAAAGGTTTTATTATTTTTTGTCCCGCATACCATATACAGAACCCACGTGACTGAGGACGTCAGAAAACAGAAAACGTCTAAAGGGTATGGCAACGTTACTGGGGCAAGCTCAGTTTCGCAGCTCCCTATTCTCGACTGCAGAGGCGAGTGGCCCAGGTGGCGGTCACGAGAAATAGCGGCGCTGCAGTCGGATCTTGCTTCCCTGTCTCGCAGGTTGTCTGCTACCACTGCGTTGAGAGCTTCCTTTTCTTTTTCTTTTCTTCCTTTTTTTTACTTCCATATGTATAATAGCAAAATAAAGATGATGAAGATGAAGTGTGATACACCACAGAGATCAGAGTCAGCGCACTGTGAGTGTTCCTTCTTTGAGTGTTTGAAATTTATTTTTGTGCGCGTCTGTTTCCTTGCGCTGTGAAGTGTTAGTATGAATCAACCACTTTCCCAAGCTCAAGTATGGCTATTCAAACTTGGCGGGCTAGACAATCCGGAACGAAAAGACTCGACTACAGCGCTGCTAGTTCTCGTGACCGCCACTGAGCCCACGTCGCAGGCGGAGCTGTGAAACTGAGCTTGCTCCAGTAACGTTGGGGTATAGGGCGTGAAGTCCTGGGATATTACTACTACGCGAGATTTCACGCGTTGACGCCACCAAGCGGCAACGCTCGCAACTACAATACGCTTGGCACAGCCTCCGCCGTGCAGCGGGAGCGACCGGCGCTTGAAAGACGATGACGTTCCGATGTAGGGGCACTGCGCTCCTTGGTTGGCTGGATAGATCGAAGTTCCGAAGGACAGGAACAAAGTGGAAGAGGTAACGACAACACGGAGCGCACTCGCCCCTTGTTTTGATGACAGACGCTTCGTGAATTTTCCTGGTTGTTTTTCCGCCGTGTCCTCCTACGATGGGCGTGTTTGAAAAGCTCGAGGTACACCTAAGCACTTCTTATGAGTTGTGAATGCGAAAGCATGCAAGCCGCTCGTCCGCTCCCTTATTTCGTCTGCTGCGTACTTTCCGTCGCCGGTCAGCGCGCGTGCTCCCCTGGGCACGCTGACCTTAGAGGCTCCATGTTAACGGCGCGCTGATGGACACGCAGCGCCATGGGGTGAGCGGTCGTGGAAACTGACCAGCGCACCGGCCAATGGGAGCCCCGTCCACGCGCGCCAGCCAATCCCGGAAACTAGGTGCCGTTTTCGCTCTTTAAACTGATGACGTCGGCTCGCTCCATGGGACAGTTATTGCTTTCGCATTAAAACAAGGGGATGCACGGGCATCGATCGCAATGCACGGTCAGATGCCCAGACGGCGCCTGCTTGATAGCTGCTGCGTGTTCTCTAGCCCAGTCATTTACGCAGCGGCCTGTTTGCCCTACGTATACACGTGCAAACGGGCCGCTGGACTGTTTGCAAACAGGCCGGGAAGAGATTCGTGGCAGTCCCAGATTTCTAACTTTCTTGGAAACCACGCATCGTCACTGAAATTGCATGATGCGTTTTTGGTCCTTAAAGGAGCACTAACACATCAAAATCATTTTTTTTTTATTATTATCCGAAACGATTGAAAACGATGCCGGGACATTACGCTCAAAATTTGAAATTTTGGAATTCAGTATTTGTGAAGTAAAAAAACAATTTCCAAATGCCAAATTCGAAGTTCCCGCGCTATCCGCGCCGGTGCGTTGACGTCAAATATTGCGGAGACCTGAGAGTCCACTTTCTTTCATGACTCCCTGCTGTTGCCATGGCGACCCAAAGCGAGGAGGAAAGGAGCGAGCGCCCGGCGGACCGATTTTGAGCGGTGTCGCCTGTTTTCTGTGGGAGGATACAAAGCCAGGAGACGGCACCACAACGAACTTCCGATTTTTGGTATTTCAAAAAGAAGGGCCGTAGTGCGCTCGCAATTGCGTTAAAAAACATGTTTTAGGATTGCCGTTATTAAATGTTATAGAAATGCCGCGTACAAAGCTTCTAAATTTCATGATTCTTGACGTCACGAATCAAAAGAAGTGAGGAGGCGAAGGCGAGAGAATCAAACGCCAAAAATAAAAAGGCGAGCGGGAAAATTTTTTTTCGCGATGCGGTTTTTTTTTTTGCGTGTCTATGACTCCAACTTGCATCGTTTTAGACAATAAAAAAAATACGACCTTTGGGATGTCAGTGCCGCTTTAACTCAAAAAAGGTGATTTTTTTTTTTTTTTTTTTAGGAATGGGGCCAGAGGGAAGTGGTGATCCCTTCTCAATTGATGTCGAAGGTCTTTTTTACTCTCTTCCATGTCAGGCTCTCTTTAGTGCAATAAACAACTGTATCGAGAGCAATGAAGAAACGACCTTCCGGAGGGCCTGCGGTAGGAGCTGGAACGCTTCACTGAACTTCTGTCTTTCTATTTGAGACACCCTGCAGAATACGGGGTAGTGTTTGGACCGGCGCGACTCGACAATGGGGAACATGTGAGGCTGCGCGTGTAGAAAAGAATCGCGAGGCTTCAGTCGACAGGGCATGCGCGTGCACGCGGTGCACACGCACAACCACCACCATACCGTTGCACATGCATACTGACCTAGTGCCGCTAAATAAGCTACGCTTCAGAGTAACGACTTAAAATCATGGTTGCCGGTTATCTCAAGCATTATCTGAAATCACGGGAAACGCTTTTCCGTCCTCCAAAAATGTTTAATCAGTTCGCGACAGACCAAAGCAATATTACATGAGCTTCCTAACAATCTAATGCTTAGCAAGTCACGCTTTTGAATTATGATGATCGGCAGTTGCGTCTGCTCTGCACAAGCACCAAAATGACGGCGCCCACAACAATATGGGGAACACGGTGCCGATACTCTAAGCGTAGCTCATTTAGTGCCTCTCTACTGACCCTATTGCCTATGCGCTGGTGTCGACACCTATCGCGATCTACACCACATGCACGTCTCAGGTGAGCCGTTCCGGTCCCAACACTCCCCTGTAGTGTGAGCAAACGCGCAGTTCTCACACAAGGCGTGGGCACTGCGTTCGCGTGAAGAAAAGCGTCTGCGCATGCGCCCTGCCAAGAGCAGCGCCTGACATCGGGGCGATGCAGGGCGTTCGCGCACCTTGAACGCTGATCAAAGCTGCGCACGCGCACTCTCACTACTTCTCATATGCCACAGAAAGTTTTCCGCGGATATAGATTTTGTCGATTCTGCAACGGTCCCCCCCCCCCCCTTTCCCCCAGAAAAAAGAAAGGAAATAAACAAATTTCAGTTTTTGTTTGTTTGTTGTTTTTTTTTCCCCGAAAATGAACGACGCATCGTCGAAAGCTCGGTCTCCGGCCAAATGTGTGGCGCTAGCTTTCCGAACCAGGTGTCAAACTTACAAAACTGACTATCATTTTACTCAAAAGTTATAAGTGAGCTTCCCGAAATTTCAATGGTAAGATGAAGCCCGTTCTCGGTGACCGCGGTGCCATTCAGCTCCATGTATTCCAGGCAGTGTTGTATGCGTTACCGAAAAAAAGTAACTAAATACGTTACTCGTTACTTGCAAATAAAAGTAACGCGTTACCGACCTACGTTACCTCAAAATAAAAGGAACGCGTTACCGTTACCGTTACTGATAAAAAGTAACGCACGTTACTGTTGCGTTACTTTTTATTCACGAACTAAAACATTTGCTGTTTCGACGTTTGATATGTGCGTAAGCGCCATAGCTAAAATATGTCCATGCGGAAACTTAATTACGCTCTCTTTTTTAGGGTTTCACCCGAATAGTTAAAAGAAAAACGCGGAAGTATATATGAAGCTGATTTATGACATGTTGGCACGGAACTTAACAGAAGAACCGACCTCCCTCATTAGCAAAGAAATTAAGACCAGCCGAGATTGAAACGTTGAATGTATTTTATTCACAACATGTCGAAGTACCGGTAGTTGCTGTGAACAAGTTCCTCCGTTACCCGAAGCACACTCCGCTGTTGTACTTCAGCAACAGCTGAATTTCGAAGTTGGCATCAGACATTCTACCTCGCTTCTTGGTAAACACGTCCGCGCCTACGCTAAATAGGCGTTCAACGGATGCGCTCGATGGTACAGCCGTGTTCACTTTGAGAAACAGCTTGTGCATCAGAGGGAAGCTGTTTTTTAGCTCCGTCAGTGCAAAGTTGTGTGGTACCAGAAAGTACCGTGAAAGCTCATCATCCCCGGACACGGAGGTGCATGCATTTCCAAACGGGTTTCCAAAGAAATCCTCTTCTGCTGCGTTCGCTTTTAGTGGGGAAGCCGGGCTCTCGACAAGCCGCGAAGAGACTGTCAGCTCGCTCTTGACGGCCGCGAGGGCCGCATTTCGCTTGGCTTCATCCGAAATCCACGACAGCTTGAATCTCGGGAGCAGTGTAGCGGCAACCAGCAGGTCCTTCTGACTCATCACATTGTCGAACCTGCAGCAGCGAAATGTATATTGTATTAGCGAAATAACTGTTGTACTTCATCCAAAGGAGCGAAGTTCGTAGGCGCGCGGGACTCCCCGCTTCCAAGGGGAGCGTGGCGAAAGAAGACAAGCCTCATATCGGATGGGTTCTTTGCGTGCAGTGGTAATAAACACCACTGAGTAAAGAAAACGAGTCGTCTGAGCGATCACCTACGGCGGAATTCGCAGGCCACAAGTTTCAAAACGTACTCTCTACGCGAGAAACATTGATCATAAAACCGTTCAACCGACGGTTTTACCCTTTTGGCTCTCCCGATCGACATCACATTTCATAGTTCTCTCAAGCAATTCATGCAATTTACGCGTGTCACAACTTACCTTTTGTGAATTCCGGCCAACAGAGAAACAGCTAGAGGTCCGCAGTAGCGCAATCCAGCCATCTTCTCATACTCGATCTTCTTGATGAGGACGTCCAGCGTCGGAAGCAGATAGCCACTGTGAATGTGGTTGTCACCTTGCAGGACATTCAGGGCGCAGCAGACAGGTTTCATGACCTGTAATTAAACGACAAATATTTTAGCAAGAAAGTCACGAAAACTACCTAAATTTAATGTACCCTGCAATACTCCTTGATGAAGTTGGGCTCGTGAGGTGGCAGCAGCCTCGGAATTCCTAGCTTGCAGAAGAGGACGTCTAGGTCTGTTCCCCTTTCTAGAAACGTGTTGATAGCCTCCATGGCCTTGAAGGTAGAGTTCCACCTTGTAACATTTGGCCGAGGCACGTAGATTCCGCAGTGGGATTTGATCAGATCAGCTGCTTGCGCGGACTGTCCCTGCTTATTCCAGAGCTTTTGGCACTTGGAGAACACACTTTGCTTAATCGTGGAATATTCCTGATCAACAGTCTCTGCACGAGCCGCGTCAACGGTAGCGATGAGGTTCAAAGTGTGTGCTGAGCACCGGTGGTGGGGTGGCAGGCGGTGCCTTCCTTCTTCGGCGCTCTCGATCAGCGAACATAAATGCACTGGCTGACAATTTTCTTCGTCTTCATCGTTGGCTTCCTCCTCACCGTAGATCCTGCACAAGCGCAACAATATATAGACGCGTGTACCAAGGAATAACATTTTTAACAATGTAACAGAGACTCACCGAAAAGCTTTCACGAAATTCGACCCGCTGTCCGTGATGACTTTCGTAATCTTGCCCAGAAGGTCGAACTCGTTGAATATCTCCTCTAGAGTGGTGGCAAGCCGCTCAAAAGTTACGCTCCCGTGCATACGGCGGCAAGCCAAGGCAGCGACCTTTCTTTCTAAAGTTGTCGGGTCCAGCCAAAGGACCGTGACACCAAGGTAACACCTGGAAAGTTATTGGCAAGCGAACTATAAAATATGATAATGATCAAGGTTAGCCACATTAGAAATGATACCCGTATTTCTTTATAATGAAGTGCTTGCGCTAGGGAAATCGATATTAAGAAAAATATGGCTTCGTAGATTATGGCAAAGCAAATTTCACGTGAATTTAGATATTTGAAAAACACCATAAACAGACAAAAAGGTAAAAAAAAAAACATCAAAACTCTGGGAAGCAAACGTAGTAGCTATCAACAGACTCATATGTCTTTGAGTAAAATGGTAGAAGTGCCGATAGGTCAACCGTCAATCGTATGGTTGTAAATAAATGTCAATTGAGCTAAGAACAGTACCTGTGAAAGCGAGTCCAGCAGTCCGCGGTGACTGCCACAAACTGGAGCTTCTGAAACGTTGAGCGCAAACTGTCCTTCAGGGCATCGAAGCGCGCCTTAAGGCGTGTCATGAGCATCGGACGCGTGAGCACGTTCCTCTCTGGGGCTGTTGCTTTTAGTAACTTCACAAATGAAGGCTCCTCCACCACCGAGAAAGGCTGCGTGGCATTAATAACAAAATCTTCAACCAGTCTGTCAAGCTGCACCTGAGGCACGGACTGATGGCGGACTAAGTCGTCGATCTTGGCTTGCTTTGTTGGCTGTGTGGAATTCGCTCCAGGGCTCTCGTACGCTTGAATGATTCCCCTCTTTTTTGTTGAAAGGGCCTCGAACGCAGCCAAGCTTTGTTTGTGTAGTTTCTGCGCAAAACAAAGAAGCAGATTGCTGATTAAAAATATGGCGATATGCTTTCTGACATGAAATAACACAACACTCCGCCAAAGCTGTATTGATAACATCTGAGGGCCCACTCAATGCAAAATCGGAATTAAATTACAAATATAAAGAGCAAGAAACAAAAATTTTTGCTTACCTTTACATGCTTCTTCAGGTTGGAGCTTGAGGACTTGGCACAACTTAAGAGCTTCAGCTGTGGCTGACACAGAAGGCACTTAAAGATTAAATTGTCATCTTTGGCTTCTGTCAGTTCGAAGTATTTATTGAGTCCTGGCCAAGGCGATGAAGCTGCACTTGCCGTAGCCATCCTACAGGTGACGACAACTGCTTGCGAATGGCTTTCGTGAGGGGTTTTATCGTCTTCAGCTCTGACAGCTGGTGCGCGACCTTGAAGATCCGCGTCCAGCACGGTTCAGAAGAAATTGTTGGGAAGCGTCTCTCTGGCGCAGTAGGATTGCGGGTTCACTCTCGCAAAAAGAATAGCCACTGGGGTTCCACGAAAGGGTTAGATTAGGATAGTAGAAAAAACTGAACCCTCTCTCCTCGGAGGATTAGGAGTTGACCTCGGAGGACTTCTATCATTGTGCCTGCCACTGCCCGTGACAGCGTTCGTCGAAGTAGGTCAATGGGCGTGGTGTTGGGGTTTCCGTAAGGCAGGAATGTTTGCATGTCCAAACAGGACACTACAAGAATCGCCAGGCGACACGACTTCGACGAATCGTTCGGCGCTCTGCTTCCGGCCGTATTGTTTGTTGTTGTTGTTGTTGTTGTTGTTTGTTTGTTTGTTTTTTTGCCGGGGGAAAGTTATTTTTGTCAAATCTCGCCCGTGCCCTCCACGGTGGCCTTGCTCTGCTCATCACGTGAGTCCGGAGAGCCACACAGCTGTCGGTCAATCGCTCAAGGCCGCCTCCGTTTTTCAAGTCCCGAAAACGGGAAAAAGAATGACACGAAGGTGTCATTCCCTTTCCCAGGGGGAGGCGAAACGCAGGCTTCGACGCAGGAATCTCCCATATCCACCCGAAGCCGGACCTCTTTGGCCTTCCAGCCGAGGCGACGGCGGTAGCGAGGTCAACGAGCCGCGGGAGAAAACGAGTGGCAGGTGGCGTGTCACGTCAAATCTGACGAGCACCGACGTCAAAGAAAAGTCGAGGACAGCGGCATTTTCGGACTAAGGAATTTATGACTGGGAACTTAAAAACACACAAAAAAGAATTTAAATTAAATTTTTTTAAGTTTTAGGAAGTAAAGTAACGTAACGCAATATCGTTACACGTTACTCAAAATAAGTAACGTAAGTACGTTACCCGTTACTTCTTTGGAAAAGTAACGAGTACGTTACGACGTTACCAAAAAAAGTAACGCGTTACCGGTAACGCCGTTACTTGTAACGCGTTACCGCCAACACTGATTCCAGGGCACCGTCGGCCGCCATTTTCCTATTGAAATTTTCAGAGAATCACCGATAAATTTTATTAAGATAACGGTTAGATCTTAAACTTCTATAGTTCAGACCGGCTAGCGCTACATCTGGGCGTCGAAGGAACGTGGATTGCGCAGTTTATTTTTCCGGTAAACAAAGAAAAGACAACAGTTCACATTTCTTGAAGGAACACCAGTGGGGAACAACCTGTACATATGCCGAAGCGTATGGATATGCCGAAGCGCAGTCCCCCGGCGAGATTCCTTTATTAGGCACACCTTCGAGGCTTAGATGGTACCACACTGCGCAGTGAGCTATGTTTCACAAAGCCGACGGTTCAGACGTCGTCCTCGATGGGCAGGGCGATCCTGTCAAGATGGTCTTGAGCCGTGGGCGCCTGGGCGTCGGTCATCCTGGTTGAGGCAGCACGGCCGGCGCTCGCCTGCTGACGGCCAACGGAGTGCCGCTGAAGCGGGCCGGCAGACGTCAGGTTGAACTTCTCGAGCATGGCGCGCGAGTACGAGTCCATAGAGAAGAAGACGCACAGGGCTAGGGCTACCAGAAACGCGGCGCCTCCGGATGCCATGAACAGGGTCTGGGTGCCCTGGGGCAGATCGCCGAACGGATGTCTCCGACGCGTCGTGTAGTCCGGCTTGGCGCTCATCTTCACTTTCTTCTACTTTGTCAGGTGTGTGCTAGCTTGGGGTCCCTATCGTTTCGTCGCAACTCGTTTCGTGGAATTACGTTTCGTGGACAAATTTTCATGGACGCGCGTTTCATATGGACACACGTTTCGTCGACACGAACGTTTCATCGGCTCTCGTTACGCGAATTGCACGCTGTAGGGACATTTCGTTACGCGCGTATCACTGGGGCGCGCGTTAAAGGGGCACTGCAACGATTTTTGTACTTAGCGCAAATACCGCTTGGAAAGTATCCCTGACATTAACGACCTGTGCAACACCCGTTCGTTTTTCACCACACGCTGTCGAAGTCGCAGAAAAAAATAACGAAAAACGAGCAGCGTTCACCACTGAACTCGCAGCCAGAACAAGCGGCCACGTGATCTGGAGACGATTTTATGCCACCAGTGTTGACCATATCCACACGCTGGGGTTGGCAAAGCACAAGGCACGCGCTGAGTTGCAGACATTGTTATGTTCCGGCTATTGTCGACATTGCTGCGATTGGACACGGGCCACTACCCGAGTGCTCCTCAAGCTATCGATTATTACGAGCCCAAAACGAGTGCCCACGCAATGCTCGCGTCTAATCCATGAGCCGCATTCAAATATCGTCACTGGCCGGTACTGCGACCGCTCAGTTACTTCATCAAGTTTTGCGAATGAGAGAGTGAATAAAAATGATCGCTTTTGTTCTTGAAATTACACTGCAACAAAGGAGTTTCTTTGCCAGTGGCGTTGCGTGCGAGTATCCTTGAGTCCCACTAGTGCCAGTAAGCTCGTGTAAAGTGAAAAACATTCCAGTTGAATATCGTTGCACCGCTCCTTTTAAGTTGAAACTACTCCAGAAGCCAGCCACCGCTTCTTCCTGCCAGCTATTTTGAGGAAATGTTCGTCTACGGGTGTGCAAAATTAAAAAAAAAGGAATCAACTTGCAACTAATAAGAGACAAGAACTCACAGAACACATTGGAACCAACGGATACACGCGGAGTCGCTTTCACTTAAGTGTTTACTACGCAGGCGAGAGGTTCTCGAATTTCGCTTTACTATTTTCAATTTGATTAACATCTCTTTCTTAGTTTTATTTTGGCCGAATCATAATAAAAAAAATACACGCTGTTCGCCGTGGTAGACGTAGTGGGATAAAGCGCTGGATATTCTATTTTCATCATCCAGCTTTTTGAACTGGGGTAGAAACAGCACGCTATCCTGGGAAAAGTGGCGCCATTCATTGTTGTGGAAATGCTCGAGACACGTATACCGCCCGCCACTTCTCGGAAGAATATGGCGTCTGAAATATGGCTCAATGCTGCGCTGTGCCACCATGATCTTTCCAAGGGCTACACGTTGCACGTGCCTCTTGCATCGACGCACCTTGCGTTACTTTTAAAACATGAAGGAGCTTTAACCACCATCCGAGCGCTTCAACACCTCAGCGCCAAAAGTGTTTGTTGGCACGACTACACGCATCCCCCGTGCGGTTTTGAGCTTTGGTAAAACGTCCTGCTGCAAATATCACTTCACCAAATAAATACAACGCGTGAAACGCTTTGCCGCGCCTTACCCAAACATCGCATGAAACAAGCTGACGAGCCGACGGATCCAAGATTTGCGCGGTCTGTACCAGTCTGTCCTACCCGTGACGTCACAAACAATGATGATGATAGCTAGAGAAGCGCCCAGGCACGTAGCCAGGGGGTTGCTTCCAGCAACGTTACTGGAGCAAGCTCAGTTTCACAGCTCCGCCTGCGACATGGGCTCAGTGGCGGTCACGAGGACTAGCAGCGCTGCAGTTGAGTCTTACTTTTGTATTGTCTACCCCGCCAAGTTTGAATAGCAATACTTGAGCTTGGGCGAATGAATGAATGAATGAATAAACTTTATTGCAGGTATGGGTTCTAGTATACCCAGTTGGAGTCCCTAGTCCGGGGCCCCATACGTGGCGGCCACCAACTCGGCACGGTCCACCAGCCATTTCTGGCTGGTGGCCGTGTCATCGGCCAGCCGCTCCTGCCAGGAGGTGGGGGAGGGGTTGGGAAGAGGCGAGACAGAGGGAATGGCTTGACATTGCGAGACCATATGGAGAAGGGTGGGACGATCGCCGCAGTGCGGGAACTCAGGCGGACCGCGGGAGGGGTACTACATGCAGGGGTTTCCCCAGGAATTAAAATCAGGGGGGGGGGGGGGGGGGGGGGGGTGTCTAAATTGTTTTGGGGGGTTAAAGGCGGGGGGGGGGGGGGGGGAGGGGGGCAATGCGAATATAGGAGTCGTTGTGAATTAAGGGGGTGCCTTCGGAAAAACGAGGGGGGGGGGGGGGGGGGGGGGTCTAGGGAAATCCCTGGGTACATACAAGAGTAGAAAAGGGGCGTCGGGAAAATGTTGGTTTGGAGTTGACGCCCTGTCTGCGAGTAACAGAAAGCTGAGGAGGAGGATAATGTTGTCGAGCGAGGCGTAACTCAGCTAGGTGAGTTGAGTATGAAAAAGGGGCATGGTCGGATGGTGGCAGAGCCTTCCCTAGGTGCCCGGTTTGAGAGTTCTCGGGCGAGCGCATGTGCGCACCCATTACCGGGGATGGCTGCGTGCCCAGGCATCCAGACTAACCGGAAATTGTGGGAAATGGAAGATAGGAAAGAGTCGAGTAGGGACGCAGTGAAGGGATGTAAGGTGTTGCAAAGGGAGTGGCGACAGGCCGTCTGGGAGTCAGTCAGGATGTGAGTGGGCGTGGAGGAGGAGAGACTGGAAGGTGGAAAGGATTGCCCTGGCAACCGCACGCTCCTCCAGGAGAAACACGTCGGTGAGACCACGTTCCGTGGCAGCGTGGACCAGCCTGAGATCACTGTTCACGATGACCGTGATCCCCCCCGTGCATCCTGCGGACTGGCGTCCGTAAAGAGGGCACGAACGGTATCGCTGCCTTCAGAATACGCGCGTCGGAGGCAGCGCGAGCGGTGGTCACGCCGGACCGAGCTTGGGCGAGTTGGCGATTCATATTAACACTTCACAGCGCAAGGAAACAGACGCACACGATAATAAATTCCAGACACTTAAGGTGCAACCCCACCCCTGGTTAGTGTGATTCTGAACCAACAGATGGCGGTGGGATCGCCTTCCAGGCCTGTACATCAATGCGAAAAATCGTGTGGTGGCGCTTCGATACAGTTGGATATTCTTCTATATCCAGAATTTGACATCCCTGGTCCCTTGCTTGGTTTTCTCTGCACGAGCTTTCTTCGGAACGCGCACGGCTGCGCCAGTTCTCGTGCAAGGGGGCCAGTTGCCACGCTCCGAGCTCACGTCTCCAGCAAATGTAGGCAGAACAAAACGCGAAAATCGTCTTGAGCCAAATGGCGAGACACATGCACGACAAAACTACCGACGCGTTGAAAAATATAAAATTGCCTGTGCGCCGTTATCGGAGATTCCAGAGGCCAATGACACATATTACAATGTGATCAGATTTATACTGATACGAATGAAGGTAACGAGAGGACGAACAGTGAACTGAACAATAAGGGTTTAATCGGCGATTTTGTTCCAAACAAAAAAAAAGTAAACAAAGAGCGTCGAGGCAGCAGAAAAGCAGGCGGTGATTCGGCAGCGTAACAAAGAGCGAGAGCGAGACTGACTCGACAAGGTCGCTGGCAGCTGCTTATCTAGAGTGCGTCACGTCACCATCTCGAAAGTTCGGCAAAGAAGGTTCGAGCATCGCGCGTTCGGGCGAGGATGAACTGGCACTTTCGAGGACAAGAAAACAGGGCGAAAGTTCCGTCTGGTGCAAGAATGAACGCGAATCTTAAAGAAGTCCGAGACCGAGCGTTGCTTTCTCGGCTCTGCGGGCGGCAATATGACGGGCCGCCCCTTTTATCGTGCATGTGTTTGGATCTTTGTGGATTTCCAGCAAAATGTGATGACGTCATAGTCTGGTTTCCAAAATTCTAGCTTCAGGAATTAACTACCTAAAAGAAAAGACTATTTTTTGGGCGGTCAGGTGTCTCATATAGGTAGCTGGGTGTTTATTTTGACCCAAACCACGAGACTGGAAAACACAAAAAATGACACTCAGGTTTAGATGTTGAGTTTGGTTAACCCAAAGTAGGACTGGTGCGGGGGTCATAATAAAAAAATGCCGAGGTTAAAAATAAACTCACAGCAATAAAGAATATTTATTAATTTTCATACGAATTCGGTGATAAATTCAACGACTGGCCATGCAAAGATTCTGGGTCTGTTGATAACTTTTGCACATAGTTTAAGTAACTTGCAGGGTATCACAAAACAAAAAAAATAAGGGTTTCTTTTTACCGCAAGAATAAACTAGGCATCGCCGAACGCTAATTCTCCGCCCATAGGTAGCGCTAGAGGTACAACCAGATGTCAAACTTTCAGCCCGATACGATACCTTCTTCAAAAATTGTAAGTGATTTTCTGAAAAGTTCAATGGGAAAATAGCGGCCGACGGAGTTTTCGAATACATGGGGCTCTATGGCACCAGAAAGGAAAAACAGGCTAAAATGGGCTCCATTTTTTCCATTGGAATTTTCAGAAAATCACTTATAACTTTTGAATAAGGTGTCCGTTCGGGATGAAACTTTGGCATCTGGTTGTGACCTAGCGCTACCTTTGGGCGGAGAATGAGCGTTAGGCAATGCGTAGTTTATTTTCGCGGTAAAAAAAAACAACCCTGTAAATTGTTTTTGGGACATCATGTGCCAGTCTTAATTTGGTGATTCTTGCGCGCAAGTAGTGGTGTGCAAAAATGAAAACGATGCAAACGGGTAGGCTTTGACGTCGTACAAAATATAGTGTAAGCACTCACATGGTACGCTGATTAAGAATGAAACAGCCCTACGTTTTACACTAGCGTTGAGCGTGTCGAAAGTTAAAGGTGCATCAAAAGCTAAAGCTTGTACACATATGCTGCTCAGGTCATTGTGTTTGAATGCTCATAGTAATTTATTACCCTCAGATTTGGTGTAAGTTGTCTCCTGATTGCTAACAACAGAAAGAAGGAAACATTCTAACTCTGAGTTGGTAGAAAAACTCCACCTGCTGACGGCCAGCAATCATCTCGGCGCCGATTATGAGCATTCACTGCATGCCAACGGTCGCGTGTTTAGAACGAGTTTTTCTCACGTGATTTCATACGATCGCAATTGTTCTTGACAAACAACGATGTTTAGTCAGGCACGCGGTCATATGTGAAGCTTAGAATATTTTCTATTGGTTGTGGTACACGTAGCAAGTTGTATAGGTTTTTTTTTTTTTTTTTTTTTAGAATTTGCGAAAAAGAATGTGTTTGGGTTACCTTGGTCTCTAATAATGCATGTAGCACACAAAAGAGCACGAACTGAATCGCTGTGGGGGTAACGAAAACAATAATGATAAATAAGCGTGTAATTACGCGAAAACTGAGGGCATTGCACATATGCAGAAGGTGAGCTTTGTCTCATTCAATACATTACCAATAAAGTATTTGGTTTTATTCTGCGAGCGAAGCAGAACATACAAGTGCGAGCATACTGTCCTGAACTACACTTCCAGTGAACAAGCGCACCATCCAAAGCACCAAGCTCGCTTTTATTAGCGGCGAGATGTTTCGGTGGCGCCCTCCTATGGTTCCCCCTTGTGACGTCATTACCTTGCGAACAACAAGTTCGATGGTGTTCGTAAATAGCATGGTGGAGGCCTGAAATCATAGCGCTCTCAAAGCAACACTGCCAACACCGTCGAAATTAAAGTTCTTTCATTCCTCTTATTTCCGTCGATGGTATACCCTTTCCGACGTCATAGTCAGCTTTTGGGCCAATTGTGGAAGGCCGACCACAGCGACGCTTTCGGTCGCGCACGTCGCCAATAGCGTTTGGTGCGCTCAACGATCCCCCACTGGAACAAGCGCACCATCCAATGCACCGAGCTCGCTTTTATAGCGTTTGGGGCGCTCAAACCTTTGAAAACACAATTATAATCAATTCTATTATTTCGATTATTTTTATTAAGTGCGCCTATGCGTTTTTTTTTCTTTTTTTTACTTTTACGTTCACGTGCCATTTTCTTAGTTGTATAATATTTTTTCCAGAAGTCTGACAACGATAGTCTGTTTCATTATAAGTAAGAGCAACATAATCAAAGATGTAGACAAAAAATAAAAATAAAAAAGAACGCGAACACATATTAAAAATGCGATGTAACGGCGCATTCAAAATTAGTCGTTAGTTTTTTAGAGAGCAGCAATTTCGTAGGGCGACATTGTTACCCGATGAAGGTTGTAAGAAGTGCAGTGCAACTGTTAGTCCGGGGTCTTTAACGTGCATTACGCAGTATATGTGATACACGATCGCACGACGGCAGGATGCAGATGGGCGACTGAACCCAGGGTCCCTGCTAAAGCCCCTTGATAAATGCGTTTTTTACAAGTAACGCCAACCATTATTGTGAAAACGCGCAAGACACGTGCCACGAGCGGGCGCTCCGCCGCCATTCCCTTTCAAGGGCCAGTCATTATATACCCGTGCCCACGGTGCCCGTGCCACACGGGCAACTCGAATTCCATTTACAACGAATGACATTTGAAGGATCGGACAATCAGCGCGCGACACTCCGAGCGTGGGGCGTTCCACGCGCGACAGATCGCGAGCCGATTCGTTGATCACATGAATGTCATTCGTTGTAAATGACATTCGAGTGGCCCGTGTGGCACGCGTGCCACACGGGCAACTCGAATGTATAAGTGCTGCGTCGCCATTTGTGTCCAAGTGCCGGTCGAGACACGGGCCTCGTGCACTGGCACCTTTGAGGTTATTTGAAAAACCAACGCAAATACATCAAGGGGATTTAGTCCCTGCACGCTCTGCAGCGGGAGCTCCGTGCTTTGAACGGAGCTCGCACTCGAGCATTTCTCCACGTGCTCTGATCTGCGGTGCCACAACACACTCGGTCAACGATCCCCCACCGCACTTGATTTATCCTGTGAGCTAGACCAAATGAGCTACACTTAGAGTATCGGCAATTTTTCCCCCGATATTGTTTTGGGCGCCGCCATGTTGGTGGTTAGTAACAAATCATATGCAACTGCCGGTTGTCATGATTCAAAAGTGCGACTTCCTCAGAAATAGTTTCGGTGTCAGGAAGCTCACGTAATATTGCTTTGCTTTGTCGCCAACTGTTTAAACATTTGTGGAGGACGGAAAAGCGTTTCCAGTGGTTTCAGATAAAGCCTCAGATAACTGACAACCATCTTTTTAAGCATCCATATCTGTATGAAGCGTAGCTTATTTAGTGGTTCTAGTTTAGCCCGACCGCATAGGCACAGAAAGAGAACGAACAGCTTAACTTCGCGCTCTTGGCGCTGCTTCAGTGGCTTCATCAGCCCGTAGCGTTGGTTGCTCTCCGAACTAAGGTAAAGCAAAGCAAATATTCAGATCGTAGGGTTTCACAAGCCAAACCAACAAAAAGCACTTAACACGCTAAAATAAAAAAAAGTTATTGCGGGTTTATTTTGACTAACCGTAGATCTTTTGATGTGCAACCGAAATCTCAGATTGGCCTCCGTCGGATTGCGGGCACCTCGGCCGATATTTAAACCCGACAAATATAGATTCATAGGCCAGCGCGTTGGCTGAGAGGAACTAAGACGTTTTAATGTCATTGCCACTTAAGAGCCACCGAGGTGGTTTTTGAAACAAAATATAGTCGAACCATTCCGACAAGCATAGTTTGATATCGTAAGTGATTTATGCAAGTGATAAAAACATTAAAACATTTTCGCATACGTGGGGGAATCTGAAATGGCAGAATGCATTTCATGGCGCCCATTTCATTTGGATCGCGTCAGGCATGTGTACCGACGCATAGTAGAACGCGCGCAAAAGTAGCTGTGGTGCACCCGCAGCCTCGCGCTTGTTCTCACATCTCTGGCTCGCTCACTGCCGGCATCCAGGCATCTGACACCCTGACATCTGGCGCTTTTTCTGTCTTTCACATGGCGTTCCAAGCGGCACACGACGGAAAATGCACATCAAGCTGTTCTTGAACACGTGTCGCCATCTGTACTTTCTATTAAGAAACTACAATTCGCCGTAACTGAATGGGAAAAGTTTGAGGTCTTATAACATTCTTAACGTGTAATATATCGATATGGAAGTTCTGGAAAATGTAATATCGAAGGATGCTTCATAATTTAATGTCTCGTTATTTTGATTAGCTGCCGTGATTCCGTTTTTATAGCGCCATAAAATATTACGATTTTAAACTTTATTTTTTATTTTAAAATATATATTATCTCTACAGTTCGTTGCTTACTTTCTTATTTTATTACATCTAACCGAACGCTCACGTAAAGTATCGTGGACGGTGGAACGTTATAACTCCAGAAATAATTTTTTTCAATATTAGAGACTGTGGTCTATTAAAAGCCAAATAATTAATTAACAACTAAAAATAATCGTGATATCAAGACATTAAAGCATTGTTGAGAAACTGTTCTTTAATTTGACACTAACTTTATAATTGTAAGATGCGTAGAAAGAAAGTTATAAACCGTCGGAAAAGCACCAAAAAGTCATGCACGGTGGGGTTGCACCTTAAAGAAAGAACTCTCACACTGCGCTGACTCTCAACTCTGTGGTGTATTACATTTCATCCTCATCATCTTCTTTTTTTTTTTCTATTATACACATGAAAATAAAATAAAAAAATAAAAAAAAATCAAGGAAGGAAGTAAACTGGAAAAGAAAAGGTGGTGGTAGCAGACGACGCGCGAAACAGGGAAGTGAGATCCGACTGCAGCGCAGCTAGTTCTCGTGACCGCCACCTGGGCCACTCGCCTCCGCAGGCGAGAATAGGGAGCTGCGAAACTCAGCTTGGGGCTCCGGTAATGTTGGCTTCCAGCGTACACCCGTGAGCGATATGAAGGTGAACAGCCTTCTTCTTGTTTTTGACACTCCTGCAAGTTTTGGAACAAGCTCTGTTCCAGAAGAGGGCTAGAGCGCAAAGTTTAGACCCCAAGCCACGTACCATTTGAGACGTTGAGAGTTAATGTAGCTTTCGATAGCCGTAAAATAGGCAAGAAACCAAATAAGATGTTCACCTTCATATTGCCGGCCGGTGTACATGGGCGTTGCGCCGCGGCCAGATTTTCTTCGTCAGCTCTAACTTAATATACTTAGAGATGGCCTACAAATTGGTACCTGGTTTTCTCATGGCGGCCAGCATGGAGAGCCGTAAATTCTGAGGAGATTGCATAAGAGCATAAGAGCATACAGGAGGAAATAATGGCAAGGAATCAAGAACATTCATAAAATGGGACAAATTTCGTGAGATACTCGAAGAGAGCCTCAAGCTGAATGAGGATATAGAAGATGTCATTCGCGAGCTATGAAGAATGCCAAGACTCAAATATTAGTTAAAAAAGGAGACCCCACACCAGACACGCACCTCCTCAACCTATGGGCTAGCAGACTACAAGCCCTTAAAAGGTTCCGGAAAAAGAAGACAACAAAACTGAAAATTAAATTTAACATGGCAACTGCCAAGGCAACAAAATACTCCAAGGAGCTAAGCAGACAGAAGTGGAGAAACCACTGCGGCTCCTTCAACGCACGCTCTGGACTTAGAAAAGCTTGGCGTACATACAAAGGAATGGACAAAAGAAAGAGAAAGACTAGAAACGCTGCACAAAACCTCGCGCTGCGAATCAACATCACGGAGAAAGAGCTAGCTGCGAAAGCAGGACAACTCTTTTTCCCGCAGACTGCGATCTGCAACCGAAGAGATCAGAAACACAAGAAATGCTGGTCTGTGAAACCGCCCCAAGAACCGGGAATGGATGAACCCTTTAACATGGGGGAACTGCTCGAAGCAATTCACACTGCCAAACAAGAGAGCGCCCCCGGCCCTGACGGGATTACATACACTGCCCTCAGAAGCCTTTCAACAGAAGCCAAAGAGAAGCTACTCGATAAATACAACGACATTTGGGCCAAAGGCAAGATACCAGATTCGTGGAAGGTCTCCTGGGTAACCCCGATACCCAAACCTGGGAAAACCCAGGACAAGAGCGAGAACTTTAGACCGGTTTCGCTGACATCAAACGTGTGTAAAATCTTCGAGAAGATGATAGCGCGGAGGATACAGTGGTACCTGGAGACCTACGATAGATTAGACCCAAGACAAACCGGGTTCAGGGAATACATGGGGACTCAGGACAGCATCAAGCTCCTATATGAGGATGTAATGGCAGACAAGGACCGCGAAGACCCAAGGCTTGTAGTTGCACTCGACATAAAAAAAGCCTTCGACTCCGTGCCCCATTGGGCGGTCAAGGACGGGGCGGCAAGATGCGGGTTAGGAGGGAGAACGCTGAAATTCATCGGCGATTTCCTCGACAAGAGAAGATTCAAAGTAAAAATCGGGAACACGATGGGCCCTGAGGCCCCTAACAACAGGGGAGTGCCACAAGGAGCAGTTATATCACCCACACTTTTTAATATGGTGATGGCTGACCTACCCACACGACTCAGACGTATTCAGGACCTTGGATTCACAATTTATGCTGACGATGTCACGCTATGGACCAAAGGAGGCTCCCTGGGCGAACAGGAGCAAATAATGCAAAGAGGCATCGACGAGGTTACGAACTACCTAGAAGAAGTGGGGATGGAACCATCCCCAGAAAAGACGCAATACATGGTTGTCGCAAGACCAAGGGATCACAGGAAGGGCATCGCTCACCTAGTGCAACTTCAGCTGAAAGGACAGACCATAGGCAGGCAACCAAGTATTAAGATCCTCGGAGTCACTTTTGAAGAGACGGCACGAAGCACTAAATGGCTACCCGAGCTAGAAAAGACATGGAACCAGACACTTAAACTCATCCGAAAGATAACCGGCAAATCATGGGGGGCCGATGAAAAGGCTATCAGAATCATGGCCGAAGCACTCCTCACCTCTAAAGCACTGTACAGTTGCAATTGGATGAACCTAAACAGGACCCAGTGGAAAAAGATTGAAAGATTAAACCACCAGACCATGAGAATAGTTACAGGACTCCCAAAATATACGCCCCTCGAAGACCTCCGGAAATACGTGGGGATGAACACAATAGAAGAACAGGCGGAGGCGCAAAAGATCGCACACTTTCAACGCTTAGAAAGAACCGCACACGGCCGGCGTCTTCTTGAGATTTTGGGCTATGCAGCAGAAGGAAGGTACCCACTAGAGGACGCCCTGCCACCTTGGAAAGACGTTGAAATAATCGACCACAAACCGATACCCAAGAAAGGGATGGGAAGAAGAGCCTTCGCAGCTAAGAAACACAACAAGTGGCTGGAACAACGTACAGAAGAAGAAAGAAAGGGAGAAATAAGATACACGGATGCCGCGAAGAACACCGCGGCTGTTTCTATAGCATGGACAGATGAAACGGGGAACAAAATTGAAACAGCAAAACTCTCAGAACAGACGTCCGTCAGAGAGGCCGAACTCAAAGCTATACTGGCAGCTGCTGAAGACATTAAAGCAACTCTCCAGCCGGGCTACACGGCCCGAATATTCACAGACTCGCAGCAGGCGCTTAAAGCGTGCAGAAACAGCAGAACAAGAAACAGGACAGTTAAAACTATCAAAATAATCGCAAAGGAGCTAAAAAAACAAGGCTCTACACTGATAATTGAATGGCTACCCGGGCACACTGGTATCCTGGGCAACGAGAGGGCACACCAGGCCGCCGCGGAGGCAGCTAGCAGCACCAGCTCCGCAACTGGCCTAACCTCTCGGGAAGAAGCAACCGAGGAAACTCCCATTGACCCAGAGGAAAGAGCCGAATTGGCAAAGGAAGAACGCAAACTCTACCTGAAAGGCCTTCTACTGACAGTAGAAGACCCAATCCCGCAAGGATACACGAGGTGGGAGAGTGTACGATTACGAAGAATCAGGACCGGTACAGCCTTAACACCGGCAAGAAAAGCAACATTTACAAAAAATGAAGAAGGAAATGAAGACATCGACCCTGTGTGCAAGAAATGCATCGCAGGAGGGTTGCTGACAACAACACACATGCTTTGGGTCTGCAAGAGTCTAGAGAAATTCAGACAAGACGCATGGGCCTCGCTAGCGAGTGAGGCGAAACCAAGGAATTTAGAAGCCTGGACCCACCCAAAAGGACAGGCACAACACAGAAAACAAATCCTAGATTCACTGATACGTTTTATCAGGACATCCGGGGTCCATCAATTCATCTAGCCTAATCATCATCATAATCCCCTCTCCCTACAACCCTCTCAACCCCCTCCCTCCTGCCTCAGGTTCACCAGACCATAGGCAGGCGAACCTTTCGCATCAATAAAGACAAGATTTCAATCAATCAATGCATAAGAGCGGAGCGGGGATCGCGCATCCCCGCTCCGCGTCCGTGCACGAGGCGTGTCAGCGTGCAGCCCTTGGGAAGATCATGGCGGCACAGCGCAGCACTGAGCTAGATTTCAGACGCGTGGCGCGCGGCACGTGCCTCAAGCATTTCTACAACAATGAATGGCGACACTTTTCCCAGGATAGAAGGGCTTTAGTTAAAGCCCCTTCATATTTTAAAAGTAACGCAAGGTGCGTCGATGCAAGAGGCACGTGCAACGTGCAGCCCTTGGGACGATCATAGTGGCACAGCGCAGCATTGAGCCATATTTCAGACGCCATATTCTTCCGAGAAGTGGCGGGCGGTATACGTGTCTCGAGCATTTCCACAACAATGAATGGCGCCACTTTTCCCAGGATAGCGTGCTGTTTCTACCCCAGTTCAAAAAGCTGGATGATGAAAATAGAATATCCAGCGCTTTATCCGTCTACCACGGCGAACAGCGTGTATTTGTTATTATATGATTCAACCAAAATAAAACTAAGAAAGGAATGTCTCATCAAATTGAAAATAGTAAAGCGAAATTCGAGAACCTCTCACCTGTGTAGCGACTGCGCGTGTATCCAGTTGGTTCCAATGCGTTCTGTGAGTGTATTAGTTGCAACTTGAATTTTTTTTTTTTTTTTTTTTGTAAACTAGTAGACGAACATTTCCTCAAAATAATTGGCAGAAAGAAGCGGTGGCTGGCTTCCGGAGTAGTTTCAACTTAAGGGAGCGGTGCAACAATATTCAATTGGAATTGACAACCATCTTGCATGCCGTTTTTTTTTTTTTCGTTTTGTTAACGTTGCAGAAGCCGGTGGTAGCGTACTAAAGTCACGTTTTCTACTCGTTCATCGTCATTTGCCGAAGACGTTCTTTAAAATCCAGTGTGAGGCGTGATACATGCCGTTGAGAACACGTGGAAATTTTTTTTACGAAAGCGCAGTGCATGCAGGAAAAATGCACAACTCGTCGAAAGCAAGTTTCGCCAGTCTGGCGGCGTGTTCAAAGCTTCCTTGGCACGCCGAAGTGTTGTGTCTCTGTTGTGCCTTCGCACGTTTGGATACCGATCAAGAATCGACGCTGCGTGAATGTGTTTTGCGAGTGCAATGTGCGTGAAGCCGTATGTGCCTCTGGATCAGCGTTTTACAAATTTACTCTGACGACTGTATACTTGCGGCACTCGTGGTCGAGAAACGATCTTAATCCCAAGGCCAGGATTGGGAGACATTTGCTTTAGTTCCCCCAGGAACTCCCAGATGGCGCGACGAGCGGACTACGAGCGAAGAAGCGGGAAGCGGGGTCAAACGCGCTGAGCCGATGATCACCGCTAGGCACCCTTCGTCTTCCCCTTCCTTCTCCCCTCGAAGTGAGAGAGAAGTTTGCGGGTGGGGTGGGCGGTGGTCAACTGGGTCGGCTGGTCGTGCGGTCCAGCCGTCGGGCACAGGAGCACATCGCTTCAAAAAGGAGGTGTTCTAAGCAACCAGTCGCTTACTGTTTCTGGCAGGGATTTTTTTTTTTTTCTGCTGATGTTGAAAAAGAATATTACTTTTATTTGATATAGGTCCGTCAGCTCTGACAAACTTATATTTTCCTAATTTAAAGGCAAATATTACGTGCCTAACATCACAAAACTTCAAACATATAACAACATTGACTTTCGAGTGTATCGGTCTGAAGATCAAGATGCAGTATGGTTGTTTCCGAATATATGCGTATATGCTTACGCATGTGACCTGGATTTGCAACTAAAACGCAAGACCTTCTTACTCAGATTTTCAGGGGCCGCACTTGAAATATCCGACTCCGAAAGCTTTGCAAACTAAGCATGTGTTTTGTATAGAGAACACTAGTAACGTCGGTGCTATTATACTGCATAAAGAGACCAATGAATAACGTTCGTGTTAGAGGGGTACTAAAGATTCTACTGAACGTGGATTCATCGGATAACTTAGTAATCGCTTAACGCTGTTTTATTCATGTTCAGGTTAGGAAATTTATAAACGTTACAATTTCAAAGCGGATTTCTAGGCCTTCGCTGTGAATATTATATGAGCGTATCAGATTCACGTCTCAACATTAAAAGAACTAGCTTTGCCCCCGTTATCACGCGCTACAAATAGTGATGTCCTGATGATCACTACGTAGTTTCCATGAGCACAAAATTTTAGTATTTATTCTATTCACATTTCATTCTTCTGGATGGAAGTAAACAATCAAAACTCGTAATTAGCTTCTAAGGTGGCAAAAAAAACAAAAAAAAAACATTCGCACATAAAAAGAAAGTTTTACATCTGAATTTTACGGTTGCGACCGCTGAAATTGAAGAAAACTTTCTGATACGCGGTCAGTTATCCAAAACTAAGACGCGAGTTTGCCGAATTGTTTTTCTTCCAGGGTGAAAAGCAGTTTGCTGTAAAGAAAAGAAAGAAAAACAAGACACAACGCTTTTTTGCGACTTTTAGGGTTACATTGTCCTCAACCTACTTTCCTACGGGACAGAAACAAAGCAAACCCCTTCCTTATGCTTGCAAACAGCTAACAGCTAATATGCCTAGTGAAGCCTATAAAAGGGTAACGGCCAGTCCGACTAAAGAGCTAACAACAATCCTGTATTGTGACGACTGAACGTAACATATAAATATGACATTGAAAAAAAAAAACAAAAAAAAAACGTTATGTACGTTGGGGTAGCGTTGGAACAGAGGGAGAGGAGACGGGTTCGATAGCCCGCCCCTCTCCTCCTATAAAAATTGCAAAAATTCGAAGTAAACAATGCGATGAGGGGCCAGAAAAACGCTCTCGACTCGCCTAACACGTACACACACATTATCGCCACCGTCAATGGCCGTTGCCACTGTCACCCCTGATATGGAAGCCGGGTAATTCAGACTTGGTAGGGCGCCTCCCCCTCCCCCTCCCCACACACACACATAGATACACCCCTCTTTCTCCCTCCCCTTTAAATAATATCGAGACAACTATGTGAATATGTAGGCCCAGGAAGTTTTTACATGTTCGACATCAAATGGAGTGCTACCAAGTGTCTAACCACGTCTTGTGTCAACGACACAAGCGAGTTTAGAAACTTGCCGGTGTCGTTCGACGTTTTCGGTCTACGATCTATGTCGACGTGTTTGATCTACGACATGTACTTCGAAAATAACACCCCCAATGTTTTAAAGGAACTTACTAGTTCGACAGGAGAAGAGTTTGAAATAATATCGCATGGAAGGTCACAGTACTTATTTTTGGGGCGAAAGAAAAGAGCTTTCGGTTTATTGTCACTCATTTTTAGATTATTTGAACTAGCCCAAGTTTCTAAGTTTTTTATGGTGTCATTAGCTATGCCCACGACTTCCCTGCCGAGACTTCATACTTTAGGAGCTTCTGGACGCGGATGGCCCTTCGACGCAAATAATCATGTACTCAGAGTAGCAGAGAGCGAAACGAAGGAGGGGGGCTAAACAGTGCCATCCCACGCCAAATTTCTGTTCACAAGGACATCGGGCTTACAGGATGGCGACCCCGCCTCGACACTTGAGAAGCGGTCCCGTCGCCCGAGGAGGGACGCTTTTGTGTGCGCAGCCTCTCCTGCTCTGTTCGCTTCGTCGGTTCTCTTCGCAGCCTTGGCCCGACGGACGGTGTACGCTAAGCGGATTTGTTTTCCCGATACCCTATTCACGCCGTAGGCTGAAAATGGGGTGGAAGATACGCGCTTGTTAAACCACTCATACCGTCATCTCTTTGCCACGTGATCACGTTCTCACGCACAGAGAGGGGAGTCAGGTGAGGAAAGAAAGGCGGGTGATTGATTCTACAAGCCCGTCGCTTCTACCGTACTGTCAGGGTCAACAGAGTAGAACCCAGGTAGTACGCGGATTTTTAAGCTTTAGAGCTTACGTTGACATAATCTTCCGCTTTATTGTGCTTACTCCCTATTGTGAATTATCTATTATTGACTGTACAATACGCGTGTCCACAATCGGGGGAAGTTTACTATAACCGAAGGGAGAAAAGGTAACAAAAAAAAAATAACTAACGAAGCAGCCAGTCTGCTTTCTGCTCTTGCAAGCAGTTTGGAGCGGATGAACATTTTTCTCTGCACCCTTCCCGGATGCTCTGAACTGCTGTAGTAAAAACGAGAACACTGTGGATTGGTAGCTTCTCTGAGACTCATTCGCCGTAGGACGTGTATTTAGTCATTTCAATGCATATAGATTTGATGTGAACTTCTTGGAGCGGTGTTTAGGCGCACAAACTATTAATTTCACAATGAGTGCGCCAAGTACATTTTATTTTTATTCATTGTCTTTCTTCCCACCACCGATTTTTATCACGATGTAACAATATTACATTGTTTTATTCAGAGTTTTCAAAATAAACGCCCGGAAATACATATTTATTAAAAAAAAATAAAGAAATAACAACAACAAAAGACAAGATATGAGGACCTTATAAGTTGCAAGGATACCGAGGCTGTGAGCGACGCTCACAAAACTGCTTGGCAAAGGGTCGCCCGCGGTTCGAACCCTCCATGTTGAGTTCAGGAGAACGACACTGAGCATGAACGTCACTGAGCCGATCGGAACAAAAAGAAACTCAAGCTAAACACAAGACGTGCCATGGATGATGGCACACTAAATATTATATCAGTAGGCATTTACTTAAGGTAACAAAATGACGAGAAAAACAAATAATATGCGCATTTTTCACCGCTTATATTGAAGGCACATTTCCTGTTCGATTTACAAGTTCATACGCAGAGTAAATAAACTCTTCCACGTGGTATCATCAAGGCCTTCGCGTGAAAATATTTGTTACGACTTGTGAGGGCTAATGACGGGCTGAACGGCCATTTTCCTTCGGCGGCGGTGATCCGAGCACATCATGTATGCGACATTAGAACTAGAGATTCCGTGAACTTTTTGCGAAGCTTCGAAAGGATTGCAAAGGCTTTTTTGCGCTGAGGTTTCCGATTGTTTTCAACCTTCCAATTTTTCGCGCTATTAAATTCGACAGTTTTGAATTTACTACGCTCAGAAATTCGACGATTTTCGAACTTTCGACCCTGCTAAATTCAAAAGTTCAACGAACTTCGAACTTTTAAACAAAAGTTCGAGAAAGTTCCAACCCAGTTCACCACTATATATAGGGGCGAACTGTTGCCTCGAACGTACACGTTCGAGGCAACAAATATCAATAATGCGAGGTGTCAATGTATGAAGTGAAGTTGAAATTGCACTCAGATTCTTACCGTTAACTGATCCTGCCACTAACGAAATGCTTGTAAAAAATTGGTTTGCTCTTTATGTCTATACAGCCTTGATGGAGATGCGCCTCAACGGGTAATCGGTCTCTTAGCTGTAGATGAGAAATTTGGCCAGTGCGGTACAACCGCTAACCTGGGGTTTTTAACGTGCATCACGCAGTGGTCATCACACGAACGCGTGCCGGTACGAAACTCATCCAGATCGAAACGGGCGGGGGTGGCGGGGACTCGAACCCAGGAGGTTCCCAGAGCGAGCTTTCGCTCCACGCTCCGAGCTGAGACGCGTTAGCCCACTCGGCCACTTCCTCCCCAATGCTTGTAAAGCGCCGATTCATCACTTTAGGGTGGCCTCGTACCCCGCACCTTCTTCTTTTGACTTCCGCGCAGAGCCTCTCGCGCGCACAACTCCGTAGGTTGCCCCGAGGTAACCTGTAGGCCAACAGATCCTTTATCTGCATGCTCAAAATTCAACCGGGGCGCTTCGCTGGGAGCGTCCTTCGTAGCATTAGTTGTTTTTTAACGCGAGTCCCTCGATTCCCTCGCGTCAAGGGAAGACGCGCGCGGAGAGTGTCACCGATGCGCTGCAGTGAACGCTGAACCGGCGCTTACTTCATTATCATTAGTGACCGGCTACATTTTAGGGCGTCCAATACTTCCATTCGTCGAATAAGAAAAGTTTCAGGGAGCGGCATTATGGTTTGGTCGAGAACAACCGATCGTGACCTGATCAGTTGTATTAGTCCTGGGGATCCCTAATGGAGCCTGGTTGCCTCCTATACCCTGAGTAGTGTAGAGTGCTGTGCCTGTGTTCAATGTTTTCTCCATCCCACGGGTCATCCTGCCGAAAATAAACGCCCAGTGCAACTGAAAATATTTGAGAAGCCTGGATGCCTTCATGTGACTGCGTTGTACCGCATATTTAGTTGTCTTATGCCAGCGTTGCATTTAGGCGACGTTTCAACAGATTGCTATTAGTTCGCAAGTAGGAAGTACGTTCACCCGACCGCGTCGGGTTTTTTCGATGAACCGCTCAACCAGTTCAACGCTTGTTTCATAAGTTTCGAAAAATAACGAGCAATACAGATAATACCGTCAGTACCACAGCACTGAGAAGGAATGAGTATTTTATAACACAACGTGGAGGGCGCGAGTGAGCTGATGTAAGCTTATAATAATCTGGGCAACGTTTTTAGTAAAATTGGGAACACATTTCGCTAACTTTCTAGATGAATTCATGAAAACTTAGTTCGTGCAGAATTCGATTTTCATTCGTGAAATTCAGACTTGGAACTTGAAATCAAACCTTTTAAAATTTTCGACTTTGCAGTTAGAAAAAAATTCGAAATATTACATTTTTTTTTGAACTTCAATATCAAATAAATTGAAATTTGTATGTGTAAACGAATTTCTCACGGCTAGGCATTTACGTAAACCTGACAAAATTGGTGTCGAAGATGACTACGTCATAATTGCGCGATGCACACGCCTTTGAAATTAAAGCGCCCTTTGGAGCCTGGTTGGAAATTCCGAGGTTAAATATCTGTTTTCATGCTCTAAGCTACCTTTTACTACGGCAGATACCCAGATTGAAATGCTACGACCGGCTATATGAAAACAATATATTGGGGCCCATGGTAGTCGCCTAAACATATTCGAAATTTGCCTTTCGTTTTTTTTTTTTTTTTTTTTTTTTTATGTTATTACACGGGAACACTACCGGTCGTTGCTTAGGACTAGCATATGATCGAACTTGTCTCATGCAAAATGTAATAATTAATTTAGAGTTAGTCTTTATTTGATACGTCATGGAGCTGCGAGCTCAGTTTTTCCGGTAATTCGTGCAAGCGCGTCCGGCCTTCACGATAGGAAGTTTCTCCTGGGTTCGCGTCGTCGTAGAGCCGTCCAGGCGCCTACTTGCTCAGTCAAGCGCATGGACGTAATCAATAAAAGCTGTGCGTCGGAGGTCATAGCTAGTTATCGTTATCGTTAGTTAACGTTATTCAAATAACGTTGATTCCGACCCGCCGCGTGCGGCAAACACGCTTGACGAGAGCGACCGCAAAGCGGCACACGCGTCCGTCTTGGCGTCACTGCGTGATAGCGTCGCGCTCCTTGGAAACGCTGCAAGACGCGCTAACGACCATTCTGACGCAAGGAGATGGGGCTGCCTGGATCCATCACCAATGACCCATGAGACGGGGGCGTAAGCCTTGTCTTCTAGGTGGTGCACACGTTTTTCTCAATTCCCGAGGAATCAAGGAGCATGCTGCGAAAGTATAGACCTTTCCAGCGGCAGTCTTGAACGAAGCGATTTACAGCGCGCGTCCCTGGTTCTGAGAGTGTACGTCAGTGTTGCCCGACTGCGCTGAGCTGTGGAGTTTCTCGTCAGTGGGCTATAGCAGCCTGCGTAGGCGCAATTCCGGACACTGGTGGCGGTTGAATTGCCGCGTTTTCTTTTTTATTTTGAGTTCTGTGGCGATTATAATTTATAGAGGTCTTTAAGAAAGCAGTGCTCTATTTTTGGGAACAAAAACAAAGAAATGAAAGCTGTTTTGGTGAGTCCGTGCGCGACAGAACAAATGCAACTGGAATGTTTGTTACATTTTATGTTCATTGTTTTACGGCACCGTAAAGTCAGCCGTGTCAATCTATAAAGGTCAAAATATTTGACCGCACAGGATATTCGTACTGCATGGATATTCCCCGCCCACAACATAAAATTCAATGAGTCTCATCAATCGAACAAAAAATATATTGTACGTATGCCACGGTACCGCGTTATCCGAACAGGATTTGAGAAAGGTCTCAAATAACACAGCATATCCAATATACAGTGCCGACGATAGTCACTTCACGACGATCGGACGGAATCCGGCGTGTTTTGGGGAACATGTAGAGGAGAGCTCCTTTTATGCACAGCTCCAAAGCAAATGAACGAATGTGCTTATTCCGTCGCCACACCCCGGACCCGACCCTATCCGCTAGTTTTTGCGAAGACCCGGAACACAGCCTGGAAGGCTTTTTGGAGATTATCTCGACGGAAATAATCCTCCAAGCACGTCGAACTGCCTGCGTCGCGGGCTGCTTGACGTTCGCTCTCTTCGTTCACTTCCTGCGAAGGCCGAGCGGGCTACGAGCCCTGGTATTCCCTGGTTCTCACAGTGGAAGATAACATACAAAGGGTAAGCATCCTAAACAGGCGAATAAGTGAAAACTTCCAAGGAAAGCCGCCGAACTCCGAATGCAAAATGCAGGTGGGGAGTCACGCTGACCGGGTTTCCACAGCTCAGGCGGGTGCCAGAAATATCTGGCTGATAGGGGTCGCTCGATTCGCAAAATGGCGGCGGCCAGAGCGCTCTTTTTGCAAAGGTCTATACTCTCTCAGGAGTTGTGTGCAGCAAACGCAAAGGCATTGGCGCGGGCACGTGGCTTTCAGATCTGCTTTCTCTTCGCGAGTGCTCGTGAAAGGAAAGCAAATATGAAAGCCAGGCCCTCGCGTCTGTGCTTTTGCCTCTGCTGCACGTAACTCATGAGATGGAGTATGGTTACACGCACTGCACGTGCTGGCCTCCTCAACGGTAGCTTGTTCTTGCGTTTACTCATCACAGAGCATGGCCCGTGTCTCATTGTGCTTCGGCAATTCTTTTCAACCATGATTTAGTGAAGATTGACTCTGAGTCTGTGGTCATGTGGCTATGCACAACCACAAACGCAGCACTGCATTGAAGATGTAGCGAGTGTTTTTGTAAAAATTTGAATAAAAGCGCATGATCGAACGCCAGATATTGACGGTTCATAAACCAGAGAGTGGCGAAATAAAGCGTCTAGTACAACGTAAAATTACAGTGGTGGTTGCCAGCGTAATCTACGTAAAGCAATATCAATTTTAATGCGTATTAATTTATGAAACCGGACTGAAGCGGTCCCGAACTCGTTCGAACAACCACGCGATATGGCTTTCTGGATCTCGACAATCTAAAAAGAGTGCGAAGGGCACTGCCACGGCGCATCTTCGAATTTTACTCTGAAAGGGTATTGTGTGGGGCGTCACACTGTATCCCTTACCCTTACCGCTCATTCCCACTGGAAGCGGATCCGCGTTCGCAAAGTGGTTGCAAACGCGGTCGTATTAGCGGCGAGATGTTTCGGTGGCGCCCTCCTATGGTTCCCCCTTGTGACGTCATTACCTTGCAAACAACAAGTTCGATGGTGTTTGTAAAAAGCATCGTGGAAGCCTGAAATCATTGCGCTGTCAAAGGAACACTGCCAACACCGTCAAAATTGAAGTTCTTTCATTCCTCTTATTTCCGTCGATGATAAATCCCCTTTAGAACGTCATAGTCAGCGTTCGGCCAATCGTGGAAGGCCGACCACAGCGACGCTTTCGGTCGCGCACGTCGCCAATAAAGATCCAGTAAGATTGCACGCTCACTTGATGTCATCGAGTGCGCGTGCAATTGTACTGGATCTTTATACAACCGCGTTCGCAACTGCTTTGCGAACGCGGATCCGCTTCCAGGGTGAATAAGCGGTTAGTGTAGTGCCCAGATGCGCACAGCTACATATACGGCTCTGCAGGTGCGCACTAACATATTTGATGACATTTTTCGAGCTCGGAGAGAAAAAATAAAACGGCAATGTTTATTTGCGTTGAGAGCCTCGCGCATAGCACACTTCGGCTTCTGTGTTGGTGTATATCCAGCATGGGCGAAAATGATTGAACTCACTTTAAACTGACCGCATAAATAGGTTTCTTAACCTATCGCGCTGGGATTTACTACAGAGATGCCTTAAGTTGGTTGAGGCTTTCGGTAAAATTGTGTAAAGATTGTATCACCCGAGTAAGTAAAAAAATTTAAAAAAACTATGTTTTCATTATACTTTGCAGGTGCACCAAAAGTAAGTTTTATTGTGGCGCTTGTTTCAGCAAAACGAAGTGAAGAAAAGGTAAGTCAATAATATTTTCTTTCCACTTGACAAATTTTTCAATCGTAGTAAACGCCAAAATAGCCCACAACGATGGTCTTATGATTTTGAGATAAAAGGCTTCTCGATAAATTGTTCATAGACAAACCCAGTTTCTATTTTCTTTCTTTTGACTCCGAAGATTTCATGCATCCATACTCTCAATTATTGAATACACCAGCTTCGAGCACGTCTCTAGTAAATCCCAACGCGACAAGTTAACCAATTTATGCAGTCAGTCTGAAGTGCTTTCAATCCATTTCGCCCAGGCTGTATATGCCTGAGATTTGCTTTTTTCATTATTTTACGTGATGACGGGTTAACGAAATACGCGGCAGGGATGAGTCCAACGTGCATTATTCGAGTACACGCCCTGCTGCCTAACAATACGTTTTTTTCTCCTTGTGCCCTTGTGTTTAGGATTAGTTTCGTTCGAGACCAGGTGGCTCAGCTCAAAAAAGCTCAAGGCCTGACCTTGGCGAGGCCGGAGGCGAACATGACCGCTTGCCCCAGAAACAGAGAGCGACTGATGTAGTCTCTGCGACCTCATAACCCCCCCCCCCCCCCCTTACACACACACTTCTTACATTCTTTCTTGAACGGACCTGCGCCCGGCGTCCGGCATCCGCGTGCGTGCGTATGTGCGTCTGCGTTTGTGAGTATGTACGGGTGTTCCCAGCGCCTCCTTCAGAGCATACATCGAAGTGGCAGCGCGAGCTCCCGCTACAAATCGTGTGGCCTGAAAACGCGATCTACTAAAGGGTTTGACCGCATTTACGACATTAAAAGTGTAGAGATATAGTCTGTCAGTACACCTTTATTGGTAGAGACATAGCAAAAAAAAAAAAAAGAAAACTCAAAGGGAGAGTAGTAACCAAGAAATGTATTGGGTTGAATCCCTGCCATCCTGCATTGACGAGGTCACGTTTATGAGAGGGTGCAAAACTATTGCACTGAGAGGGGGGGTGGGGGGCGGATTTAACGGATGTTGTAGTTTATGGTGAAAAGATTAATTTTGTTTTGTTTTGGTTATTTGTCTTTCCGTGATTCCGCTCAGATATCTGCGTGTGTGTATGTCCATCAACAATCCCGTCTTTGAATATGCATGTGAGTGTGTGTGTGTGCCTGCGTGTGTATGCACGTGTGCGTTTCTGTGTGTGCGTATATTTGTCTGCGAGGATATAAGCGATAATAAAGCCATTCGTGATTTCGCATCGCCGACCTTGAGCAAGCTGAACGTGTGCTAACTTTAGCGAACTCCCGCGCCTCCCACGCGTCCTCAAATTTCCTGATCTAGGGATTTTCAATGACTCTCACAAAGGCTCTAATAGAAAACAAACGTTCAAAGTGTCGGTGCAACAATTTTTGTACTTTCCGTGAATACCACACAGAACGAATACCTAACGTTTATGATCGATGAAACATGCGCTCGTTTTTCTCCGCACGTAATAAACGTCGCAGAAAAAATAAAGAAGAACAAGCAGCGTTGACCCCCTCAACTGCCAGCTAGAACAAGCGGCCACGCGATCTGGAGCCGATTATATGCCGCCAATGTTGATCATAGCCACGCGCTGGAGTCGGCAAAGCAGGAGACAAGTGTTGAGTTCCAGACATTGCTATGGTTCGCCTATTGTCGCCTTTGCAGCGATTGGACATGGACCATAACCCGAATGCTTGTCGAGCTATCGACTATAGAGCCCAAATCAAGTGCTGACGCAGTGATCGGGTCCCATCTATGAGCCGCATTCAACTACCGTCTCTGGGGGATACTGCGATCCCCCAGCTACGTCGTCAAGTTTTGCGAAGGAGAGATTGAAAGAATACGCTCGCTTTTACCCTTGAAGTTACACCATAACAAGGAAGTTTCTTAGACAATGGCGTTGAGTGCGAGTATTCATGAGTCCCCCTTGTGCCAGTAAGCTAATCTAAAGTGAAAAATATTTCAATTGAATACCGCTGCACCACCCCTTTAATCTCACTTATTAGATAGCCAATCGGGAAAAAAATTAGTTTGCTAATTAGTATGTTTTTTTGTATGCAATTTTCAATGTCCGCTGTGGCTTCAGTTAGTTCCCCCCGAAAGGAGTTTATTATCTTCCTAACTACACAAGATTTCAGACTTTCTAAATTATTTGCAGAAACATCCGATATAAGAGGCTATGATTTAAGTTATATAGTGAGTAGAGCCGGAGTATGAATATTTTCTAATTTGTTTTTATCGTGATAAGGAATATGCATATCTTAGCAGAGCGTTACTGCGGGCTACAGTGGCCACTGGCCTCGGTACGGTTTCTGGCGCGTGCAGGAGGGCCCGCTTCAAAGTCACAGTGCGTGCTAACGGCAGCAATACCTCGAGGGAGGCAATGCTATTCTAAATCCCCCTTTTATTACAATAAAATTACTAGTAAACTAACCCGTTCATCGAAATCTTCTTTTTTTTAAATAATCTTCTGCATTTACTTGGGATCCAGTTCAATATTGGTTCTAGAGCGTTCAGGGCTTTGGGCCCCAGTTCAATATTGGTTCTAGAGCGCGGCCCCTTTGACAAAAGTTTTGGGCGCCAGGTTTGCTATCATATTTGAGAGGTTAGAGTACGCTGAGGTTTGAACCCTAGGTGCCTCAGCGCGGCGCCTTTGCCCATATTTTCGGACCACGCCCCCTTTTTGGCCGTTTTTGATGGGAGAGAGTATGTTCTAATTAAAATAACTCGCGAAGTAATCCGATTCCCGAAATGCTCCCTTGGATTCTAAAACTAGACCAAGTCTGCTCTCATATGTGTGGGGCTAGAGTACTTTGAGGGTTGAAACCTAGGTGCCTGAGCGCGGCGCCTTTGCCCAAATTTTCGGACCACGCCCCCTTTTTGGCCGTTTTTGAAGGGAGAGAGTATGTTCTAATTAAAATAACTCGCGAAGTAATCCGATTCCCGAAATGCTCCCTTGGATTCTAAAACTAGACCAAGTTTGCTCTCATATGTGTGGGGCTAGAGTACTCTGAGGGTTGAAACCTAGGTGCCTGAGCGCGGCGCCTTTGCCCAAATTTTCGGACCACGCCCCCTTTTTGGCCGTTTTTGAAGGGAGAGAGTATGTTCTAATTAAAATAACTCGCGAAGTTATCCGATTCCCGAAATGCTCCCTTGGATTCTAAAACTAGACCAAGTCTGCTCTCATATGTGTGGGGCTAGAGTACTCTGAGGGTTGAAACCTAGGTGCCTGAGCGCGGCGCCTTTGCCCAAATTTTCGGACCACGCCCCCTTTTTGGCCGTTTTTGAAGGGAGAGAGTATGTTCTAATTAAAATAACTCGCGAAGTAATCCGATTCCCGAAATGCTCCCTTGGATTCTAAAACTAGACCATTTCTGCTCTCATATGTGTGGGGCTAGAGTACTCTGAGGGTTGAACCCTAGGTGCCTCAGCGCGGCGCCTTTGCCCATATTTTCGGACCACGCCCCCTTTTTGGCCGTTTTTGAAGGGAGAGAGTATGTTCTAATTAAAATAGCTCGCGAAGTAATCCGATTCCCGAAATGCTCCCTTGGATTCTAAAACTAGACCAAGTTTGCTCTCATATGTGTGGGGCTAGAGTACTCTGAGGGTTGAAACCTAGGTGCCTGAGCGCGGCGCCTTTGCCCAAATTTTCGGACCACGCCCCCTTTTTGGCCGTTTTTGAAGGGAGAGAGTATGTTCTAATTAAAATAACTCGCGAAGTAATCCGATTCCCGAAATGCTCCCTTGGATTCTAAAACTAGACCAAGTCTGCTCTCATATGTGTGGGGCTAGAGTACTCTGAGGGTTGAACCCTAGGTGCCTGAGCGCGGCGCCTTTGCCCAAATTTTCGGACCACGCCCCCTTTTTGGCCGTTTTTGAAGGGAGAGAGTATGTTCTAATTAAAATAACTCGCGAAGTAATCCGATTCCCGAAATGCTCCCTTGGATTCTAAAACTAGACCAAGTCTGCTCTCATATGTGTGGGGCTAGAGTACTCTGAGGGTTGAACCCTAGGTGCCTGAGCGCGGCGCCTTTGCCCAAATTTTCGGACCACGCCCCCTTTTTGGCCGTTTTTGAAGGGAGAGAGTATGTTCTAATTAAAATAACTCGCGAAGTAATCCGATTCCCGAAATGCTCCCTTGGATTCTAAAACTAGACCAAGTCTGCTCTCATATGTGTGGGGCTAGAGTACTCTGAGGGTTGAAACCTAGGTGCCTGAGCGCGGCGTTTTTGCCCAAATTTTCGGACCACGCCCCCTTTTTGGCTGTTTTTGAAGGGAGAGAGTATGTTCTAATTAAAATAACTCGCGAAGTAATCCGATTCCCGAAATGCTCCCTTGGATTCTAAAACTAGACAAAGTCTGCTCTCATATGTGTGGGGCTAGAGTACTCTGAGGGTTGAAACCTAGGTGCCTGAGCGCGGCGCCTTTGCCCAAATTTTCGGACCACGCCCCCTTTTTGGCCGTTTTTGAAGGGAGAGAGTATGTTCTAATTAAAATAACTCGCGAAGTAATCCGATTCCCGAAATGCTCCCTTGGATTCTAAAACTAGACCAAGTCTGCTCTCATATGTGTGGGGCTAGAGTACTCTGAGGGTTGAACCCTAGGTGCCTGAGCGCGGCGCCTTTGCCCAAATTTTCGGACCACGCCCCCTTTTTGGCCGTTTTTGAAGGGAGAGAGTATGTTCTAATTAAAATAACTCGCGAAGTAATCCGATTCCCGAAATGCTCCCTTGGATTCTAAAACTAGACCAAGTCTGCTCTCACATGTGTGGGGCTAGAGTACTCTGAGGGTTGAAACCTAGGTGCCTGAGCGCGGCGCCTTTGCCCAAATTTTCGGACCACGCCCCCTTTTTGGCCGTTTTTGAAGGGAGAGAGTATGTTCTAATTAAAATAACTCGCGAAGTAATCCGATTCCCGAAATGCTCCCTTGGATTCTAAAACTAGACCAAGTCTGCTCTCATATGTGTGGGGCTAGAGTACTCTGAGGGTTGAAACCTAGGTGCCTGAGCGCGGCGCCTTTGCCCAAATTTTCGGACCACGCCCCCTTTTTGGCCGTTTTTGAAGGGAGAGAGTATGTTCTAATTAAAATAACTCGCGAAGTAATCCGATTCCCGAAATGCTCCCTTGGATTCTAAAACTAGACCAAGTCTGCTCTCATATGTGTGGGGCTAGAGTACTCTGAGGGTTGAACCCTAGGTGCCTGAGCGCGGCGCCTTTGCCCAAATTTTCAGACCACGCCCCCTTTTTGGCCGTTTTTGAAGGGAGAGAGTATGTTCTAATTAAAATAACTCGCGAAGTAATCCGATTCCCGAAATGCTCCCTTGGATTCTAAAACTAGACCAAGTCTGCTCTCATATGTGTGGGGCTAGAGTACTCTGAGGGTTGAAACCTAGGTGCCTGAGCGTGGCGCCTTTGCCCAAATTTTCGGACCACGCCCCCTTTTTGGCCGTTTTTGATGGGAGAGAGTATGTTCTAATTAAAATAACTCGCGAAGTAATCCGATTCCCGAAATGCTCCCTTGGATTCTAAAACTAGACCAAGTCTGCTCTCATATGTGTGGGGCTAGAGTACTCTGAGGGTTGAACCCTAGGTGCCTGAGCGCGGCGCCTTTGCCCAAATTTTCGGACCACGCCCCCTTTTTGGCCGTTTTTGAAGGGAGAGAGTATGTTCTAATTAAAATAACTCGCGAAGTAATCCGATTCCCGAAATGCTCCCTTGGATTCTAAAACTAGACCAAGTCTGCTCTCATATGTGTGGGGCTAGAGTACTCTGAGGGTTGAAACCTAGGTGCCTGAGCGCGGCGCCTTTGCCCAAATTTTCGGACCACGCCCCCTTTTTGGCCGTTTTTGAAGGGAGAGAGTATGTTCTAATTAAAATAACTCGCGAAGTAATTCGATTCCCGAAATGCTCCCTTGGATTCTAAAACTAGACCAAGTTTGCTCTCATATTTGCGGGGCTAGAGTACTCTGAGGGTTGAAACCTAGGTGCCTGAGCGTGGCGCCTTTGCCCAAATTTTCGGACCACGCCCCCTTTTTGGCCGTTTTTGATGGGAGAGAGTATGTTCTAATTAAAATAACTCGCGAAGTAATCCGATTCCCGAAATGCTCCCTTGGATTCTAAAACTAGACCAAGTCTGCTCTCATATGTGTGGGGCTAGAGTACTCTGAGGGTTGAACCCTAGGTGCCTGAGCGCGGCGCCTTTGCCCAAATTTTCGGACCACGCCCCCTTTTTGGCCGTTTTTGAAGGGAGAGAGTATGTTCTAATTAAAATAACTCGCGAAGTAATCCGATTCCCGAAATGCTCCCTTGGATTCTAAAACTAGACCAAGTCTGCTCTCATATGTGTGGGGCTAGAGTACTCTGAGGGTTGAAACCTAGGTGCCTGAGCGCGGCGTTTTTGCCCAAATTTTCGGACCACGCCCCCTTTTTGGCTGTTTTTGAAGGGAGAGAGTATGTTCTAATTAAAATAACTCGCGAAGTAATCCGATTCCCGAAATGCTCCCTTGGATTCTAAAACTAGACAAAGTCTGCTCTCATATGTGTGGGGCTAGAGTACTCTGAGGGTTGAAACCTAGGTGCCTGAGCGCGGCGCCTTTGCCCAAATTTTCGGACCACGCCCCCTTTTTGGCCGTTTTTGAAGGGAGAGAGTATGTTCTAATTAAAATAACTCGCGAAGTAATCCGATTCCCGAAATGCTCCCTTGGATTCTAAAACTAGACCAAGTCTGCTCTCATATGTGTGGGGCTAGAGTACTCTGAGGGTTGAACCCTAGGTGCCTGAGCGCGGCGCCTTTGCCCAAATTTTCGGACCACGCCCCCTTTTTGGCCGTTTTTGAAGGGAGAGAGTATGTTCTAATTAAAATAACTCGCGAAGTAATCCGATTCCCGAAATGCTCCCTTGGATTCTAAAACTAGACCAAGTCTGCTCTCACATGTGTGGGGCTAGAGTACTCTGAGGGTTGAAACCTAGGTGCCTGAGCGCGGCGCCTTTGCCCAAATTTTCGGACCACGCCCCCTTTTTGGCCGTTTTTGAAGGGAGAGAGTATGTTCTAATTAAAATAACTCGCGAAGTAATCCGATTCCCGAAATGCTCCCTTGGATTCTAAAACTAGACCAAGTCTGCTCTCATATGTGTGGGGCTAGAGTACTCTGAGGGTTGAAACCTAGGTGCCTGAGCGCGGCGCCTTTGCCCAAATTTTCGGACCACGCCCCCTTTTTGGCCGTTTTTGAAGGGAGAGAGTATGTTCTAATTAAAATAACTCGCGAAGTAATCCGATTCCCGAAATGCTCCCTTGGATTCTAAAACTAGACCAAGTCTGCTCTCATATGTGTGGGGCTAGAGTACTCTGAGGGTTGAACCCTAGGTGCCTGAGCGCGGCGCCTTTGCCCAAATTTTCAGACCACGCCCCCTTTTTGGCCGTTTTTGAAGGGAGAGAGTATGTTCTAATTAAAATAACTCGCGAAGTAATCCGATTCCCGAAATGCTCCCTTGGATTCTAAAACTAGACCAAGTCTGCTCTCATATGTGTGGGGCTAGAGTACTCTGAGGGTTGAAACCTAGGTGCCTGAGCGTGGCGCCTTTGCCCAAATTTTCGGACCACGCCCCCTTTTTGGCCGTTTTTGATGGGAGAGAGTATGTTCTAATTAAAATAACTCGCGAAGTAATCCGATTCCCGAAATGCTCCCTTGGATTCTAAAACTAGACCAAGTCTGCTCTCATATGTGTGGGGCTAGAGTACTCTGAGGGTTGAACCCTAGGTGCCTGAGCGCGGCGCCTTTGCCCAAATTTTCGGACCACGCCCCCTTTTTGGCCGTTTTTGAAGGGAGAGAGTATGTTCTAATTAAAATAACTCGCGAAGTAATCCGATTCCCGAAATGCTCCCTTGGATTCTAAAACTAGACCAAGTCTGCTCTCATATGTGTGGGGCTAGAGTACTCTGAGGGTTGAAACCTAGGTGCCTGAGCGCGGCGCCTTTGCCCAAATTTTCGGACCACGCCCCCTTTTTGGCCGTTTTTGAAGGGAGAGAGTATGTTCTAATTAAAATAACTCGCGAAGTAATTCGATTCCCGAAATGCTCCCTTGGATTCTAAAACTAGACCAAGTTTGCTCTCATATTTGCGGGGCTAGAGTACTCTGAGGGTTGAAACCTAGGTGCCTGAGCGTGGCGCCTTTGCCCAAATTTTCGGACCACGCCCCCTTTTTGGCCGTTTTTGATGGGAGAGAGTATGTTCTAATTAAAATAACTCGCGAAGTAATCCGATTCCCGAAATGCTCTCTTGGATTTTAAAACTAGACCAAATCTGCTCTCATATGTGTGGGGCTAGAGTACTCTGAGGGTTGAACCCTAGGTGCCTGTAAGCGGCGCCTTTGCCCATATTTTTGAACTACACCCTTTTTTGACCGTTTCTGAAGTGAGAGACCATGTTCCGATTAAAGTAACTCGAGAAATGAAGCGATTGTGAAAATGCTCTCCGGGATTCTAAAATTTGACGAAGCCTGCTATCATATGTGGGGAGTTAGAGTGCACTCAGGGTAGGACCCTAGGTTCCTGAAAGCAGTACCTTTTCCCAATATTTGCAGACCACGCCCCCTTTTCGGCCGTTATTTACTGCTGGGGTCGAGCGGCACCACCGTCACGTATTGCTTCACACAAGGGAATGCATAAAACTTTACGGGAAAAACGGGGAAAACTACTTCTTACCTTAGTAAGCTGTTCTCGACGATGAGACTTTTATGTTATGTGGGAATGAAAGTTAATATTCTCGTCGCAATTATGAAAAGCGATACAATACTAATATATTTTAATAACTGATTTGTGCTTTAGGGTCGAGGGTTGCGGCTTTGTTGGGTGTAAACTGTGATGCGGTTCAATAAGACAAGAGTTGCCGACAGACAATGTGGAGCCGTTCATGATCTGGACGTCGTCAGAGGCTAGCAAGCGGTAAGTTGGCCTTTGCTGAGGACATTCGCATCGTTTCGGGAGCTTGCACAGACTATTGCTGGGGCGAGCCTTTGCTTTAAACTTCAGTGAGGGCTTCTTTGACGATTTAAAGCTTGGAGCGTGCCGTTCATTTGCTGAACGTGTCATTTATTTAGCAACTGAAGCAAGCGACGCCGGCACAATCGGTGGTGCTCTGGCGCTTTTATTTTTTAATCTGCGTTCGAATACTTGAATTCTACCGATTCGATCTCCAAACACCTGATATAATGATCGCAGCACATCATAAAATACTTGCCTTCGAGCACCGAGTACAAGCTTCAATACTCCTCTTCTTTGTGTTTCTCCCTTAGACTTGTGTGTATCACCCGGGGTCAATCAATGTCCACCTGTGGCGCCACCGACGTTCCCCTGATCCGCATTCCAGCCTACTATACGCCGTTTAAGCTGAGACTAGAAGCTCCACCTTCCGCTCGAGCTTACTGCCCTTGCTAACACAAGTGTGAACGCGCAACGCGCAACTAAAGCTCTGTGGAAGCGAGCGAGCTCGTGCTGAAGGCGGAGATTCTAGGGTATCCACACGAAGGAGAACTCTGCGGACGGATGTCATGACGTCAACCACCCGGGAAACTGCGTCCCCGGCTCTGCCGCGTGCACATGTGGAATAATAATTGGGTTGTGTGTGTGTTTATACAGCCTAGAACTTGGTCTGCCTCACGGGGGCGACGAGTCTCCCAGCTGTAGATGAGAAATTTAGCCAGTGCGGTACAGCCGCTAGCCTGTGGTCTTTAAAGTGCATCACGCAGTAGTGATACACGACCGCACGCCGGTAGCTTTCGTGCTGACAGCACGAAGCCTCCGCGCCTCCGCCACGGAGGAAAACGGGAGAACGGCGACGCGAGGCGTCAAAAAGGGATGACGTATGTCTCACGTGATGCGCGATCCTCGGAGGAAAGTGGGGGATTTCTCCTTCGTGTGGATACCCCAGGGGTGAACGGAGTACACAATAGAGATCTGTATTGCCACTACTGCCAAGAAGCTGACATGCAAAGCGACCATCTTGCGCGCGTCACGAGCGCGGAGCGTTTCGCCGAGAACATATTCAAAGGCAACACCTCCCGCGGCTCGCACGATTTCGCGTTTAGGCGGTCAATTTCATACGTGTAATCCCGCTGTGCTCAGAAAGCGTGACAAGTTGTCACGAGAACGGCCTCTAAAAACCGTCAAACGCCCACAAAATATAGCTAATTAGGTCCCGCTATGTAAAAGTTACAGAATGCATTGCAGAAATGCTAAATCACCCGCCCAATTTAGTGCACGATCGTCACGTGACATTATAAGCGAGGTGTGACCCCGTTACTTCATCAGCATAACGTCGTCCCGTGATACTAACCATGTGACAACGTCACGCAATACTACACAATGCACATGACTTGAGGCCTAGGCGTGACACTAAAAATCACGATGTCAAGATACTATGACATAACTCTACATTGTGTCACGTGACGTGACGTTATGACGCGACACTGTGACATCACGTGCCCCAACCACGTGATCATCGGACATATTGTACCTACGAAAGGGTTTAAAAAATCTCAAACAAATACCCAGCGCAGCTCATAACACGCTGCTCATTTTCTGTCTTGAGTATGCCCAAAGGATTAAGATGAATTTTAATTAATTATATTAAGATCATATTTAAATAACTCGTTCAAGAACGGCAAGTCAAAAATGTATTCTCAAGTGCACTTAAAATCACATCATTATTATAACTGCGTGGTTGAAGTCAGCGTAATAATTTTTTTATTCGTGTGCGTGGCGTTAGTGCTGCTTGATAAATATATATTTTTTACCTTGATTTGAGAAATTAGATGTAATATTGTATCTTCCTTACAGAGAAATGCTTTTACCTTCCGGAGAAACGTTCTTGCCCCACCGTAAAACTAATTCAAATTTCATTTATATTTTTTTTATTCAGGAACTCCAGGTTCAAACCCCGGGGTTTGGTAAATATGTGCTTGGAATTAATGATGCACATTTATCATGTAGTATACATGGTAAGATTAATTTATTTAATTTGTCATTATGCGCGAGAAACAGCTTTTTACTGCTCTAAACGGCCCTGAATTCATTTGGAGAGCCCTGCCTTTTGTTCTTTTAATGACGAGGGCACTTCGTAGAATTATCGGATCGCAAAGAAAATAGTACCATGATGTAGCTGGGGAACTGGAGCTTATATAACCGTAGAGAGCAACTCGCGATACGGAGTGGTTAGTTTGTAAATCAAGTTTGAACTTAAATATTTCTCTGTAAATCACAGTACCCCCATAAGGATAATGCATTTTTTTGCGATTGCCAGTTGGCTCTATTTATCATAGACATACAGTCCTTAAATTTAGCACAATGAACAAAAAGGGTATCTACTAAAAAAGGTCGCTGAGAGCAAAATAATGCGACGCTTAGAATTTCGTGAAATAAAAAATATATAGTTCGTCCCATTGAGTTACGGGCCGTCCCGCCACCGCTGCCGATAGATGGCGCAAGTAGTGTCGGCGCGCTCGTGTCTTCGAATCCTGGGTATGCGTCCAGTAGCGCCGGAAGAGGAAGGGGAAGGTAGGTCTTTTTTTCGTCCTTGGGCGATTCACAGAATACTACGCAAAACAGCTCCTCATCAGTGACAAGTGCAATTAAGTATATATACTTAATTGCACTTGACATTTGAGCACGGCTCGCCTAACTGTGGTTGGTCAACAGATTGCACACTGATTGATCGGTATCCAAACGTGCGAAGGCACAGAGACACAGCACTTCGGCGTGCCAAGGAAGCTTTGAACACGCCGCGAGACCGGCGAAACTTGCTTTCGACAGATTATACCTCTTTCCTGCGGCACTGCGCTTTCGCAAAGATTTTTACGTATTCTTAGCGGCAAGTATTACGGCTGACACAGGATCTTAAAGAACGTCTTTGGCAAATGACGACGAACGAGTAGAAAACGCGTCCTTAGCACGCTGCCGCCGGCCTCTGCAGCGCTAGCAGAACGATAACCTTTGATATGCAAGATGGTCATCCGGCGGCCGTACTATCAGGAACCCAAGGAGGATAGAAGGGAAACAGAAGGAAGGGAGAAGAACTGCCTCCAGGGGGGGAGGGGGGGGGGGGGGGGTTCCTCCGGATGGATGGATGGATGAATACGGCTGAGCCCTTTGGATCGGGCGGTAGCTTACGCCACCTAGCCATTTTGTTTTACCATTTAAGCTTAGAATATTTAAATGTGAAATCTATATTCACTCCGCAGTGCCAAGAAAGTGAGGCTATGAAACCCCCTTGCCATCAGTGATTAAGAAAATACCTAGTTTTCTCTCGATTTCTGCCACCATTCACTTAATCTTTGCTTGGTAATCTCTACAGTCTTGAAATCCACTCTCCCTTCGCTGTCTCTAAAACCCAATGACTTTATTAAATCTATGTTGTCTTCGGTAGGCATAGGGTGAAGCCCTTTACAGTAGAGTATCAAGTGCTCAGCCGTCTCGTCCTCCTCTCCACAAGCAGTGCACACTGTATCAATTTCCTGGTACTTCACTCTGTATGTTCTGGTTCGCAGAACACCCGTTCTTGCCTCAAACAGCAATGAGCTTCCCCTAGAATTGTCATAAATGCTTTCTTTGGCAATAACTCTTTTGTTTAATCTATAGCTTTCCAGAGCAGTCTTTGTCTGCATTCCCTCTAGCCACCGATCTCTTTCTGTGGCCTTAACTTTCTTCTTAACTGAGACTTGCTCTTCCGTATCTTCGCTATAGCCCAAAAACCTTCCTCTTAATTTCCTAGTGCGCTGTCTCCACTTTGTGTCTACACTCCTCATGTATAAATAGCTGAAAACCTTTCGTGCCCATTGCTCCCCATCCATTAGCCTCAACCTATCCTCAAATTCTACCTTGCTCACCGCTTCCCTGCTCTCAAATGATGCCCATCCCATGTCTCCTTGTACTCCCTGGTTTGGCGTTTTGCAATGCGCCCCCAAAGCCAGTCTACCTACTCCGCGCTGTTTTATTTCTAGTTTCGCATGCACTTCGGATTTCATGCATAGCACTGCGTTTCCAAAAGTCAAGCCAGGCACCATGACCCCTTTCCAAATCTCTCTCACCACCTCATACCTGTTGTAATTCCAAAGTGCTCTATTTTTCATTACAGCTGCATTTCTGTTGCCCTTACCTATTATATACTTTTCATGGTCTCTGAGATATTCTGCACCATCACATATCCATACTCCTAGATACTTGTATTTACTAGCTCTCTCAACTGTAATATTCTGTATCTTCAGCCTCTCAACTTCATCCTCGTTAAAAATCATGACTGCCGATTTTTCGCTACTGAATTCTAAACCTAATTCCTCTCCTTCCCTACCACAGATGCTCATTAATTCCTGCAACTCTGTCCTGTTGTTAGCCATTAGTACAATATCGTCCGCATACATCAATCCCGGTAAGGATTGCTGAATTTTTTGGCCTAGCTTACTGTAAGAAAGGTTGAACCCAAGCCCACTCTTCTCTAGTCTATCCTCCAATCCTCTCAGATACAACATAAACAGCAAAGGCGATAACGGGCACCCCTGCCTAAGGCCTCGTCTTATCTCTATTTTCCCTGTCGCCTTTCCTTCCCATGTTATAATCACCTTGTTATCTTTGTAAATGTTCCTTAATAGTGCTGTTAGTCCTTCATCTAGGTTTAAGTTCTCCATTATGTCCCACAGGTTTCTTTGGTTCACATTGTCATAGGCACCCTTGATATCCAGAAATGCCAGCCAGAGCTGTCTGTTTTCTTTTTGCGCTATTTCTATACACTGTGTTAGAGAAAATAAGTTGTCCTCCAACCTTCTTTGTTTTCGAAACCCGTTCTGTAACTCGCCCAGTATGCGGTTATCGACCGCAGCGCCACATGCGGCCGTCCGCTTTTTTTTGGCACAGCGAGTGATAACTAGGGGTGTCGCGAACTTTCGTCGAACCGTATTTTTAGGTCGACCTTTCGGGGTTCGACTGGTTCGAACCGGTGCGACGAACCTTCGAACTTTTCACCAGATTCGACTGGTTCGACTTTGTGGACAGTGTGGCCAGACGTTAATACAAGCATGTCTAAGTTTGGAGAATTTTTTTTATGCAAAGGGTTATTTTACTTTATGGACAGTTTCAATTAAAAGAAACCAAATCTAATCAATAAAGAAGTTGATAACATAATTTGTTTTGTACTGTATTAACTGAAATAACCAATCAGTGGTGCCCTTAATTCATACCTTAGCCATCACCATCTAATCCGAAGCCAACTGGCCAGCCTGTCGCGCATGCGCACACGAGTCGAACCTCAATACAAGGTTCGTCGAAATTTCCACTAAAAGTTCGAAAAAGTCGAACCTGGTCGACCTCGAACCTCGGCCGGTTCGCGACACCCCTAGTGATAACCATGTTGAATAAACCTGAGACTGGGGCAGAAATGAACATTTATGTCGAAGGAACAGAAAAGGACAGGACTACGTCTCACGGCCCACTGCTACGTCCACTACAGCACAACGGTGACTACAGCAGCACCGGATGGATGGATGGATGAATGAATACGGCTGAGCCCTTTGGATCGGGCGGTAGCTTACGCCACCTAGCCATTTTGTTTTCCCATTTAAGCTTAGAATATTTAAATGTGAAATCTATATTCACTCCGCCAAGGAGGTTAGAAGTTCTAGGAGGGGGCACGTTGCAATATTGGTGAAGCCTAGTCATAAAAAGTTTAAACGATTTTGTGCCCAGCGTGACCGCAGATCTCTCTGGCGATTGGTGCGCGTGACATGTCACGTGTGAGATGGATGGTTGATTGTAGAAGGTTTCCTTGCAGGCTTGCGCGCGCTCCGTCCGGTAGGTTTTATCAGATCGAGGGCTAGGCTGTGGTGTATTCTAGTACCCCATAACAAGACGAAGCTTAGCTACGGTCACGTGATGCGGTCACGCTGGCATGGTAAGTAAGGAGAGTAAGGAGGAAAATGAGAAAGAGGCGAGGTGTCAAGGGAGCATGGCTTGTGGAGGCTACGCGGCCGACGTCATGCCCTCTCCTACCCTTCTATTCTCCATGCACTCCGCAGTGCAAAGAAAGTGAGGCTATGAAACACCTTGCCATCAGTGAATAAGAGAATACCTAGTTTTCTCTCGATTTCTGCCACCATTCCCTTAATATTGCTTGGTAATCTCTACAGTCTTGAAATCTATCCTCCTTGCTTGAAATCCACTCTCCCTTCTCTGCCTCTAAAATCCAATGACTTTATTCAATCTATGTTGTCTTTGGTATCGGCCCGCCATCTGCACGACAACTTTCTAACTACATTAAAATCAAGCCGGTATTTTGCGAATATAACACAAATTAATATATATATAAATATATTTGAGTTATTTTAAAATTTATTCAGTACATAAATTTGCAGCTGAGTTTTTTTTCTCGTGACTTTTGGCATTTTTGGGCCAGTCTTCATTCATTATCAGGTTTCCAAGATGGCCGCTTCCTCCTAGCACTTGTCTCGTAGGCCGAAAGGGGTTGGGGCAGTTGGGGTTTTTGGGCTGTTTGACTTAACGCACTCGTGAATTTCTTCCGTACTCTAAGATGCGCGTATCCCGTAAGACATCTGTGTGCCTGTCGCTGCTGTGCCTCTGGTTGAACTTGGTCGGACAATGCTTAGCCCTGGAGCCAGTGTCGACGGCGTTCGCCGTGGCCACCGGCCTGGGAATATCCTTCATGTACGCCGGATGGAACATGCTCAAGTGTAAACACGCCGAGTGTTGTTCACCGCCCTGGGTCAAAGACAACGTCAAAGGTGAGGCTCGACGCATTCTCGCTTCGTGTGCTTTGCTTCGCTCAGCATCGGCACACTGAATGCCGATCGCCAGCGGCCCGTAGCTTTGAGTGGGCAGCTTCTTTCGCCACTTCGACTGCACTGCAACAGAGAGATGATTGCTGATTCGATTTCCCTAGAAATTTACCCCTCTTCTTCCTTCCAGGAGAGAATGTGGTATGCATTGGTACGGTACAAAACACTGAAGTCCATATTTGCGAGACTCGACGGAAATAACCGAAAATTCAAATGAGCGAGGTTAATGCCCTCTTTCCCTAATCCTAAGCTAAAAAAAATATAAAATAAATGTTTCTAAGAAACACTAAAAATTGCGCTTTCGCTGTTAGCAGCCGAAAACGACACGAAGCTCTGTGCGAGAAGAAAGTACGCTTTTTTAGACCTTTGTTTAAAAGTATCGCGACGGTGATTTTCTATCATATCAGTTTTCATTATTAACTTTATAATTTAGGCCGTCCGAAAGAAAGTCGGACCGCGCGTGTCTCACTGAAGAGCGTGCAAACCCACCACCCGCCTGCGTTCACGCCGCTGCTAATAACTGCCAATATCGTCAAATGTTTTACCGAACTTTTCTAAAGATTTGGCAAAAATACATTGTTACCAAGCTTAACGTTCATATTTAGATTTTTGTGGCGAAAAAGGGCTTATGTTTTTTTTTTCTAACCTAGATGCATGAATGCATATTGACACAGTTATTACTAAATAAGGTGATATTCTACAAGATAATTCTATCGGTGTTGTTTTTGTGTGTTTACTGGCAATTTTAGTGACTCCTCACAGAAGTGGCATTGCGTGACGAGGTTGGGTAGAAGCGAGCGCGGCGCAGTCGCGAATCAAGCTACGAGAGTTTCGGTTTTGAGGCATCATCTGCGCAAGCCTGCTGTGTGTCTACATTCTTAAAATGGAGGCATACATTGTTAAAATGGAGGCAATAACGCTGCGTTCTTGCTTTCTCTGGGAGTCACCGTTTTGTGCGCGAAAACGAATGCAACATTTGCTGAGCCTTCACCTGAAAAGATATTATTATGGTAAATATGCATGTTTTTCGAGTTGAGTGGCTTGACGTCAGCTTTGCATGAAAGTGTGCGGCCCATATTCGCAACGTCTTGTTTTTAACCTTTAAAATGCCAGTTTGTGGTGTTAGGACACACACGGACGTTTAGGAAGATGGGGAGAGTTCGGAATGGCCGAATGTGCAACGTCGAGCATTATAGTTCTGTGTTTAGTTTTATGCAGATACATGAAAATCGCGAAATAACACTAATTTAAAAGCAACATGATTTTGTTTTGGAACACGCTACTTCTGTGCCGAAAACAGAATTGTTATAATACCGAGGAATGCTTTATAGTAATTGTCAGCCAATGTTTCAACTACCTCGTTGTATCACTTGAAAGGTCAAATGAAAATCACTTTATCCAGAATGTACTGCATCATTTGTCACTTGCACAGTGCACTGCGTAAATCACTGGTTGATCTTCTGCTCTTGAGGCAGAAAATATTGAAGAGAACCACACTCGCTCACAAACGCACAGTTACCGTGTTGCCTACTCCACACCTCGCCGTAACCGTTGTTTGTACTACACTGCACGACTGCACGGCGTCCATTTGCAATCCATGGCCCCGTTGCGTTCTCGAGCATGCGCAGACATTTGCAGAATTTGTGCCGAATCTTTGCTAAACTTTCCTTCATAAGTTCGGCGCCAAACTTTGCCGAATCTGAAGTTCGGCACATTCAGTCCATCACTATTGAACGCTCTGCAAGAGTGCCATTGAAAAACACTCTATACACTATGTATAATTTAATGCTACTTTCTTTATTCTTTCCCAAGTGCAAGCTCCACTGTCATCCACGTCTTGCAACTCTACCTTCTGTGTACACTCAACCCATTATCACCCAAGCATTTTGCATCACTGCAGACCTCTTGGGAGTTGCGGCTATGAAGAGCCCAAATAATAATAATGATATTAATTATTATTAATATTATTATATAGCTTAAACAGAGTTCGGACACTGGAGAGTAAAAACTGGGCAAAAACCCAAGAATTTGTATGTTCCAAAATGCTGTGCACCTTGATGCTCGTGTTTACTAATGTTCAACTCAATGTTTACAAATGAACTTTCCTACAAAAATGTCTATTTACAAAGCTATCTGCACAACACATCTGTACGAGCCTGTTTTTTTAGTTTTCTTTATAGGAATGAAGTATTTGCACATGCCACATTTAACAGCTGGCACCACCACATTGATGTGATGTTAAAAACAGGGGATTGATGCGCTATGCCCCTCGGAAAGCCTGAAATCCTATAACAGTTCGAGAGGACAACTGCATCGCAACACCAAGACTGAAAATCTACGAGGGTGTAGAGCAGACAAGGGAAAGAAAGTGGGTTTTCTCTTTTCCCATTTTCTCTTCCATTGGCTGTCCTCTCTCTCGCTCTCTGCCCCTCCCTCCCTCCCTACCTCCCCCATCTAATGATCACTGTCTGGCCACTGGCTATGACTCCGACATTAGTATTTTCCTTTTTCGCTAGCCTTCTCTCTCTCTTTCCTTGTTAAATGCTGCATGAAGTGCCTCTGGCATGCTAGTTTATGAATCCAACTGGCACACTGCAACAATAGAAAATGTGACAGTACATTCCAACCTCTTTTTTAACAGCTTAACATACCCGTTGCTCCCCACTTGATTGTTGTGCCTCCCTGGAACGAATGCTGCTGGGCTGGCTCATATCACCGCGTCCCGTACACTGCCGTCGACTTGTAAGAATATCCCAGCAATGCAATGATCTCGTTCGTTTTCGAGTTCCTTCTGCAAGCTTTGTCTATCTTTGCGATATCTATGGGCTTCCCTCCAGAAATGTGAATGCGGAGGAGTTGAATGATCCCGTTGTCTCTGCCCGTCATGTGCACTTCCCAGGCTTGGAGAACACGCTGCGGGCGCGCTTGCACGGCCAGCCTCTGGTGCACCGCGCCATTGTGCGGGCGGTGAAGGACCACCTTCAGAACCCAGCCCCCAAGAAGGCGCTGGTTCTGTCGTTCCATGGCTGGACCGGCGGCGGCAAGAACTATGCCAGCTCCATGCTGGCCGAGGCCCTCTACGAGAAGGGCATGAACAGCAAGTATGTCAGCCTGTATGTCTCCACCAAGCACTTCCCGCACCAGGATGAGGTTCCCAAATACAGGGTGAGCGACTCCGCCCAGGCAGCTCCATTCGCTCGTCAACAGCAGGCTTCTTAATGCATTCGGTGATGCGAGCTACTTCGTAAAGCTGTTCTAATCTCTGGAAAGTTGTAAGCCTGCCAAAGGCATAGTATTTATAGGCAAGCTGAGTCACCGTTCTGTTCGATGGATACTTTGGGAACATAATTGCAACTACAACTACTTTTCTCCAGAAGCAGGTTATTGGAGTGCAAGAGTGATTAGCCCACCTTGATTTTCGGCATGATTTTCTATTATCCTAATGGCTTTAGTTAAATTGTTAGCCCACCCCGTATTTTTGCCTAATATGTTCACGGTTTTAGGTGGGCTATCTTTTGAGATATGATATTTAGATTTTGCATTACATTTAATTTTCACTTAGTTTATTTTACCTCAAAGGCATCTAGCGATGCATTACGGGACGTTGAAAGCGAGGAAGTTTGAGAAGTCTGGATATACATACATACAAAACAGAATTGTAACTAGTGATAGACATTTTGATATACATTCATATACATATTCAATAATAGTAACAAGAAAACTGTCAATTCTAGAAATATAGCGACATTAAATAATGCGACATGCAAAAAGATACTCTTTTCACAACTCGGTGCATCAACAAGTGCAACAAAGGCACGTATGCAGAATACAAGTCATAATGAGGAGGTAACAAACTAACGAGTTCGCTCACAACTGAACAGCATTTTTTTACATTCAAGGGTCTATTCTTCAGATTCTTGTTTGAGGATTCAGTATACAGCACCTTATATTCATTGCATTTCAGGCCCTCATTTCACCAAGTTTATTATCTAATCTCGGTAAATCGAAATTATATTTTTCTGTATGCTGTTAATGGAAGGTAGCGTCTGGTGTCAGGTTGATTTGGGGAGTATGAAGTGAGCAAGGAGCCAGGCATGAAAAGTAGTACCACGCAGATGTGGTTCATTACATTCCGGCAGTAGGGAGGTTCAAGTCCGATGGCCTTGCGCCCCATGGCTCGCACAGCCTTTGGCAAATTAAGTAATCTCCGCATCCCCTTTCCGGATCCGCTTTGAACGAAAACCAAAGGAGTGCCAGATAGACAAGGACAAAGTGAAAGAAATGGTCAAAACAACTGCTGCAATCTCATCCACCTCTTCTCCTTGTTAGCGTCTTGTTTTTTCGCTGATGACGTGAAATTTTTTCGTAGTATCCACACGTCTGTAGACTGAATTGTTACAAAAAGATGTTGATGCAACTCATCTGTGGTGCTGTGTGAACTCGCTTGTTTTAAACCCTCCCTAAACTAAGGTTGTCTTTTTTTCCTAAAAAACAAATGTTGTTGTTCGGCCTTACACATTAGACGGCTCTGAAACTTCTAGATCTTCTGTTGTTTGTGACCTTGGCATTCCGGTGGACTTGTGTCTGAACTTTAACTATTAAGTTTCAAAGAATTATCAATGATTCCTTACACATCCTGGGCATAATTGCAAGCATTACCCGTGGCTTCCGGGATTACATCTGCATACTGAACCTCTTTCGGTCTTTGGTTCTATCACGGTTGGATTTTTGTTCTGCAGTGTGGAATTCTTTGAGTGTCAGTCAGGCACTCACGTTGGAGTGTGTACAGAGACGACTTACGAGAATTGTCTATGATCGCCTTACTGGACGGTGCGTTTTTTATGATTATGAGCTGTTTTTGGACACCCTTGGTCTATCGCCTCCTTTGACCAGACAGCTAGTTTGCGACATGGTGTTTTTATATAAGTTGCTCAATACTGTCATTGAATCCCAGATGGTATTGAGTAGAATCTCAATCCATGTCCCCCAGCGACAAAATAGATCTATGCCTTTTTTTATCCTTCTTACTTAGAATCTAGTCCTCTGCTGACACGGATGATGCTCATGTACGATAAGTGTTTTAACCATCGAATTTTCACTTTTCAAAAGTTCAAGAACAGTATAATACTAAGGATTGCTGTGTAGTATGTAAATTTTAGTGCCGTCTCATTTTGTGCAAGTGTAACCCTCATAAGGCCCTAAAGCTGTTTGGGACCCAATAAAGCTTGGATTGGTCAATTGATTGTTGGTGCTGAATTAACTTTCATTAGGTTATGATCCATTCCGCTCAAATTTCAACTGCTTCTAGAACAATCCTTGATTTTTAAAATTTACGAGAAATGTTTGTTGCCACATCGAAGTCCTCAATCCAGTCTTCTGTCTCCAGAAATCTCTGCAGAAAGAAATAGAGGCCAAGGTGAAAGAGTGTGGCCGGACACTGTTCATCTTTGACGAGATCGACAAGATGCCCAACGGCCTCATCGACATCATCAAGCCGTACCTGGACTTCCACGAAAAGCTCGACGACGTCGACTACAGGAAGTCCATCTTCATTTTCCTCAGGTCTGTCGGCAATGCAGTCTAAATGCCCACCGGACGTGGGTCTTGCTATGTATTGCGCATTCACCGGTACGTTGCCAGTACAGTTGACCTGCACATGGTGAGCTTTGCGTACAACTTTGGCAGTACTCGTTTCAGTGCTGCGCTGTGTCCTGTTGCCTCTCAGTGCTTCAAGCTGAAGGGGGAACCTGAGCCTTTCTGAATTGTTGGAGCTGCCAAATGTTTGTAAAAGGAATATTCATTATGTTGACATTCAGTGTGTTACTGTCTGGCAGGCTGTGGCTATAGGAAATGAAGGTCACGTTATTGTTTTTATGTTGTTCCAACTTATCATCTAGGACAGGGGTCTCAAACATGCGGCCCGTGACCCTTTAGGACGCGGCCCGCAAGTGTCCTGTGGCTGCGAGCACTCGTTCCCTCGAACACTATATGCGCCATAATGACATCTTGTCGTCCATTCATTTCCACTAGAAACGTAGCTCTGCACGTATGGCATTTTAACAGATCTGCCACTAATCTGTTTTCTTTCAGATCAAGGATTGTTTTGTCTTACATACCTTTGAGATGAAAGTACATTCTTGTAATTCTGCTATAAAAATTGTCAGGAAAGTAAGAACCAACGTACGAAAAGAATTTATCTCCCGACATACTGAACACGGATACTTCCTGAGGGAATTGAGCGATACAGTAACGATTCAGTGCTTGGTTTCTACAACGCCGTCGACGCACAGGCGCAGTAGCAGCGTCTTTGTTGCGGAGTGCTTAGTGGAGGGGGAAACGCGGTGTATAAAAACTTCCTAATATATATCAACCCCGCCCTACGCTGGCCCTCGACATTTTGTGGGTGGGCTATTCGGCCCCCACGCTCCAATGAGTTTGAGACCCCTGATCTAGGGCAAGGGAATCTGATTTGTTCTGTGTGCCTGTAGTGATCGAGTGTTACACATGAAGGTGTTTGCTGCGAGGAGAATGGAACACAACACGGCTTTTTTGGTTCGACAAAAAGGAAAGGATAGACATGCATTATGAGTTGCAAATGAAACTACTGGAAGAAAGAAAAGGACGGTAATGTTGACACTTAAATGAAAGACAATTCAACAGTAGAAATGGGATGTTCATCTTACAATTGTCAAAAGAGACGCAGGGCAGTCTGGTGGTGGGTTGAGCTGCCAGGTTGATTGTTTCACTTGCGGGCCCGAAGCTCCGAGTGGTCAGCAGGGATTTCTTAGTGGGTCGAGGACCTTGCGTATTAGCTATGGGTCATCGCAGTTCCCGTTCGCTTCTTTTTGTACTTCTCCTTCGTGTTCTGCCTCGAGCCACCCGCCGGCTTCGTCGTCGTCTTCCTCGTAACTGTTGCACTGTTGAGGTCAGCGCCACCGCAGCTCACTTTTATCGCGATAATCATCACAGTGCCCTTCAAATAGTGCCGCTGTGGCATGAATGCCTCCCAACAACGGTAACTGAAGCTGCTTCACCAACTCAAGCCAGCATGGTCGCCCATACTTCCACCTTTCAGCTATCTCTGGGCTGCAGCTGTACAACTGTTCAATTCTTTTTATGACCAGTCACTCTGAATTATGAAGATTTCAGGTTTGACAGAGTGGGAAAAGACCAACGTCAAGGACGGTGGTGATATGCAGACAAAGGTTTCGAATGATGGGATTCTGTGTCAGAAAGATGCAGCTGATTTCTGTTGCAGCAACACGGCCGGCGACGTGATAGCGAGGGCTACCCTGGACGCCTGGAAGGACGGCATCGACCGCAGCAAAGTCCGGCTTAACGACATGGAAAGGGTCATCGAGCTGGGCAGCTACAATGAAAAAGGCGAGTCCCGCTTCGCTTTGCAATGCACAGAAATATTAAATGGCTGGAAACAAGTTATTTTTTCTTTCTTATAAAAAGATTAGAAAGTTTGGGGCGAGTCGGAAAGTCGGTGCCATTGGGCACATTCGTTTTTGCAAAGTAATCCTATCGGGGAGGTGTTTTCAGTGATGTGCTTGCTGCGCCAATTGCACCAAACTGTGCCAAGGGACTAACCTTGCTACATCATGCTACATTTTGCCAAAATATGGGTAATCTGCGCCAAGCCTGTGCCCAATGACCAATTTCGGTCGCCTTTCAAAACAGAAACTACATAATTGGGTATGCGTGAGCTAGGTGGCGGAAGCGGCCGCCCGACACAAAGTACCCTGCATCCATCCGGTCTTGAATGGCTTTTGCCGCCGTCTCGCGTTTCGCGCCTCGTCGTCTCGGGAATCTCGTCTCGCGTCTTTTTTAAATTTTTTCAACGATAGACGCGGGCGTGTGCGGATGCTCCAACGCTAGTGTGCCGGGTGCCAGACATGCCGTCATGCTGTGAAACAAAACCACGTTTTTGCGCGACGAGAGTTGCTTTGTGAGTTGAAACGCTGGTCGCGCAACGTCGGGTGTTGCCATCTCCATGTCGCTGCAGATGTGGTGCTTTCTAAACTTGTTCATCGACATTCCTGTCCTTGTTTAAATCATAGTCTACTACAAAAATCCCCCTTTAAAGGGATACTACAACGAAATTGCGGTGCTTATCTCTTGGTCTATTCGTGTTCAAGGGAGCACTATCACATCAGACATATCAATCTGTTGTTGAAAAAGGCACGAAAAGGAATTTTAAGACGAATTAGACGGTTAGCAAAGAGCACCTGGTGGTTGTCGCTAACGCCTCGTTTGTAATGCCCGTCTAGGAACCTTGACAGGTAGTGACGATAACTGTCTCGCCTCCGGCCACCACGAGAAAAAAGGGGAAGATTAACCCGTCACTCGAAATTCATACAAAAACAGCCGCTTTGGTGGCTGGAACCGTTGGGACATCCTCTCGAGATCAGCCTCGCCGAAGCTTTGCTCGTTCCGAGACGAACTACGTCACGATTGCCGCGAATGTCACATGCTCTCCGCTGGCTGCTCTCCGAGCGGTTGCGAGAGTGGGCCGTTTATAACCAAAAATACAGCGATCAGGCTCAAAATACGAACGTGCAATTATCGTTTACGGATATTGTGGATCATATTCAACCTATTTCTGAACACGACGGGTGTTTTTCAAATTTCATTGAAGTGTCCCTTTAATTCAAAAACTGCTTGTCGAAATAATGATTACCTATAGGTTTCTTTCGGTGGGCTTTCTTTCGAGAGGGACCCCCGCACGTGAAAAATTTGCTGCAAAAGAAAGTTGGTGAAGAGAAGGGAGCTAAAGCAAAGTAGGCAATGTCTGCACTCTGAACCCGCACATCGCGCTTGTTTGTCTCGAGTTCAATCGTTGCACAAAGCGCTCCGAGAAATTTTTGACCCTGGCTCGCGATTTCATGCATCGATGCGCTCAGGTTCTTTTTTTCTGTGTGCCTAGCTTGTACCTCACCTGCCGGTTTGGCAAGCACGCGCCACTGGACTGTTGTTTTGTCGTATGCTGGAGAATTACATTTTGCATGCTATTTTGGGAACCAGTTGGCGACAGAGCAGAGTGGCATTGTTTTGATTTCGATTGAACAGCCGTTGTCTCTGCTTGCGCGACGAAGCACGTACAACTGCAAGCCTGCTGATGTTGCCCTCACGTGCACGTGAACATGATTACACGATAAAGGCTCCAGCCGGGGCTCTTGCAATTCATTGTTTTGCGTTTTCTTACTTTTGACGAAACTCTGGCACGTCGGGAGCCAGCAAAACGGTGGCAGGCGTTCTTTCTGGAATTGCTCGGCAACGCCTACAACACTCTACACTTGTGGGATGTCTCAGCAGTAAAAACACAAAAAGCGAGTTCGGTCACAACACAGCACAATGTGCCCTTCATTTGTCTAGCACTTAAAATGAAACAAAACAAAATTCTCAGAATTTTTGCTTCACAAGCCACTTTTGCTGCTCCGAAACACTGTTTTGGCTGCTCCAAAAGCCACTTTTGCTGCTCCAAAGCACTGTTCTGGCTGCTCCAGAGCACTGTTCTGGCTGCTCCAAAGGCCACTTTTGCTGCTCCAAAACACTGTTTTGGCTGCTCCAAGAGGTGCTCCAAAATGGCTTAGGCCAATCACATCACTGTGTTTTACTTAGCACAGATTTCCTCGACATGTGGTGAACACTTGACGTCTTGTGGAGTGTGGCATTAGGACAACCGTGATATTTTGTAGTTGTACTTGCAAACCGGTTGTTTTTTTGCCTGTATTTGATTCACGCAATGAAAGTGCTTCCAAATGTTTGTATAAATCATCTTGTAAAAGTCGCTGGAAGTCACCATTGTTGTAGCAAAATAGTATGCCGAAATCAACAAGATATACCGGGTGTTTCACAAAATCCTGGCTAAACTTTTCACAAAACAAATAATAGGTGTTACATAAAAAAACTACTTATAGTGCCAGCAAGTTAATAGGGAAGCAAGCTGGCAATCCGACAGATTTGTACTCCACTGCATCGAACAAATCATCAAAGTACCGTATTTACTCGCGTAATGAACGCACCCCCCAAGTCGGCTCTCAAAATTTACTTTTTTTTTTTTTTTCACTCGCGTAATAAACGCACTCCCAACTCCGATGTCAAAATTTTTACCCCCTCCCCCCACGCGCGCGAAATGAACTCACTTTTTTATCCTGGTGCAGCGAAATCGCGAATGCATGGGCAGCGTGGGCGAACAAAACTCCTTGCAAAAGGCGTTAAAAATTTCGCAAAGATCCAACGGTAGCAAGAAAAAAAAAAAACATAAAGAGTTTTTTTTTTTGTTTTGTTTTTTTCGCACAGTGCAGTTTGGATTTTGGTTTTGCGCGACGCCGCGCGCAAGGAGGTAAGAAAGAGGGGCAGAGAAGCGCTCTAAGCGAACGAAACAGCTTGCGAAAGGCGGCAAAAATAAAAAAAATAAAAACCCACAAAACTAAAAAAAACAAACAAAAAAAAATTTTTTTTTTCTTGCAGTTTAGTTTGGTTACGGGGGTCGCGCGCCGCGCGCAAGGAGGTAAGAAAGAGGAGCGGAGAAGCCCTCTAAGCAAACGAAACAACTTGCGAAAGACGGCAAAAAAAAAAACAACAAAAAAACACGGAATTGAGAAAAAAAACAAGAAAAAGAGGAGCTTTTTGTTTTTTGCGCAGCGCAGTTTGGTTACGGGGGGGGGGGGGGGGGGGGGGGGTCGTGCGTCGCGCGCAAGGAGATAAGAAAGATAAGCGGAGAGCACTCGCCTAAGCAAACAAAACAGCTTGCGAAAGGCGGCGAAAAAAAAAAAAAAAAAAACAACAAGGAACTAAGAAAAAGAAAACAGGAGTTTTTTTTGTTCTTTTTTTGCGCAGCTTAGTTGGGTTATGGGGTCGGGCGCCGCGCGCAAAGAGATAAGAAGTTACTTCGATCTTTCAGGATGAAAGGTCAGTTCATTATGCGAATTAATACGGACGCAAAAATTTTACTCCGCGTAATAGACGCCCCCCCCCCCCCCCCCCCCCCCCCAAGTTTGCATCGATTTTTTGGAAAAAAGAGTGCGTTCATTCTGCGAGTAAATACGGTACTTGTTGCTGGCAGGAAGATCCTCAAAAGGATTTAGCTTTAGGAGCCTGAAGAATATGAGCTTCCTAGTACCACTACTACTCCCAGGATGTCCCTTTCCAAATGCTTGTTTGTTGCGGGACAGGAATCATAAAGACCCACAGAAAATGGGCGGATCATCCTGGAATAAACAACAGGGTCCTACGTTCTAGATGAAGTTTCCCACCGTTTGTACACGTCCAGCCAGCTAGTGCAGAACGAGGTGCGTCTCGTCGGAGAGACTGCAGGCGGTCGATTCCCCATGCAAGGAAAGCGGTCTTGGGCGTCGTTCTGCTTCCAAGGGCCGTGTTCCTCCCGCAGGGGGCCTGTACCGTGCGGACATTGTGGACAAAAACCTGATCGACGTGTTCGTGCCCTTCCTGCCGCTGGAGCGCAAGCAGGTGGTGGCCTGCGTGAGGGACGAGTTCAAGCGCCGCAGCCGTACCACCAACGACCGGACCCTGGAGGAGATCGCCGACGAGCTGGACTACATCCCCTCCGACTACAGCCTCTACTCCTCGACAGGCTGCAAGAAGATCCACCAGAAGGTGGCCCAGCACCTGGGCTTCCAGGAGAAGATCTGAGGCCCCAAGGGCCGCCCCGACAACCTTGTGCCTCGCTTGCCGTGCCTTTGGGTTGCGCCGCGACCCAGTTTTTGGAGTCGTGGGATGTTTGTTTGTTGTTCCCTTCTTGTGCCGTGCGGTGAATCGTGTGGTGTGCACGAGCTGGATGCTCATAACAAGCATGCTGGAATCGTTCCAAAAATAGATAGCGGAGAAGACAAAAATGCTGCGCGTTTTTGTGCGATTGATATGGGTCTGGCGGGTGCTTGCGAAGGCGGTTACTAGGTTCGAGCTTGTTGTGGTTGGAACAAAGCCCCGCTTCGTCGACTGTCGCAGTCCTACAGGGTCTGTCGAGCATCTCGACAATGACATTCTCTTCCACACCCGGTGGATAAGCACGAAAGCTGGTACTGTTAAGCGAATAGGATTTCCTACTACAATCACTTTCAGTAACGTATGTTACGAAAAGCAAATTGTTAGTCTGGAAACGATTTTTATGCCTCTCTGTAGAACATATCTGGTAGTTCCTCATTGTGATAGATTTACTAGCTCGTTTTTCCTTGTTTACTGTTTTCGGCATATAAGTACATAATTTGTAGCCGCACTTTTCATTGTGTGTACCTTAGTAATTTATGACAACGAATTTGTTAGGACAGAGTGGTGCAGCTACGAGCACAATAGGGAGTGCGACATTTTGAGACACCATCTGGCTGCAAGCTAGTCATGCGCCCAACTGTTCTCGGATATTAATTCCCAGGGACGCGACCCCCTGGAGTTGGGTGAGTGGCGTATTTTTATATGGGCACCCGAAAGCCTCTGAAGAGCAGCTCAATATTTTTCCCTGTCAGTTTGTTAGTATTGTACAGAAAACTGTGGGCCAATAAAAATTGAATGTTTGGCCGAAATGATGGCGTTTATTCTAGTTTTACACAGTTGTTAGTGCTGTTCATAAACAAAATATTCACTCGGAAAATTCATCGAAGCAATGTTTGCTACAAGGAAACATACTTCTTGAACATTATGTACATTGTACCAACTATAAAAAGAAAGACATAAAATAACTCAAGATAATAACCTCGCCACACAGTAAAATTTAATGTCACTTCCATCGAATGATATTCTTTGATCATACTACGGGCACTCGTCACCCCTAGCACAGGGCACACATGACGCTCATGGTGAGAGTTCGCAGACTGCATCGTGTCATTCTGTGAAAATGACAGGAGATTTTGCCACGTGACAAGCGTATAAGGAACTTGTCCTAAAACAGTCCAGCAAAAATATCACTGAAACTCGCACACAGTGCAATCCACTTATAACGATAACATATAAAATGATGTGGTGCTTATAACTATCAGTTTCTAGAGCTTCTAGACTCGATAATCGGTTATAACAATTGAATTTTCTGGTTTTTTCGTTATCATTATAAGTGGATTGCACTGTAGTCGCAGAAAAATAAATAGTAAGTGACTCCTGTTACATTTAGCATTGAAAGACCCCAACATCCCTTTGTCCGCAGTGTCGATGCATTCTCGGAACAAGAATATACGCATTCTAAGCCAGCGCAGCGTCCGGACCTCCGCACTCAGGGAAAATTCAACGCCAATTTTATGGGAACTTCTTTACAGCCGGACTCCGAAAAGGCCAAGCTCTCTGGAGGATAGAAAGCAATTTCTTCCATCAACCGTTCCAGCTTGTCGTCCGGTACCTCGATCCCAGCTTTCATTTGCGACAGTTCTCGCCTGAAACACTCCTTGACGTCGTCCCTGGTCATGGGAAGAAAAGGCACGACCTCGAAGTCCCGCATCCAGCGGGGCAAGACGTCCCGGTAGGCGCTCACGAGCATCGCGACGTCGCGACTGCCGTTTGTCGGACGATCGTCCGCAAGCATCCGCAGCGCAAAGCCCTCGGCGATGTCCGCGCCGTTGGTCACGACGAGAATGAAGACCGTCGGCTGCTCTGCGGTTATCTCGAGCCGGTCCCACGACGCGAACGCTGCCTGCAGCTGCCGTCGCATAGAGTCGTCTTCGAGGTCAAAGTCGTCGACAGCGATCAAGTTGGGTCGCCACGACGACACGGTGCGTCGCAGCCAGTGCCCGAGGTCGTCCCTCAACTTCCGGGTGAGGGCGATTCGGTGGGACGCGACGATCGTCTCGGCGAACTCGTACTGCTTGGCGACAATGGAGACGGCGTAGGTCTTGCCGCAACCTGAGCAGCCGACAAACACGAGCACGAGCGGAGACGAAAAGTTACCGGCGTCCAAGTAGCGCGATATCGCGCCGACCACCCGGTTGAGGGCGACATCCTGTCCTATGATGCGCTGCCGCAGGGCCTTGCCGAGGCCGTCCAAATCCAGACGCGGGGTGTCGAGGCACTCCGGGTTGAGGAAGAGGAAAACGAAGAAGAGGCAGCAGACAAACACGCACGTCTGCAAGAGGAACCAGGCCGCCGAGATGGAGCCCTCCACTGGTCTCCAGCGGCCAGCCTCGGAGAGCCTCCTGCCACCGGTTCCTGCCGGCCGGCGACCATTCCGCAGCCGGCCTCCGACCCCGTTCCCGACGTCTGACCCGTCGGTGCGGTGCCCTGTGGGAGAAATCCATCGAGCAATCTATCATTTCACGTTTATTGTGCCCCCGCGTTTTGCAATGACCCAACCACCCACATTTCAATCAAGAACCATTACATAAAAGTCAAGAGACCTACCTCCACCTTTTAACTTTATACGAAGGGCAGGCACCCAATCCGCTGCTACTCCGATAGTGTCCCGAGTACAGTGATGCACCAATGGACCAAGTCATATAACTATGCGGCATATGATTATGGTTCAAGAAACATTGCAGCCGAATAATATGAGACGAAACAGTGTAGCGTGGTGGAGAAAGGTGAGTTTATGTCTCTATTGACTCAGTAGAGACAAACCGGTCTTCAATGCATTTCAAACCCTTAATTAGAAAAAGAAAAAATAAATTACGACTGGAGAGTTAGCAGCCTTAAAAAGTATCTGCGATTTGGCACTGTCTCGCACAAACTAGATCAAAATATGCTATCTCAACAACACGGTGGGCTGAGCAATGCGTAAAACAAGTAGTAAACAAAAAATATTTTCTGCTTTTTTCTGGGGGGGGGGGGGGTAGAGTCGTAGAGTTATTATAATGTACGCTAGAGGTTCAAGTGGCGCTAGTGTGCTGACGCAAATTGAAGCAGACAGCAACCAGTCCGAAATTGACTTCCGGTAATGCATTTCTATGGGAAGAGTAAGCGCATTTTCTCCCTGCGCTCGATCATAAGTGCAAATATCCCGAATAATTTGTACGTACAAGGTAGCTTGGAGCAGTTCTCAGTCAGGCCGATGCAATATTTAATCAGTTACCGCATTCTTCTTTCAAATTCATCGCATTAAAAACGGTGCTAAAACTGCTTCGTACGTGTATTTATGTGCACTGTCAGACACTGTTGGCGCTTTTCAGCATGGGGAATATACATGCAAAATGAATAAAGGACATCTGGAAATTGAGGACTGCAAGAACTATGCAGCAACACTGGATCAGCCACTACCCGTGCATGTACAATCAAAATAAATTGAAGGCTATGTAATATATTCCAATTTTAAATAAGTACCGCTTTATTCTTTCTGCTCTGTGCGAAGATGCTTGTTTTAAGTTCAAAATATCACCCGCACGCTCAAAATCTTTGAGAACAAGTGCCTGATAAAAGCTGCTGCGTAGAGAAAACAATACGAAGAGACGCCTCTCACAGCCCACATACTTTATTCTTTACGTTTTGAATGTTTTTATCCACTCGTGCATGACGGGGTCATTTTCATATAGTGACAAGACTGGCATATTATTAATCTATAAGCGTCACTGGAATGCTGGCGAGCCTTGAACACACTCTATATTCCTTTCCATTGTAATTTTGCTTTGAATCGTCGCTTGTTTTTACATACGTGCTGCGGAACATATGTTTGGGATTGAAATCTAGCGAAGTTAAACATTGTTCCCTGATGAAGAAAAATGCGCTAACTGAAGCAATTACTTTTACAATGTTAAGTAAGGTACATACTATTTGGTACGACCCAAATAACCAAAGTGCTCTGTGTTATTTTCCGGCGAAGAGACAAAATGCACGCGGGTTTTCCCATAGGAATGCACAGGAGCACCGCAAAAGTAGACTGGTTGCTGTCTGCTTCAATTTGCGTCACGGAAGTCGCATAGACACTAGCGTCAGTTGAACCTCTAGCGTACATTATAATAATTCTATAAGGGGAGTAGATAGTTGCGTCTGAAACAAAAAAACGTCAATCGCTTCCCACTGGCCCCTCGACAGCTCGGATTGTCATTTATTCTCGACCCAAACTGTCACCGCTAAGCGTCATGTACGTGTGGGCCAGGTGGTTTAACATTTCTGTAGTCAGTCGCACCGCGGCAGACGCGTGAACGGGTGAGCCGGGTAGGTTAACACGGGCCCCAGTAATATTCACGCGCGACGAAATGTCCCTACAGTGTGCAAATCGCGTGCGAGTGTCGACGAAACGTGTGTACACGAAAATTTGTCTATGAAACGTGTTTCCACGAAATGCCGGGAGAATAAGGAAGTCAGTATTCTCCCGGCTACCGAAAGAATAGACACTGCCTAAAAGGAAGTCGCGGTCGCGGCTCTACAGATTAAAAATATAGTAAAAAGTGCAAGTACGTCTTTTGTTGTTGCTGCTCGGCTCTTCGTGCCCGGGATATGTGATGGCGAAGCGTTTTTTCACCATGAGCTGCAAGCAAAAATTGTGACGGTTAGACGACGTGGACAACAAGCAGCACTTCGCGCAATCACTGCCTTACTGAAACGATAATCCAACCAAACCGCCGAGTATTTGCCTACCCTTTTCTTGCGACAGAAGTCGAGAATATTACGGATCGATAGAACTCGGCATTGTTCATTCCATAATTCACTTATTAGTCGCAGGATAAAGCACTCGAACGTAAAACCCGCGTCGTTGGCGTCGTCGGCGTCGTCTTCACAAGTTCACCTCTTCAATCAGAAGCCATGGCAGTGACAGTTACGTAAATAGCAGATGTTTTGTATCGGAGTTGCTACAAGGTTTGAAAACAAATATAAAAATAAAACACATGGAAATATGTTTTTATAAATTGATAGGATTGAACGAATTAAACATTCAGTCAGCGCTGATTCGGCAGTCGGTCCATGGTAAGTCCGTGGTAGGTTTCCCCTCACCAGGGGACTCAAAATCGCCCCCTTCAAAAACACGTCGACAAGTCGGCGCTCTGCTGGCTCTGCTCGTTTAGAGCAAAGAAAAAGCTTCGGCGAGGTGATTTTTCTCTCTCGCAAACCACTTCAACCGAATATGTGCACGTAGAGGACGCGCTCGCGATAAGTGGCACGGAGGTACAGTCGCAAACAAGAAGAGAAACAGGCAAAAAAAAAAATGTTCGTGACAAAGGGGAGACCTTGCATAGTATTGTTTGTCGCCGTGTTAATCGGCGCAGAACTTGGAAGAACCGGAGGTCAGCATCACCATTCTCACGACCATGATCACCACGACCACGACCACCATCACGGCCACGGGCACAGCCATGAGTCGGCGGCATTCAAGTACTCGAGAGCGGCCAACTCCGAACCGGCTCAGCATTCCCACACACACAGCCATCACAGCCACGCCAAGCCGACGCTGGCAGGTGCTCAAAAGAGCCGTACGTTGGAAGAGACAGCCTACCTGTGGGCCCGTGCCCTAGGGTCAACGCTGCTCATCAGCATCGCGCCGTTCGTGATCCTCTTCTTTATCCCGATCGACAGCCGGTCGGGCCACGAGTCGCTGCTCAAGGTGCTGCTCAGCTTCGCTTCGGGCGGACTGCTGGGCGACGCGTTCCTCCACCTCATCCCGCACGCCCTGATGCCGCACGGCGACGAGGACCACGCAGCCCGCAGCCACGCTCACGACGACCACGCTCACGAAGGCCACGCTCACGGCCCCCATGACATGAGCGTGGGGCTCTGGGTTCTCGCCGGCATCCTGGCGTTCCTGATGGTCGAGAAGTTCGTGCGCATGATCAAGGGTGGCCACGGGCACAGTCACGGCCAGGCCCACGAGCACGACGACGGCCACGCTCACGAACACGACGACGCCGACGAGAAGCCGACGGGCAAATGTGATGGCGAGTCGAGCGGCGCCGAGGATAAGGGCGCGACGAACGACGTCGTGCGGAGGAAAAAGCCGGCGAAAAAAAGTGAATGCAGCGACGACGCTCCAAAGAGCGAGCAAGGTGAGTGGGGTGACTCCTATCTCAATCTGGCCCAAAGTAGGTTTGGTGGGCCAAAGACGACACAACTTCTGACAACTTTCCTAGGCGCCTCGTCCAATGGGCCTTTTTGTTCTGTCAAATAATCGCGGCACCCAGTGGCGGATGCATTCAACATTTTGAGGTATAAAGGCCATGAATAGAGCCAAACAAAACAGCCTGCCACAAGCCCAGTTACCTGAATCAACAGCAAATAGCCGAGCATGACCTTGCACCTTCCACCGAGCAGCCAGAACCCTGTCTCTATCAAATATGGTGCGAGGATTCAAGATCTCCGAAAAAGGCCCAGTGCGAGGAGTGGCAATGCATTTTTCCTTTGAGGGAATTGGCCAGGTTCCTACAAGTGCCGTTGCACTGAATGTACTATCGGGGAAAAATGAAATGCGAACAGAGGAGCGCGTGGCTCGCGGTACAGGCTGCGCCGCCTGGAAGTAAACCTAGGGGCGAGGGTGCGTGGCCTACTTCGATGTGTTCACGCCCCTCGATTAGCGCTCCCCCAGCTTCGGCAGTGCGCCTCTCAGTGCGCTGAAAGTTGTCACTGCTGTCACCGCTATCTTTGCCTGCTCGGCGAGAGCGGCGAGCTTCTTTGCACCGCACGCGCTGAGCCAGCAAAGATAGCGGTGATAGCTTTCAGCGCACTAAGAGGCGCACTGCTGAAGCTTGGGGAGCACAGAGGGAGGGGCGTGAACACGTCTGAGTAGGCCACACACCCTCGCTCCTAGGCTCACTTCCAGGCGGCGCAGCCTGTACCGCGAGCCACGCGCTCCTCTGTTCGCATTTCATTTTTCCCCGATTGTACATTCAGAAACAGCGATGTTCCTTGATGTCTTTGAAACTTGTACCTTAATGTGGTGTTTATATTAACCATATTTTAAATTAGCAGCCCTTTGGTATCCCACGCTGTTCTGCTCCATTTGTGCATGAAGCACCTTAGAGAGTGGTGGGAAGTTCTCCACCAACAAACGCAGCAACTACAGTAGACTGTTTCTAAATGTACTGTGTTCTTGCAGGCATTTCGATGTGCTAAATTTTGTGTGTGGTGTGTAGCGTCGCTGGCACAAAAGATTGATTTGGTTATGCTCTATAGCGATAGTTTTATCTTATTATTCAATTTTTAAAGGGCTATGAGGCCTCATTAGCTAAAAGTGGGATCTACAAGGAGTGATATTGGTTTCAGAGAAAAAACCGGACATCAAGGTGGCTGCATACCTCAATCTTGCCGCTGACTTCACTCACAACTTCACTGACGGCCTTGCCATTGGGGCGTCCTACATCGCTGGAAATACGGCGGGCTTCATTTCAACCATCACCATTTTGCTTCATGAGGTGCCTCACGAAATCGGAGACTTTGCCATTTTGGTGCAGTCTGGCTACAGCAAACGAAGGGTGAGTGAACAAAAAAAATATTACCATGGAACAGCTGCATTGCTCGTATTTTTTAAGGTACATTGAAGTGATTTGAGTTTGCAACCGACTAAATATTCTTATTGATGGAAATCCTCCAGAGCTCTTAAGACATCTGAGAAGAGCTTTACAGCATTGGTGGTGAAGCCTTCTAACAGTAGAATGTAGACAGGCATGGCAATGGCAACATAGTAGTTGAAATGTGATTGGAAAAAAGGGTAGCCGAGTACACTTCCCTCGAATGCACAGGCATGAGATGACATGTGCTTCAGCCACATGTATCGACATAGTGGGAACATTCTGCAACAATCACTCTAATACAGTGGCAGTCAAATGATAATTTTAGTATTACTAGACAAATTATAAAGAAAACAATGTGAACATAATATTTTCACTAATTTGTTTATTTGAAAACATTTTCTTCTAGAAAAACACTCATTTAATCATTCCGGGGAAATATACCTTAGCCTCCTGATCTTTATTGCCATCGTAAGACGCATCAGTTGTAAAAGGACTGAAATTGTCTTCCATGCTGTTGCAACTTTGATTGCGAGAATAAAAGCTTAAGCTCAAAGCAGAGATTTTCTCTTTCAATTCAGTCAATTTCCAGCTCCGCGGTTGTAGGGATGCATTTCGACCGAAGTTCACTAACATAACATATGTTATGTATGGAACACAGCCACGTCTTCAGGCCTGATGCAAGGTGCTTGCGGATTTCTCGCACAGCTGGGCAGCCTTAACTTGCTCAACATAACAATGAAACGGATCAACAGGTTTTCTGCAAGAATGGAACGGACTGTTCCCCTCGAATTCTCGAAGATGCTCTTTCTGGATCTCTCAGCTTCGCTCTATAACCCCTCACCTTTTAAAAGCAAAGGGAAACAATTGACCGAGGAGGGGGAGACAGTACTTTGTTTTTTGTTTGTTTTTTGTTGAATACAAAGTGGGAATGGATAGCTGGGTGAGTTGGTGGGAATTCATCGTAGGAAACAGCGCGAAAAACAGGGGAGGATGAAGAAGAAACTGGACAGTGAGGTAGCATTTTTGGATTTGGGCTAGCATCATATCACATTTTATCGCGTTTTAACAGGTGCTATCACGCTGCTATGAATTGTCTCGTGATACGCAGACGGGGGGCGTACTGCCAAAGATGAATAGTCGTTTTCATGTGTTTTCCTATTAAAATTTTTTAGTTGATAGTCGGCGCTCGTCCTGTGTGTTTCTGCTTTGTCCTCGTCTGTTTTTCGCACTGTTTCCTACGACTAAGTAGGAATAGTTTTGTTTTCAACAAAGCTTCACAAGCCATGTGCAGCTGTCTCCATCCCATTACGTTCTCCCCAGTGGTCCAGTCGCAAGCATGGAGAAATAATTTGATACAAGAGGGTTATATTCGCGTCCGTTTTCGTTCCTGTCATAGTTGAATCTGTTTCTCTTTTCGCCTCATTCGCTTCCTGTTGCTCGTGTTTTTCGGGCTCTTTTCTCTTTGCTGTTCGGGGATGCCTAACATCTGCTTACACCAGTCTGCACCCTATTCATTCAATCTGTTTTTTTGTTCTTTTTCTTTTTTTGCACCGACAGCTGCTTCCCAGTTTAAACCAGTCTATATGCGAACATTCTGTTTCATACATTCATTCCCTTTGCACAACTCGGAAAGGTAGTCGAAGCTGCTATAGTCTATCCCATAGGTAGCAAATGACGCCGCCAAAGCAAGGGGTGCAAGTGTGTTGCTCGATCTAGCACCCTGCTTTCGAAAGAGCATGTTGAAAGGAGTCGCTAGTCTAAGAAACGCACTCGTGCCAACAGCTTTGAACGTGTTGTTTGTTCTGTCTGAAATGGAGTATAGGAAGAACTTCCAAAAGGAACCTTCTCAAAGGGTGGCCGCCGACGTCTCGACAAGCGTGCATAACGTCCTTTTCCATCCATGCATGGAAAGCGGTCCCGAAAAGGCAACACAGATAGGTTGCGGGAGCTGGTGCGTCATACTGTCAGACGTTACAATCTCCCTTTGGGTGCCACTGGTACCCAGACACATGGAGGACAGACTCAGAAAGGAGTGGTCGAAGAGTGCCAATCTTGGTACACTAAAGAATGTTTATCCTCTTCTTTCCCGCCGTAGAGTCCCATTTAGGTCCCACGCTTTCTGGCCGGAACAGAGGGAGATAGACGCAGGAATCAGTGAAAGGTCCCGACGGGCCCATATCTCTGAAATGCCCCAATATACGCAAAGAAGCGGCAAAACATCACCCGTAAGGTCCATGCCTATAGTTCTTTTTTAGCTTACTATGAAAGAAAACACCGGCATCGTGTCTTGTATAAAAATAAAGTTAACAAGCACTCGAATAACTTCAATGCGTCATTGTATAACAAACACACTTAACCTCTTGTCTGCTCTCTTTCCACGCTTTCCCGTCGCTCTTTTTTTTTTTGGGGGGGGGTAACGATTTGCCACGTTTTGGTCCCACGTTCACCCCCCCCTCCCCTCCCTCCCCCTGCAGGCGATGTGCATGCAGCTGGTGACTGCAGTGGGCTGTCTGAGCGGCACGGTGTGCAGCCTGGTGGCGGAGGGCGTGAGCGGCAGCGCCAACTCATGGGTGCTCCCCTTCACAGCCGGGGGCTTCATCTACATCGCCACCGTGTCGGTCATCCCCGAGCTTCTCGAGAACACTCGCCTCTGGCAGTCCATCAAGGAGGTGCTGGCCCTGCTCCTCGGCGTCACCATGATGGCCCTGCTCACCCAGTTCGAGTGAAGAGTGACACCCCTTGGCTCCCATGTTGGTGTCCTAAGGCTCCCACGTCAGTGTATTCTGGCTCACACATCGGTGTCCTACAGCTCCAACGTCGGTGTCCTACAGCTCTCACGTCAGAGCGATTTGTCGTGTCCCTTCTCTCTCTGTCGGCGCCGGCCGCGACACATCGCCACATTGTTGTCATTTCTTTGGGACGGTTTCTTGATACGGGATGGAGTGGAAGATGGTGACCCCCGCCACCGTTCCTCTTTTGGAAACGGAATTGCTCATTTTGGCAAAATGTATTTCTACCCGGTACTGCGTGGGGCTGTCCTCGCCGCCGGTCATTTTTTGAGGCGCTTCTATCGCACGAGCGACTATTTTCTTATTTGTCTATGACGATTCTCTTCGGTGCCACAATGTTGGCGATAGCAATTGCTTTTTGTTTGATATTTACATGGATAGCCAAGCTGACAGGTTAGTAGATAAGATTATTAAAAACGAAGATAAAAAAAAGTAGTGCCATGTCGGCAGATTTCGATTGCCGTTCACATTTATTATGCTTCGTTTGGTAGCATGGCCTTCCAAAAACTCAAATTGATATAGTTTTGGGCTAGCCTCGAAAGATTCTGTATGTCATTCGGTATATACTATGTTATCAATAAAGTGATAAGTCCTGTATCCTGATACTTAATTAGTGAAGGAACCTTGTCTTGATGGCCGACGTAGTAATTTCCCCGTATGTCGCTCTTGGGGCATGGGACTGGACTACCGCAGTGAGGATATATACTATATTTTCTATTGTTTTTGATGCAGCTGAAGTAACAGTTCCTGATGAGAGATGAGGAGGTCAAAGGTGCCGAGGCTTTCAAGGTTTGGAACGGTGATTGACCCAAAGGGAAATACAAAGAACAAGTAACTGTGATATACCAGGTGGGACAGATGGATCTAACCCACTTGAAACAAACTGCAAAATTCAGTTTTGCATGTTGTGAGATTGCTATTTACCACTAAAGGGGCTAGGTAGTGCATTTGTTTTGTGAGAATATCAAAGAAAAAACTTGCCCCAGTCAGAAATTACAAATGAAAATTAACATTTTTCCATGCCTCGATAAACCCTTTCAAAATAAGGTGCAAAAAAAAAAAAAGAAAACGTTCTGGAGGGCTATTAGGACATTTGAGTTAACAAAAAATAGAACAGGGAGGACACAGTTATTTGGAATCACTCTTGTTGACCCATAGGTATTTTTTCTCAGACTTGGGCTCAGCAAAATTTTGGCCTTTTATTGGTAACTCCTGACTGGGTTAAGTTTTACTTTAAAATTTCACCAAACATATGCACTGCCTTGTCTCACATCATGTAAATTGGTGTTGCAGCATGTGAAGTTGATTTTCTTTTTTTGTTCATTTAAAGTGGGTTAGATCTGTCTGGCCCATAGGGTAGCTAGACATATACCATTACATGTTCATGCTTTGGCTGCGCATAATTTGTTGCAGATTACTTCTTGTTCTTCTGATCATTCGCATGCTCCGCCATTGCCTTTGGCGGTCAGCCTTTGTTGTTTTTGTGTTGCACACATTGGGGGATGCTGATTTTTTAATTTGCAGAGGTGAGATTTCCGGTTATTATTTCTATAACTGTGCTGCTGTATGCTATCAGGCATGGAGAACTAAGTGATATGCCATGAGGCTTCAAACAACAAAATAAAAATTGCATTAGTTCGATAAAAAAATGTTGCGTATTACTTTTGCAGCGTAGTACGAGTTTTGATCTTAAATGCTTTATGAAGCGCAAGAAACATGTAGTTAACCTTAATAAAAAAACACACAATCACAATCTACTCGGCAGAAAAGCCACAATAAAGAAAAACATGATCATTGAGATAGATGGTGCCTGCTTATGCTTTTGCAAAATGGGGCAGTCTGGTTTACACTAGATTCTTTAGCCTCCGTGGGTGCACTGCATGTCGGAATTGAACAGTATCGTGATATGTAGATAGGTATTGCAATAGTACTTCAGGAATACATTTTGTCTTTATTTCTGTACTATTGCAATACAATTCTTAAACATGTTCACATTTCTGTATCAAAATTAGGGATGTCGCGAACCCCCCTAGGTTCGATTTCGAAAGGTTTCGATATTTGCGAAGCGAACTGAGGTTCGATTTCGAAAAATTTTGATATTTTGTACTGACCGAGGTTCGAATTCGAAAAATTCGCAACTTTTGACCACAGCGGAGTTTCGACTTCGAAAATTTCGAAGCTTTCACGGTTTCTAAAATTTCGATTTCGAATATTTTGAATATTGTTTTCCTTCAGGTTCGAAAAATTCGCAGATTTCGAAATTCTTTGGAAAAAAATTCGAAAACTTCGAACGCTTCGAATTTTTATAGACGAAGTTCGAACAATTCAAATATTTCGAATTTCTTTCTGCATAAAGTTCGAAAGTTTCAATTCTCTTTTAATGCTAAATTAAAAAACAAAAAAACAAAAAAACCTTTGAAGATTTAGAATTTTTTTCTAATCCAACTTTTCAAAGTTCGAAGTCCGATTTTCAAGTTTTTCCACAGTTTCAGTTTCAAAGAACGTTTTCACGACTCACTGGTTTTCACAAAATCAAGTTTAGAAAAGTTAGGGTGTGATATCTAGATTCTGCGAAGTTGGTCAGGCAAATAAATGAGACGACGAGTGTCCCGGATGTGCTGGAATATTTGTCAGTACAGAATTGTGGCCGCCAGCCCCGGATTGGGGGGGGTTAACCTGCATCACGCAGTTGTGATTACACGAACACACTGTTTTACGAGACTCATCCAGTTCGAAACGGCCAGGGGCGATCAGGAGTTTGAGGCTCAGAAAAACCTTGAAGCGACCTGGCAAACCTGCTCGCCACCCCTTGCACGCTGGTAGTAATCCGATCCGGTGAAGTTTATAATTGTCCTGGAGGTTTATTTTCTGGGACGGAGGAACCGCCTCGCAAAAAGCACGAAAGCCGACACAACTCGAGGTCGAGGAGCGTTCTGCCATACAAGTGGCGTCGGAAGAGGAAAAACGGGGGAAAAGAGGGTAGTGGGGGGGGGCTTCAGCCTCCTCTACCTTCCAGGTATTTCGGACTGTTAAAGAAAGCAATACGGGGAAAGAGGGCGTGGTCGAGCTTATTTTAATCTGAAATTATTTATGCATATGTATAGCTACTGTCGCTCTTCACTGCATAAAAGGTTGCGTAGATGGTCATTGTTAGAAACTCATTGTCGGAAGGCACTACTCGTCACATGCTTAGTGGTTCGGAAGTTCAAAGCTGTCTTTTCGACCTACATACCTGTGCCGATAGTAACAAAAAAAATAAAAAATAAAATAAATGCGGGAATAAAAAGCAGGAGAAAAAAAAAACTGTCAAGAATTCGTCGGAAGTGTTCTATTGTTGCATGTTCAGAACTTCGAAACAAGTTTCTTTTACCAAGATGTGTACAGGCTAAAAGAAACACGTCCCAAAAACATGAAGCGAAAAAAAAAAAAAAAGTTTTCTTTTAATGACGTGCTGAACTTGAACACTATTAGAAATCTTCTCCCATGAGTTAATTTATTCCTTAACGTGAAAAAACAATAAATATATTATTTTGTATTCTGCAGATGGCAATGATATGTACTGTCTGTGGTGTTAATTTAAATGCGATACCTCAAACAACTTAGACGAAAATAAATATCAAGTTTAGGTCAAAATTGCATGCAGATAAATGTTTGGACATTTCTTCGAAACTCACGTTGAATAACAATAATCACATCTTAAGACGGCACTTACCTAAGCTATACATAGATCATTCTTAAAAAAGTATAACATGTCTACCATAAATAGCTCCGGCTGCAGCGTGCTTCAAATCTGGCACAAACGATAATCGTCCAAAACCCGTCGTCCTTCCTCGCCCCTTCGGGGATTTATTTCTTTAAACCTAAGCGTGCCAGATAATTGAAATAAACGATATTGTCTTTCGTAAGGAACGCAACACCACGTGTAAAAGTTCGAGAAAAAAAATTACGAAGTACCCCACTACTTGAAATCAAATGAAACCGTCCGCCGGTCTTTCGAAGTTCGTCGAACTTCTGACTTTTCAGAATTCAAAAGTTCGAAACTTTTCGAACTCTCTTGATAAATAAGGTCGAAAGTTCGAAATTTATAGAATTTTTTGGTTCGCAATAAGTTCGAAAGTTCGAAAAAGATGGAATTTTTTAGCGTAAGAAGTTCGACGGTTCGAAAAGCGTCGAACTTCTTAGCTTAACAAGTTCGAAAATTCGACCTCCGTCGAATTTCACGATATGCACAATTCGAAAAATCGAAATCTTTCGAACCTCTCTAACCTTTTGATTCGATCATCGAAACTTCGAATCGAAAAAAGTTCGCGGCATCCCTAATCAAAATACATTTTTAGGTGCACTTCTGGTATTATGATCAGGGACTTCTATTTTGTTAAATATTTTTAGGAATTGTCCCTCCAACCAGGGTGTGGGCCTTTTGCCAAAAGGCAGTTTATAAAAGAGCTGCTCATAGCAGATCAGTTTGTTGCATAGGACAATTCTTTAGAGGGTAATTTGGCACCGAGGCACCTTATGCAACAACCCAAGGAGGCAATATTTTGCTAGTTGTCGTTTCGAAAGATGTTTTTTCCTATTTTCAAGCCAGGTAACGGTTTCAATATATCTCTCGTAGGTGAAGTTTTCAAGACCTCTTTGTAACCCAAAGCTTCCTATACATGGGTTGCACAAGACGTCATTCAAAGAGCGCTCCTACGACCACCAGAGTAGAGGGCAAGAAGGAGCTCCCCTCTTATCCAGACCCTCTTTTGTGCCTCCCGGATTTGCACAACATTTGCACAGGCGTCGCTATTCTCCTCCCAGAAGATTATAGAAGATTGACCCGTCCCTCAAAATTCTTACAAAAGCAGCCTCCTCCTCTTACGTGGTGGTCAAAAGTACGCAATGTGACGTCAGTGCAACCCATGTATAATCGAACGCGGGAGGGGAGGCACCCTACTCTTCAGCGTTCGCTCTGTTAAAGTGGAAAGAGGTGGGAAATAGTTTCCCCTGAACTCTTAACCTCTCATCGACATAGGTTTTTCATCGACTGCATTGACATCAATTTGTCTGGTTTCCAAACTGACATATGTTTCAGTGAATGTTTTCATAAAGGTTTGAAGACTATTAAATGCTTTTGATTTGTTGGATAGGCCCAGCCGCTGGGGTAAATTGGTGCCAACATTGCAGCGCCCCCAAAAGACTGGTTGGCATACCTCGGCAGACCTCACTCATGAGGGCCCTCACTCACCCTCACTTACCCTCATCTTCACAGGTGAGGTGAGGGTGAGTGAGTTTCTGAACCAGGAAAATTCGTGAGGGTGAGTGAGGGCCGTGAGGGCCGTGAGGGCCATGAGGGCGGTGAGGGCGGTAAGGGGTATGAGGGCCGTGAGGGGCGTGAGGGCGGTGAGTGGCGTGAGGGCCATGAGTGCGTGAGTGGTGTGAGGGCGGTGAGTGCGTGAGGGGTGTGAGGGCCATGAGTGCGTGAGGGCAGAGACATGAGAGGCGTGGGGGCCGTGAGGGCGGTGAGTGCATGAGGTGGTGCGAGGGCCATGAGTGCGTGAGGGCGGTGAGTGCGTAGGTGCCCTTCAGAACGAGCATCTTTCTCAGCAATTTTGGTGTTAATGGCGGGTTGTTCTCTAGCTTTCCCTAGATCGACACGAATTGCTGAGATCGGGTCCGGCTCGAAATAAGCAAGCAACTCGGAGCAATTCGAATACGTTTGAAGCGGCTGCATTCAATCAGGGACGCAAAATTTTCACGTGATACCTCGTGCCGGTGATGATGACACCGAAAGACTTGGTTCTGGTTTGAAATCAATCGTTTTTTTTGGAAATAAACTGTTTCAGAAAGGTGCATTAGTATTCTTAACGAGATTTAAATGCATAAAAACACGTTTATAATGCGAAATTGTGTCTAAATAGTGCAAGAAAAATAAAATTTTATGATGACGATGGCAAATTGCAGCAATTGGTTGCTGCGTGTGATCGCGGGCAGCCCGTGTTGCTGGTGTTGCGACGTAAAGTTTCTGGCCAAAATTGCCCCATCTGAAGCTGGCCTGATTGGCGTGAGGGCCATGAGTGCGTGAGGGGCGTGAGGGGTGTGAGGGCCGCAAGGGCGGTGAGGGGCTTGAGGGCGGTGAGTGGCGCGAGGGCCGTGAGGGCCGTGAGGGTGGTGAGTGGCGTGAGGGCTATGAGTGCGTGAGGGCGATGAGTGGCGTGAGGGCTATGAGTGCGTGAGGGCCGTGAGGGCAGTGAGGGCGGTGAGTGGCGTGAGTAGCGTGAGGGCCATGAGTGAGTGAGGGGCGTGAGGGCGGTGAGGGCCGTGAGGTTCAGTGAAGGGCTGAAGGTGAGTGTGACTGTGAGGGTGAGGATGAGTGAGGGGCTGAAGGTGAGTGTAGCTGTGAGGGTGAGTAAGGGGCTTAGGTGAGTGTGGCTGTGAGGGTGAGTGAGGGCGACCTAAAATGGCGACCTCTGCTGGTTGGTGTCTTTTAGTTTGAGAAATTTTCATAAAGGCAAATTGTGACCTGAGGCTGGTACAAATTGTCTTTTGTTGAAAGGTCCCACAGTGCCCCCCTTCAGATCCACGAAGATGATAAATGACTCTTTTTATGCTTTAGGTGGTCAAATATTATCCTGGATTCCAAAACTTGAAGATGCTGTCAGAATAGTATTTTCAAGTGTAACAATGTACATCCGTGATGAGATATAGCAAACAGATAACAAAGGTTAATTCCAGCTAATAGTGAGAACCTCGCTGAAGGAGGGGGACCATACTGCTTTTTTTGTTTTGTTTTTTGCTCTATGCAGTAGCAGGTGCACCCAACCAGTGTTAGAGTGTGTGAGATCATCTCAGATATCTTAAGAGAAAGTTTGTATAGCAACACCCTCAAAAATATTCATTGCAAAATTAAACTATGCATCGTCAAATACTCATTCTCCACCCAAATGTGGCTGGCTCTAGTGGCCCTAACCAGATGCCAAAGTTTCAGAACCAACCGTTATCCGACTCGAAAATTCCAAGTTATAAAAATTAGATTTATTTTTTTCACATAATTTCAGTTATTAGCAAAATCTGTTCTATATTTGTAATTCTAATTTATCCGCTTATTTTTAAATGTATTTTTGATGCATGTTGAAATACCTTTGATAAGTGTATTTCAGCATCAACATTATAGTTGTTTTTAACATTGAATTTGTATTTGTATTTCCAAATACATTTTCAAGCATTTCTTCCCAACCCTGCTGCATATACTTCAACAAGCATGGCCCGTTTTGGAAAAAAAATTTTTTTGCTGGCCTCCCACATTCTTTTGCGCACAGAAAAATTTCTAAGGAGAAACCAACCAGATGGAGTGGTATCTTATATAGAATCATTCCCTTGCAGGAGTATCTTTATAGACTCGTAGAACATATTTTAATGCTATGTACAGTACATTACAGCACATTTTTGGTTTTGTACACATGATCACAAGAAAAATTGAAATTGTCAGAAGGGCCAGTGATTTCGTGAAACGGACGGAAGACATCGTCGAGTTTCTTTTTTATTAACAGACGCTGCACGGCAGCAGGGGCACTACCATTACCCCACAATGTGACGATATAAACGATCCATTTACAACCCAGTTGGAGCCACCTTTGCCTCAGTTCAACCAAGGAAGCTGACATGTTGGTTCGTCACACTGGGACCACAGTGTGGAGAAAGAAGTGACTAGTTTAGTCGAGCAGTTTCTTTTGTGCTGGCGCTGTTTGGACAATGTCCGCTTTGATCATCCACGAGATGATTCTTTAGTAATAAGGTTGAGAGCTGGGCTAGTTGGTAGTGGTTAAAAATAATGAAATAAAACGGCGCAAAAAGGTACAAAAGGAAGCAACAAACCGGACAGGACGGAGCGCTGACTCGCAACTATGCATTCATATTGATAGACAAGGAGAAAGAAAAACAAGTTAACACTAAGGCAGAAGGAATAAAAAAGACCACATGCAGTAAGAAGTATGCCAAGCCGTTTGTGCCATGTGTCCCTTCTCATGCGGCCGCACCTATGCTGGGCAAACGGGACGCTGCCTGAACGGTGGGCTCAGTAAGCACAGGCACTCTCTGAAAGCTACAGTGGGAAGACACCTTTCAGTTCACCGTAAATAGTGCCTGTGCAAACAGTCTTTTAATACCACCACTATTTTGGGAAGGCACAAAGAAAAAGTGACATGTGTGGTGCTTGAGGCATTCTACATCCACGGTGGAGAAAGAAACTGCATTACGGCAGCGTCAGTGGTGTTGTCTAGGAAGGAGCTGGAATTCCCAAAACTGACAATGAAGGTCCAGTGCTTGCTGTAACGAGTAAATATCATGGGCAGAAGGTATGCGTGCAACAACGTGTTTTCTTTCTCCTTGTCTATCAATGAAAGTACATAAATGCGAGTCAGTCAGCGCTCTGTCCTGTCCAGTTCGTCACTTCCTTTTGTACCTTTTTGCGCCGTTTTATTTCATTAGGATTCTAGAGTGTTGGGAGACATGCCATGTAAAGCAAAAAGGTCCACATCATGTCTCGACCATGTTCGCACCATTTTTTATCATTAGTCCCGTTCTGGCAAGAGCTAATCGTTTCTAAAGACAAAATCTCAGTTGCCAGCATTTATATCTAAGAAACAAAGTGTGGTCCCATAGCAGTATGCACAAATCGCCTAATTATATTAATAAACAAGATTTAGTGCTACTGTTAGCTTTTTAACCTAGCTCAGAACCAGACAAATCAAACTAAGCTTGGGAGGGTTAAGGGGAACAGAAGATTGAGATTGCCAAGGTGGCTTTCTCGAGTAATAAGGTAGTAGCCAGGATGGTCCTAACTTTGGAAAAACTGCTCCGATTGGTCCCTTCCCTCAAGGAAATAAACAAAAAGCATACCGGCACTGGCCGAAGACCACAAACCAAGAGAACTCCAGCAAACAATTTTGACCGAAACCAAGTAAAGAGATGCCCCCAGATTGCAACTTGGTGCCATCCACACACTTCCTTTTGATTCAGACTGCACAGCTACATATGCAATAAACATGAAACGAGACATTGTCACGGACTTGTTTTGTTAAAAAAAGGATAACGCGGGACCTTTCCTCTCGGCGTATTATTGCTTCGACAATCCAACACTTGAGGAACGACCCCCAGTTCTGTACAGAGATGAGATTTCGGGGTAGTGCAGGATTTTTTTTTTTTTTTTTCCAAGTATACATTATATGTAAAACTGTACATAACACACAAAGTCCCAACACCGCTTCCTCCACTAAATACACAGTGGCATCAATGAAGCTGTGTGTGCTCGGCAGAGTGAAGAGGACTACTGGTGTTCACACTCCCAAAAGTTTTGCAAGTTGTCAACTTAGTCCAACAAAGTAATGAAAGTCAACGTTTTTTGAATTTCCTAAATGCAGGTGACTGCAGCGATAGCTATGGAAGGTACATTTCTTGCTCAACCAGCGTGAAAGTCATCGCGTGACAACTCCGTAAGCCTTGACACGAAGCCTGCAATGGCCATAACATTGCAGTTCTGCACCGCAAAGCACCACACTGATACAAATACCATTTTCGGGGTGGGAAATATTGAGTTATGTCTGGCAGCGAATACTTCATAGTCAAAAATAATTTAACTCCTGCATCGATTTTGAAACAATGCCGCACAACGGCCCACCAATCCCCTAAGCAGCTACACATCCGATGGAAAGGAACCAAACTTAAATTGTGCACAGTTTCTTCTCCTTTCTAAAGTGGCATTAGCTCCTGATAAGCGGTCCCTGACCAGTCGACTAAACTACTGCCAGTGACATGCCACCACTGCATGCGTCATCTCCAGGTAGGCTTTTTTGCACAATTAAAAAAAATCACCAAGGTAGTCAAACCTGGTGGCAAGAACTTGAAAAGGAGCTTCTTGGAAGGGAACCAAAAAGAGTGGCAACAAATGTTTTGCCAAGAAATCTAGAACCAAGTCTCTTGGCAAAACGTCCGCTACTACTACTCGGACTTCCTGGAGGTAGCTTTCAAGTCCTCCACGTGTGGCAATGGCATTCCACAGACTGCAGTTGTACCGACTGTCTGAGAGGGGTCCCCCAGCTCCCATTCGGTAGGTTTAGGGAATTGCTCCCAAATACCAGTGAGTGCTTTGGGAAACCACTTTCAAGGAATCGGGATGAGCACGCTCGGTAAGGCACCTTTCCAGCTCGACGCCCCCAGTGAGAGAAACGGAACAGACGGCACGCCCAGTGGCAGCCCCTCACTGAGAATAGTTGTATCGCTCGTCCAAAGACCAGTCCCCCTCAAAGCCACGTCACATTGCCGTAGCTTCGTTCCAAATGCAGGTCCGTTCCATGCGTCGCCACTCATCACGACACTTCGCTCCCTTTGGTGCGTCGATCCCGGTGCGACACAAAGTCCACAAAAGCGTCGACGTCGGTCAGCGGGTTCGGACACGACAAAGACGCCGCCGACCCGTCGCACGTTTCTTCCGCCCCTGGCTTCGTGGTGACGTGGATGATGTCCTCTAGTCGGTTCATCAGCTCCAACAAGCTCTTGATGTCCATCTCGAGGAGCTTCTGCTGACTCAGCAGCTTCCCGAGGGCGCTTCGCACCTTGCTCGACTGCTGAGGCGAGCTGCCCGTGCCGTCCCGTATGTAGCGCAGCATCTGCAGCTGCTGCGTCACGCGCAGCAGCTCTGCCTGCGTCGCCTGGGGCTTGTCTTCGGCTGCCGAGGCACTCCCGCTGGCCAGGCTCAAGTTGTCCCCCGGTCCGGCCATCCCCTCGGCAACTGGCAGAGCAAAACGCCACCAATTTACGCTCGAACTCGCTATTGCCTCCTTCATCACCTGGTTCATTTTTCATTTTGGTATTGCGATGCGTTATACGTTGAACGAGAAGACCTCATTTAAGAACAATGCCAAAACATCACAATAGGAACAACCCAAAGGACAATGCGGATGTACAAAATACATAGATCACAAAAGATATGGTAGAATCTGTCATAAACATGCATACACAAGATTCTAAAAGCAAGGAAAGTACCAATCTCCATATTACAGTATTTGCTCGAGTAATAGCCACACTTCTTATGAACAAGGCCCATGGGTCTGCCCTTCCGCGGAGCACGAGGATAGTGAATTACCGCGATCAGCAGGAAAATGACAGCGGTTTACGGGACAGAGATAACGTCTGCGCAAAATTCCTATCTTGCTCAGATCGCATTTTTATGGAGAATCGTGTTCTTGACTTGTTATTTGCTGCGTTTTTTACGCAGAACGCAATGATTGGCTGTATGTGTGCTATGCAGGAAAGTAGACGCAAAGGCCTTCTTCATAAGAAGTGTGACTACCTCGACCAAATATGGTATTTACCGAGGCAAACTCGACCAACCCAGTCTACTGGGCAGGTGTGAGGGAGAAATCAATGTCTCTCGTAACTGGTAAGGCGGAATGTTTTTTTCTTTTTTTTTTTGTAGCAGGGTCATTGTGGCTGTGGTACAATTAATCCTTAATCATCACCATCATCATTAGTGATGGACTGAATCTGCCGAACTTCAGATTCGGCGAAAATTCGGCGAATGTCTGCACATGCACGAGAAAGCAGTGGGCCATGGACTGCAAATGGACGCCATGCAGTCGTGCGGTTACCATCGCACAGTGTAGTACAACCAGCAGTTATAGCGAGGTGTGGAGTAGACAACAAGGTAACTGTGCATTTGTGAACCTTTACGAGTGTAATTCTCTTCAATATTTTCTGCCTCAAGAACAGAGGTCGACCAGTGATTTACGCAGTCCACTGCACAAGTGACAAATGATGCGGTACATTCTGGATAACATGATTTCCATTTGACCTTTCAAGTGATACAACGAGGTAGTTGGATCATTGACTGACAATTGCTTTAAAGCACTCCTCGCAATTATAACAACCCTGTTTTTGGCTCACAGGTAGTTTGTGCCAAAACAAAATAATATTGCTTTTTAATTAGCGTTATTTTGCGGTTTTCATGTGTCTGCATAAAACTAAACACAGAACTATCATGCTCGACGTTGCACATCCGACATTCCTAACTCTTGCCATCCCGCTACACGTCCGTGTGTGTCCTAACACCAGAAACCAGCATTTTAAAAGTTAAAAACGAGACGCTGCGAATATGGAATGCACACTTTCATGCAAAACTGGCATCAAGTGACTTAGATCGAAAAACATGCATATTTACAATAATATTGTTGTCTCTTCTGGAAAAGTTTGGCAAAAAGTCGGCTTTGCCGAATTTGAAGATTCGGCACCAAATCTTCGATACGGAAAAAGTTTGGCCCACCACTAATCAACACCTTTGATGTTCTTTAGATCATCCACGTAGCAATTGAAACGAAGCTGCGTAGCGAGAATAACAAAGTTCTACAATGCGATCGAAGTCAAACCACAGAGGAACCTCGACACCACAAGCTTTCCTTGAGAGGGAAAAGGCCACCACTTCCGAGTCGCTGACTTTTCCACCGTGGCATAGCCTCGTTAGCATTGCCTCGCGGTTCTGCCGACACATGAAAGGGAACCAGGGATGGGCATTCTATGGCAAAGCAAACTTTAGGCTCGTTCACACACTTGCGTTTGCTTACGATAGAGTTGTTGCAATCCCTTACGACGAGAGTACACGCTGGCGCCGTCTATGGGGTGACCCTGGAACTGCATTTCACTAGAGTTGGTGCACGAGAAACTCTTCCCACCACTTTCCACTTTAGCAGAGCAAACATTGGAGGGGAGATCGCCTCCTCTCCAGTGTTCGCTCTGCTAAAGTAGGGAGAGGATTTTCCCCTGAACTCTTAAAGGGACACTGACTATGGAGCCAAGGCTATGATATATTTGCAAGATTAAGTGTACACACTACAAATGAGAAATGCCCGTTTCCATCGGGGGTCTCTAAACTTTTTGGCTAAGCGGCCGGATCGGGGATCTTTTCGCTGTCTCAAGGGCCAGGAAATAAATAAGTAAATATAAACAGGAAAAACTAAATGAGCAATCCTATAGATAAGCATTTCAATATGAAATTGAAAGTTAGAGTAAACATTAAGAAAGAAGAATAGAAGGTGGATGAATATATATGTACATTATTTATAAATCAAATATTTAGCTAATTATGACATTGCACAATAATTGGGAGTCAGAGAACTCAACAGGCATAAATCAAAGTGCATAGAAACTTTGGCACGTTCTGACAGGACGGAAGACTAATGACAATACAGTCGACTCTGATTAATTCAAACTCTCTTAATTCAAACCTGCGGATAATTCAAACTAACATGCAAGTCCCATCCTCCGGTAATTCACACTTTGCTTTATTCAAACGAAGTTTCGGCCCCCCTCAAGTTAGAAATAACGAGATTCGACTGTTACAGAACTGACGCTGACAATATGCAATAGATACGGCACAGGACACTAAGCACAATGTACAGGTGGGAACGCGAAGGAATTTTAATGTAATACAGATGTGAAACAAGAAACTACTACTACTAATAATATTTCTTTATTATTCCGCGCTCCCGAACGACCGAAGTCTTGATATGGTGATTCTGGTGATGAAGCTCTCGAATGAATAATATCATAATAAAACGCACCTTTTCTCTCAGTTTTTTCTCGTTTTCTTTGCTATCTTCGTTTACGCGGTTGGTCTGTACTGCGGCTCTGTTCCTTTACGCACACTTTGTTTTGCACAGGGCAAGCCTTGTGGAAGTGTGCCGCAAGAGGGACTTCATTGGAAGAACCACGGCCAGCACAGAGCGGTCTGAAGACCTCCGCGTGCTGGGGCTTGGAGAACCCTGGTTTATAACATTGTCAAAAGCTTAGCGAGCAAAAGAAAGAAAAAAAAAAAAGAATGATGTGCAAAAAAATAGAAAATATACGTAAATGGCAAGAAATATAACAACTCCCCAATAGATGGCACCAGTGTGTTCTCTCGCTTATTACCAACAGGTGGCAAGCAGTCGCAAGTGTGTCAAGCACCCTCTAAAACGACGCACTGACGAAAGAGGCAAGGCACGCTCACTCGTGGCAATGTTGAAGTCGGCCAACTTCACAATCAGGCCCGGGTTGTCCTTGAAGGTGTTGAGGAGCATCTCCCCGTCTTCCGTGAAGAGGAATACGACGGGAATCTGGACGTCGTCCGTCCCGTCCCCAGACATGGCGAATGCGGGCGACAGCCGGGCATTGGTGCCTGCCTGGTTGTCTGGAACACGCACAGCCTTAAGTGTTAGCGCTGATTTCAGGCGAGGTATTTAATGTAGCGTCCAACTCCAAGGCGTGTGCGTTCTACGAGGTGTGCCCCCAAAATATTTACGGGTTTTCTTTTACTGCAGAAACAAACTACCCTATGCATCGCTGAGCACTCATTCTCCACTCAAATGTAGCGCCAGTAGTTCAAACCGGATGCCGGAGTTTCAGCAGAAACTGCTATCTCATTCAAAAGTTCTAAGGGACTTTCGAAAATATTCAATGGGAAAATTGCGGCCGACAGAGATCCACACATGGAGCTGAATGGCGCCAATCACCTAAAGCGGGCCCCATTTTTCCATTGAAATTTTCAGAAAATCATCTACAATAACTTTTGAATAAGATAACGCTTAGTTCTGAAACTTTGGCCATCTGTTTCCGACCGCTAGAAATATATTTGGGTGGAGGCTGGGCGTTCGGTCATGCAAAGTTCATTTTTGCAGTGAAAAGAACCGTGTAAATTTCTTTCTCGGACACGTTGTACATCATGGGGCAGCATTCGTACAAATATATTTACAGACCTGCCTGCTTTTTGTTTTTAAAGACTGTGTACAAATAGAGCTCCAAGATAATAATTTTACGTATATGCATTGACCTGTCCACATGGATTAACTCTGGGACCAAAAGGTGCACCCTTCCAGGGGCAGTGAAGGACACATGTTCAGCCCCCCCCCCCCCCCCCCCCTCAACAAATTTAATACTGTCCACTTGCGCTGCAATATCCTTTATAGACCTTTTCATTTTTGTAGTTGCCTCACCGGCGGATAGAGGGCGCTGACGCACCCGGCGCCATTAGGTTGCTTCAATTTGGTTGGTTTCGGTTCCAACGTGAACGCGGCTATGTTGCTGTTTTACGTTGTTTTTGCTTAATTTTGCGATAGAATATTTTTCTTGTACCACACAACTAATGAAACAGTTGTATTGAGCCACTTTGAGGACTACGAGGTGTATTTTAGCCTAAATTGCGGGCTTTTTTTACCAACTCCTTTGATGTATCTGATTATCGTCGGTTGCGAAACGTCTGACTGAGTTACAGGAAAGAAAGCCATCGTCACCGGCCGTACCAATGACACCAGTTTCCAGAAAAAAAAAAAAAAAAAGGTAATGAAAAGACTAGCATGTGAATGTAAAGAAGCATTTCGACAGTTTGATTAGCAATGTGCTGAATCGGCCAGAACAGATGAACTCTCGAGTTTACTACTCACTGTTTGGTTTTCGTGGGTACCCAACCTTTAGTGAACTTCGCAGACTAACAAAGTATCGTGTAATGACGCAGATAATTGATATAAACAAGTAGTATCGTCTCGGCCTCTTTTTCTTTTAATTGAGTACTCGAGCATGTTTTGACAGGCCGAGTAGGAAATTACTTAAATTATAAACCCTGTTAAAGTACTCATAAACAGCATTTCACGATATTGGCTCTAGGAAATAAATGATTTTTATATTAATCTTTGCTTACTCAAGATATAATTTAAGTGACAGGCCCGCCAAATTAAATCTAGCATGCATTTGTGTTCCGTAAAATTGGCCAAATAATGTTAAAGGGCACAGGAAGAGAAATACCTCGAAAAGTTTGGCTGAATTCTAGCGCTAGGCACCACTTCACGGACCTGAGTGAACAAACATTTATTTGTTTGTACATATTCGCTTTGTAAATTTCGGCGTCGCCAGCCACCAAAAGTAAATCTGTATTCGCCATCGACAATCCTGGACTCAAGTAATTGTTATGCGGACGGCTTTGCTTTTTGTTGCTTTCTGGCGTCAAATATTGCGGAGCTTAGATACTGGCAAAAAATAAAACAGCGCATGCAAAAAAAAAACAACAAAAAAAAACGAAAACAACATTGTTTTTATTGCGCATGCGCCGAACCCAAACCGCGTTTTGTATTTGTAAATAGAAACAACGTTATTTCTTTGCACACGCTATTCTAAAACTCGCTACTCTTCAGTGTCTGTGGCAGTTTCTTACACGCGGGAAGTCTCTACCTGTGTGTTAAAATAAATTAAGTGGATGGCACTGGTTATCTAAATATAATCAATAAATCACTTAATTGACTGTCGAAATGGGAGCGATCACGGTATACAATTTCTTAAACTTCATAAGTAAACCGACCGACCGAATGTTTACGTTGCAAAAAAAGATCGAGGACCTCATACATATGTAGGTGTGATATTATGAACAAACAAATCGCCTGATATTGACGTACCGTGACTTGCCTCAAATACAATGCAAGTTAAACGTTCGTTCTCTATCTCCTTCTCGAGTTTCCTGGCGTAATCAAGAGAATCTGTTTTCGATATATTATGAATGCAAAGAACGATGCCTTCAGGAAATACAGACAGTCTGCTTGCACTGACTATTATTGACGCCTTCCGATCCCAAATGCGCGATATAAATATACGGGCTTCTGACTGAAAATGTTCCGCCACTATTAGTAAACAAACCTCAGTTGTCATAAGGACCCTTGAAACTTCGTAATATCTTAGTCGTCGAGTAGACGTATCGGACTACAGTTTCCGAAGTAAGGCAAGAAAGCGCGCTGAAACGCGTCGAAAAACATGAACACAACGCATCCGCCAAGGCGCGAAGGGGAGAGCGGAGCAGCAAGTTGAAGCAACCTAATGGCTGCCACGTCACGTGATTCCAAGATGGCAGCGCCCATGCGGAGGGGGATGAAAAGGTCTATAGGTGAAATCTGAAGAAGTGCCGATGTCGTGCTCATGCTAACAGCATTGCACAATATGCAAGACACACTGTTAGCACAAACTCGTGAGTACTGGTTTTGAAAACCTGACACCAAAACTCATGTGGTGGAAGTACTCATAAAGAGCACTAACATAATTAGTGTCATATGGTGCCTGCAAATAACCTTTCGCAGTAAAATGCAAAAAAGCGCCGGTGTCGTGTTTGCTTCAACAGTCGTGTAGTGCACATCGCGCATACACCACCCACCGCATGCACATGAGACACATGGACTGTTGCGAGCTAACTGGCACACAGACACAGTCTGCTGGGAATTTTATGCGGCAGTTGTAAACAGAAATGACGATATTTAGCGCAGCATGAAAATTGAACCTGTAGCGGATTTTCCATCAAGCATACAAAGTGGGGAGCGAGTCACTTGGAATCAATCTCACAAGCTGGAAAATTTGGAACATGACATGTTCACGGCACATTGCTCCTTATTCCCACCATCAGGTACTGCCCGATTAATTTAGTCTTCACATCAAACCGCTTTTGTAGCACACGCACAACACATGTATTTCTGAAGCCCTTACTTCACCACCCCTGTCGGGCACAACCGGGAGGATATACCTCTGTATGTTCAGCAACGTCCACAATTCTCGTTTTGTAATCTAGCTTGGAGCTTAGCAAGGAAGAGTGAGGTACAATAAATATACGCACCTAATACAATGCCTCCAATGGCCCCAAGTGCCTGAATTTTCCGAGCCTTTGAGAAGAAAAGAAGACCAACATTGCACCACAGTATCCAGACACTAACAATGCTGTAAAGTCTCAAACGCATTCAAGTGTGGGGTCCAGTTAGCCCACCCCCAAAAGAACAGGGGCCAGCGGAGAAAGGGGCAATGTTTTGCTATTTTGGGACAGAAAAACAAACAAACAGCAGTGGTCGTTGCAAAGCAGTAGACTGTTACCCCAGAGATTAGCCGACTGCGCCAGCAACAGCACAAAGATTTCCTAGAGAAGCAACCTCATGCCATCTGCTCTTTGTAAGCTCACCGTTTTGCCATCTTTAGCTTTCATTTGCATATATGACTAATTTGGGCCCACACCTGATGTTATAAGAAGATTTAAAACACGAACATACTGGCAGTTTTTAACGGAGTGAGAGCACGCACAACGTCTTGACCTGTCGCACTCTACAGGCATAGAAAAAAATCTCTTCATACGGCAATTTTTGCTTTCCCGACAATTTTTATAGCAGCATCGTAAGAATTGTCTAACAGTTAGAAGCCCGGGCTTCTAACTGTTTATCTTTGATAGTTGCTGCTGCTGAGCGAGAGTTTGTGCAGCGGAGGTGCCTTCTTGAGCAAAGAGCTCTCACTTGTAGCCTAGTACTGGTATTACCATTACGGTTGATTTATGCGAGAGAGGACTGGGATGCAAATATTTAGACAAAGTAATATACTCTGTCCAAAAGAAAACAGAATAGTGCAAAAAAAGTGTGAACACGTTATATGAGCAGAGCTCCTTTTCAAGCAGAAATGAATCGACGATATAAAACTATTATTCATGGTATACGTGGCGCTCAAGGCGTGGGAATGAAATGGGGGTTCGCAGTCACAGGATGCTTGCGGGCCGCGTGTTTGAGACCCCTGCTGTAAAGTAACTAGTACTAATTAAAAGTACCGAAGCTATTGTAATTAGTTACGATTTGTGCAACTCCATACTTCCCTAGTTACAATAAAATTTCAGTAATTGCAACTGCAACTTGCAGGGATGGGACTGGGCAAAACAGCTTTGGAGCAATCTTGGGAGCAAACAAAACTACAGTTTGGAGCAGGCTGGGAGCAGAAAAGACGAGGTCTTGGAGCAACTTGGGAGCAGGGTACGAGTTTTAAGAATGGTAAAATAGAGGTGAAATGTCATCTGGTTTTCAAAGCTCAAGGAAATATGGTATGCAGATAGCCCCATGTGAATGAATAGTAGTTTCAATTAATATTTTATTTGAAACATTTTTTAGGAAATGAAAAGAAAATTACACAAAAAATATAAAGCAAAACTGCACGACAGTGTGAAATGCCATGGAACCGACTTGCAAACAGGTAAATATAAACAAAGAGGCAGAAATAGTTTTCAGCTCGTACCTCGCTCCGTCATATGCCTCACTGCTCACTCGCCTTTGTTACGTTCTGGAGTTTTCTCCGCAGGGCCTCGGGGCGGGGCTACGCGGGATGAGGGCTTGCAATACACCTTTCCATAAAAGCGTATTGAAGTGCGTTCATTGCTGTGTTTGTGTGTTATGCACGCGCAGCTTCTGGCTGGCCGCAAATGCGGGTTAGCGCGGGCTAGACTGATTTTGCACGTGTGGACAGTGATTTTTGTAAACAGTGGAAACGTCTATAGTCACGCAAGAACAGCCAAGAGGGAGGTGCGCCAACCTTAATACATTTGAGTTTATCGCAATGTGGCGGCACTGTTTGCTCCACCATTCGGATGAAGTGACTCCAGGACTCCAAAAAAGGAGGCAGCAACGGCAGCTATACTTCGTTTCAGCTTACGTCCAGATGCAGCCAATGCTACAAGCGCCAGCATGTGGCCTCGAACGCTGCTAGCACTGCACGACTGCGCACTCTTGGCAGCGATGCCGAAAGTCCTGAGCTCGCGCTTGTAGCATCGTCTGCGTGTGGACTTGGACGAAGCGGAGCGACAGCGAATGGCTTCAAAGAGGTCTGGCAGCAGAACCATTGCAATGAGGGATGCTGTAACAACTGTTTTAAGCTAAAACAAAGTATAACCATGGCAGCGACCTCTGGATGCAGAGCTTCGGATTCGGGTCTACCGGCGTTCCCCCTGGGTGAGAAGTTCCAATGTCGATGTTGCCAACAGAAACTGCGAGACAACTAATTTTGACAAGGCTCGTTTATAATTTCAGTTTTGGCACAATTCCCTTCTTATTTATATGTACTTTTGTATCAGTGAGGCGCACAAAAAGTCATTAGGCACACAATGACGCAATGGCTGCAGCAGTTCCATCCCTGAACTTGGTTACCGTAGGTTACTGGACTAACTTCTGAGTTTAATTAGTTATTTCTCAAAAATATACAAATACACAACGTCACATTGATCAACGTCAACATCAGTGCTGCAAGTTGTCACCACGTAAAATGCTGTTGCAAGAAGATGGCTGAATCAAAACAGCACTGAGCCAAAATCTTTTGCAAGTGAGATTAAACCTTTAGTCAACATCCTTGGTACATGTCAACATCGTGGCATGGTTAAAGAGTAATAGGAATATGTACACTTAGCTGACTTTCCTGAGCTACTGTAACCACAACAAGATATATCTGGTAAATATAATTTAACCATATTTCTAACTAAAATTCATTTCAACTCAAGCGACCATAAATGTACTTCTAACTACTTTTTAAGAGCAGCTTCTTTAGAAACAATATGCGTCGTAAAACAAGGACAAAAGTAGAGGGACACAGCACGAAGCGTGTTGTGTCCCCCTCTTTTCGTTTCTGTTTTAGGCACATATTGTTTAAAGATCATGAAGCAACTGGCCCCTCTATTCATTTTAATTAAATTTTTCTAGCTCCGCTACTGCGTAACAGAGAAAGCCAAGCTGCAAGCAGAGCCATAAAAGTGTGCAACGACACTGACCAAGAAGCTTCTTCGTAGTAGCGTAACTTCGAGGATAACAGCGTACATTTTCTTTCGGCCTCTCCTTCGCAGAACTTGATGACGAAGTTGGGGAGATCGCACTGGTAGCGTTGTCAACGATACGTCCCCCAGGGTTTCGTCGTCCGGCCTTGAGATCCCCGCGGTGACAATATTTAAATGCTGCCCATACAGTGGACACGAACACAGCAAGAACATCCGACTAGCGTTCGTGACAATCAATGCCTCGACGTGCATTCGGGTAGTGGCTCATGCCCAACCACGGTGACAACAGAAACAGGAAGTTGGAGCATGCCCTGTACTTTGCTAACTTCGGAGTGAGGCGGTCTTTAGTAAAAGTACAAAAAATGTTGCATCGCCCCTGCACGCTGTCAGCGAGTACGGCAATCCCAAAAGAGACTAGCCTCGGACGAGGAAGTCACCCTCAAAAAGGAGGACGTCATTGAGTCGGGAGACACCCTACCTTCTCGACGAACATGCACTCTCCTCTCTCCATGACGGCAATCTTCCCGGCGAGGTCCGGGCCGTTGCGGAGCTCCCCGCATCCGCGTTTGGGGTCCACGAGCACCAGCGGACCTTCCACCTTCGGAAGGATCGGGGCCAACATGCGAGAGGAGCCGTGGGTTAGGAGCCGCACCCCTCCCGGGCCCGCCGGGGGCGGGGCTATGAGGGAGCGGGCAAAGCACCTCATTGGCCGGCTTGCTGAGGTCCTTGCCGAACTGGGCGGGGCCGGCCTGGAGCACCATCCGCATCTTGGTCGTAGGCAGGGTGAACGCCACTGAACGCATGTGCTGTTCTGCATGGGGAACACGGGGGAGGAAGGAAGGAAGGTCAGAGTCTCTGCGCAAATCTTAAATGGATCTCGCTTTTGAATCTCTTCTTCGCAAAATCCTGACGATGTAGTTGCGGGGATCTCCGGCTTGACTTATGTATGTATCCTTAGTCACGAAGATTACCCCTTGGTGACAATGATAATAATATAATATTATGTTTATTTCCTTTTTGCACTCAAACAAAAAGAGGAAGGCAGGGCAAAAAGCTGCTTACGAACAGCTTGACTAGGTTCAGCCTCCCTCGCACACTTTGACAAAAAGCAGTGGAAAAATATTTCGACAGAATATATTGCTCAGAAGTTATTAGTCAACATTAGAATCTTGTACAAACGGCAAAGTTTAAAATATCAAGTTACGTTAGTTATACTTCGGTTCATTCATTAAGAAGTGATGGTAGTAAAATCATTAAGAAGTGATGGTAGTGTATACCTAAAGGATGACAGCCGTAACTGGTGTGCGGAGTATTGACACACCAACTCTCACCATGTCAAGTTACGTAAGATGGAATTTTTTCTCCAAACCTGACAAGATGAAAAGAAAATTTTTTTTTTTTTTTATCGCTGCATTGTATACACACATCAAGCGATAGTTGTACAGATCACTGATTGACATAATTTTGTATTTCATAAAAAATTCACCAGAAGCATGCAAAAAAGAAATGTTTGCTTAAACACAAACTACTTTCTTTTGTGCCAGGAATAGCCCTTCTCATTTTCCTTTGTCGTTAGGCCCCAAACTATGTGACAGTAAACATAGAGTATAAACCAAAGAGTAAAGAAGCAATTCACTCGCTCAGGAACAGATGGCGAATTTTGCATACAATTCCAACAGCTTTACAAATGTTTCTACGAAAATACTAGCGACAGCCGAAAGCGGCTAATGGAAAGGACACGTGCGCTATGTAAGCGCTTGACTGGTTACAATGGACGCCTCGGCAAATGATAGGGTAGTGGCCCGTGTCCAAACACTGCAGTGACGGGAATGGCCAAACTACAATACTATCTGGAGATCGGCACCTTCCCTGTGCTTTGTTGACCGCAGTATGAAGCTACGACCAACACTGGTGCCATATGTATGATTGGCATAAGGGCATGTTGCCACTTTTCCTGGCAGTAAGTTGAAGGAGCTGCTGTTTTTCTCTTTTTCTCCGCAACTGCCAGGACATCTAGAGAAAAAAATATTGCTTGCTTTCTAAGTTAAGAACATCAAGCATTAACTCTCAGCAATATGTACTGAAAGTACAAAACTTATTGCACCGTACCTTTATTCTAGAGATGCCATTGAACCCAATTCGAAAAGGCCCAAAACTGAATACTGCCACATCATTTACTGCCTTTTCACCACAAGGGTAGGCCATTTATCAATCGGTCCCCTCTGCACCGTGAAAGCTGGGAACGATGCAGCACAACGCTCATCGAGACTTTTTCAACTGGGTTGCATGGAACCTCTAACTAGTACCCATCCTTCTTTTTCTGAGCACATTTATTGTTCCTCGATAAGCCACCTTAGTTGCATCACTAGTACCCTGTTTTTTTTATCTTCGCACTGCAGTACGAGCCAGAGCGTATGTGTTACTGCTAAAGTTCAGAGAGAAACTGGGAGTGATTTTTGAACCAAGATGAATATAAATGAAGGGGCTTCCTTCTGGCAGGGTAAGCTCCAGGCCATGCACCCTCCCCCCCCCCCCCCCCCCCCCGAGCACCCACCTTGGTGGTTCTGCTGCTTGGCCAGCTCGATCATCTCTTGCATGAAGAGCAGACCCTCCTGGGCATCCTCCTGGCTCTCCGCCTGGAAACAATGGAAACCAGAGGTCACCCGGTGAAATTCCCTTCAGACTTTGGGAAGTCTTCAGGAATGCCTAAAGAGAAACTCCACTGTCAAAGTATGCACGCAGAATGTTTCGTCGGCCGAATTTCATAGAAATGTGTAACGTTTTCATGTAACGAGAAGCCGACGCCGAAAAGCGTTATGTTCAACAGAGTGATGCAATAGGGAATCAGATAAAAGACTAGAAAGAAGGAAGTCTCCAGCAGGATCTGAACCCACAACCTTGATATTGCGAGCCTAGTGCTTTACCGAGTGAACTATACACCTTTCCAAAAAACGCTCCTAGGCTGCCGCCATGTTGCTGATGCTGATGCGGCTGGTGCTACTCTCGCGCCCTCTATCAGCAAGAAATTTTCTGCCACTCTCTTGGACTGTAAAGACCCGCTTAACGCGGTTCTCTACCTACGTTTTAGCGGTTTTGCATTTCACGTTTTCTCACCTCTTGAAAGTTTCCACTTAATTTTTTTTATGCGTGCTGCGTACCCTTTTTGTGTTATCTTCCATAGTGAGAAATAAGGCTGGTAAGTGCCTGCCATTCAAGCTTTTCTGCTTTACATTCAAGGGAAACGAAGAAGGTGAAGGACGTCGAACGACCCTCGACGCGATTTTGCAAGCATTGTTCTCCCCCCTCTCACAGAAAATCCGCGCAGAATCCTCAGTCCTCTCCAAAAGTAGTTGTCCGGGTTGGGGTGGGAAACGGGTCAGTCGCGTTCGTTCCTTTGCCTTGGTGCGGTAGTGAAAAAAGGAAGCTCTCCTCAAAACGTGCCCCAAAACGAAGTCATCTCAAATTCCGTCCGATCGTCAAGATATGACTGTCGTCGACTGTGACTGTGTTATTACAGATCTTTCTCAAATAAATTCTTTTCAGATAACGCTGCATCGTGTGGTACATACGATATATTGTTCGAATGTTAACACTTCCTCAATTGTATGTCCGTGTACTGTCCATCGGTAAACACATTATTTGTGAGCATGAACGGCATTAACATAAGTCAGATGAACCATTTTCACACTGAATTTGCTCCACATACAGCTGTCTACAAACTCTTCAGGGGCCGCATGCTTAAAATTGCTTTTACTTATTCTGCAGAGTTACCAGGGATTAGCGAGGAAACCAAATAAAAGTGAGCTTCCGACAAACATATTATTCACGGAATAAAAATAGTACAGGTTTTTGAGCAAGAACGGAAGGTTATCCAATGAATCTGGCTTCAAGTACGCTCTGCTCTCTCGAATAATGCAGCCCGCGGCACTGAAGTTCCTTTCACTACTGACACTTGTTGCAGGAATGCATAGAACCTTCTTGGCGAGAAGGGAAAGACGTGGAAATTTCTTGCTTCGAGACTCCCACCATTTCAGCAGGTTACCAATGTTTTCACAAGACTCGCCGGTCTCCGGTTCGGGCTGCAGCCCCGAGACCAGCCTGGGCCCGCAGTCCAAAGCTTGAGCCCGGCTCAGGCCCGCAGATAAAAGCACGTGCCCGGCCCAAGCCCACCAAAAAAACCACCTTGCCCAGCCCGGCCCGTGGGCTGGCTCAGGTTCGGAATTTAGGGTCAGCCCGAGCGTATGTAGTGTTCTAGCTCGGACGCACCTGTGCTGCGTTGTGGATGAGCTGGATCCGTCCGTCTGCCATCAGGGTGACAAAGACTCCCATCTTCTTGACCAGGTTCAGGTGCTCCTTCTTGCTGGCCTCAAACTGAGAGGCATGTAGTCTTCTGGCACTGCACATGCCAAAAGGAAAAGCTACCTTCCTCTGGGTTCTTGTTTATAAAAGAGCACTTTAACGAGAAGAGAATAGACCAGTCAGTCATAAAATTACCGTAAAGTACTGAGCAGCATCCACTGAAAATTTTAAAATAATCTTGAGAAACTGGAGGATGCACATTTGTTAGCGCATGATAAGGTGAGCTGCTTCACTGTATATATTCATATTTTTAGTATATATCTTTAGTATAGAAACATTTTACGCAAGTAGTATCAGCAAAGTGTTGCCTGTCATGTCACTCATTACAAAAGAATCTCTCTATAGCAGTCAGATTGTCAAGAAAATTAAGTTTTTGATAGCACACATCTTACATCAGTACCTCTTTCTTTCTTTCTTTAGAAAGAAAGAGGTACTGATGTAAGATGTGTACCGCTTATAGTGCAGGACCGGGTATAACGCGGCTTTTTTGAACCAACGGTTCGCCTCCCATAGAACTCCATGTAATTACATACCGCTTAAAATGCAGGCGCGCGAAGGGAAATACCGGTTATAGTGCGGTTTTTGGAACAGCCCGGCGACCGCGCCGACTGACCGACGCAGAGAGCACGCTTCCCTGTGCGACACTAGATAACGGCGCGAGCCGCAACAACGCCGCAAGCGGCACTCACGGGGCAAGGAGGTTGCTCGAAGAAGCGGGGAGAAGCGAAGAGAGAGGCTTCAGTTGCCATAGCGACGGAGGGACGCACGCACGTGTCGTTCACGTGCGTGCGTCTCTCCACTGCGTTGGAAACGTTGGAAACAACTGCAACGACAGACCAATCGCAAGTCGAGGAGAAGTGTTCGCGCGCGTTGCATGCCGGTCGCGAGCCAGCCGGCCGGCTGCTTCTATCCGCAAACATGGCGTCGGTTTTGATCGTCGACGTAGGCGGCGTGGTAGAAGCTCATCATTCCGCGTAAAAGCGCTATCCTTGACTGTGAATTTTCGTTGTGTGTCGCTATGATAACCCAGCACGTACTAGAAGGGAAGATCCACCTACTCGTGCGGCGATGTTGTGGCGGCACTCTCAAAACGGCAGATACGCCCGTGTCGTCATGTCTGTTTACTTCGACTACAATGGTGCTTTCTAAGCATTTGTGTTTTCGAACATCGCCCGAATTTCTTATTTGGAGCATTTCATGCCTGTGCTCAAGTTGAAGGTATTACTGGCGCGTACCGTATAAAGGATGCGAATTTTCACGCGTTTTCATCGCCGGAGAAAAGTGATTAGGGTTAGCAATCCTGAACGCTCGCTACGTCCGTCCGCAACCTGCGACGCCGTTAAAAGGCTGCGCCAGGCAAAAGTCACTCATTTCTTTCAAAATGTGTGACACACTTGAGAGAGAAGTGTACTAGTCTGGTGAAATAAAGACTTTCCTCAAACTAAGCTTTATTTTTCATCTAACATAAAATAAATTCTTTTACAAAGGTAAGTTGTGTGATGGCATGCATTTTGGCCTGAAAAATTGATGTTTTGGTTACAGCGCGGTACCGCTTATAGTGCGGATTTTCGCGACTCCCGCGACATACGTTATGTGCGGTCTTCACTGTGCTACTTCAATCATTACTCAGTTTCGCATCATTATGCCCATATTCTCACTCTATATCAGTCTAATATACAGAGGTTCTACTATAGTAGTAAGACCAAAGATTCTACTGTCATGACTGCTGTGCCTCTTGGCAACATGGCAATTCTTCTCATGGTGCACCTGCCTATGTATGCTGGCAACATGACAACCCCTTCTCTGGTGCCTGCCCATACCTGTTGGCAACATGGCCCCATGTTGCCAACACAGTTGGAAGTTGGATGTTAACGGCAGTACCCTTTATAACAGGCGGTACCTGGTGCCTCCCAGCCTAAAAACCAAAATGCACGACTTCTCCCGTCCCACAAAGCCAATTACCTTCCAATCTGCATTTTTGCTATCACCAGGTAGTGTGGGGTATCGCCAGGATGACCATTGGGGGATTGGGCAAGAAATATAAAAACACGCAGAGTCGTCAATTTTCCTCCGGCCAAACCTCGTCAGCGTCACCCCAACCCCGGGCCCACTGGGAGACAGGGTTAGGACTTTGGGCCACGTGGGAGGGAGTGCCGATTTCCCTCTATCCCACCGGTCTCCCAACTTGGAGCAAGATGGCACGCAGCAACGTGCACAGTCTGAAGGGAGGGCACTCACGCGGGGGTCCGTGAGGGGCAGGCCCCTTCCACCAGGTCCTTGAGTGGCTGCCTGACCGAGTGGGCAAAGTTGGTCTTGGGGAACAGGAAGTGGGTGTTGGGGCACGACTGGGCAAACTCCTCGTCCGGCGCGAAGAACATCATCCGGGGAGACTGCCCAAGGAAGGAAAATTCCCAAAGTGGTGTCGTGAAGACCCGAGCACACTTCCCGCACCCTTCCTGCCCGCCCTTTGAAATAACCTGTCCTAAACTTGCGACCAGGGAGGTGAATAAAAATCAATATGGTTTAAATCGTGATTAAAATCGTACCAGTTTTACTCTCATGATTAGATCAAACCTTGCCCACAAAAATAATCCTGAAAATAGTTCTTTTATTTACCGCTTGTCTATCATTTGAAGTTTTCTATTGGCATCTGTTTTGTTTCAATCGAAGAATCATAGAGCAAGAAGGATTCATCCGAGGCTGAGCACGAGCAAAAATAATTGCTCTCCGAGCAAATCGAAGCATCGAGCTTGATTTCTACCTTCCAGTTTGTTCCTCAGCTATGTAACGTCCTATTGCAACAAAATAAAAATAAAAAAAAAATAAAAATAAAAAAAAGAATTAGAAAAGTAATGTTCTATCACAGTTAAGTCAAAACTCGACAGAAAAAGAAAATAAAGATTTTTAGCTAACTAAACCATATCAAGCTGTTCTTGTTCTAATATGGCCGGGACTACAGTAATGAAAAGTTGCTAATTTAACCTGTACTTTACATTTAGAACAATCCTCTCATCCGCATTGTCGTCACTGATCGGACAAATTGATAGAGCAATCTGCCACGCTCAAAGGTAAAATCCGTAAAATCCCATAAGGATGCCCTCCCCTAAAAGATCGCCCATGCCGTTTTTTCTGGCTAAATATTCGTAACATAAATATTCCAGAACATTGCCTGCTCCCCGATTCCCGACAGATGTCACACAATATCCGACAGAATCGCATCAACCACACGATTTGTGGTACCGCTACGTCTGGCAAGCGAGTTCCCGCGTTTTTGACGGCAATCTGCAAGCACGACATTGGTTCCTGTAACATGCGAGTTTGAATCTGTTGTGTCCATGATTTGTTGTATCCGTTCCTGTGACATGCGAGTTTGTAGCGGATTCCCGCATGTTTATCAGATCGTGAAATGCGAATTTGCAGTGTCTGCTGTTAGTTCTTGTGTCACGTGGACCATTGTAAACATTACGAGTATTGTAAACACTACGAGTATAAACTTACAAAAATAAAATCAAAATGCACACATTCGACGCCGATTCTGATATTGCCAAGCTATTTAATAAGTTAAAGAAACAGTGTGAAGATTTTAATTAAAAGAAATTATAGCTCGTAACTTATACTCTTTATCTACGTACAAGTGAGAGAAAATGCACCACATTTCCCCCGAAACACTGCAAGGCCGCCGTGTAACCGCGAAGAAAAAAAACTCACATTATTTGCCGATCTGCAGTTGCATGTGGTAGTTACAGGAACTATGGTGTATTGCCGTTGGGAGTATACGAAGTTCGACAAAACCAGTTCCCCTCTGCCGCTACACCCGTTGACAGCCCCGTGGTAAACCATCTCTTGTCTCCATCGCTTGCTGCGACCTTCGATGATACTAATGTTCAAAAAGTCGAAAACCACAACGGCCAGGGTTTCTGAAGACAGGACCCAACGAGAAACCAGGTGGTAATCTCAGTGATGTCATTCAAAGAGGGTGTGTGAGAGTTGAGGGGTACTCCAACCTTCGATTTGTTTACTTTCTTTAGATGAAAACTAGCGCGCGCAACGGGTGATGGTTTTCTGTTCTTCAATCCATCTGTGCCACAGACTTCTTCCCACAGTTAATTGGCCAAAGACCAAAGATTGTTGCACTGCACCTTTGAAGCGTGTAAACAGACCCGTCGGAAGTGAGAAAAAACTATATTATGCGAGGCTTTGGGTAGAGCGCAGTATCTCTACCCTGGTGGGGTGGAAAGTCTTGACAGGCAAGACAGTGCACAAAGGCTGCGATGCCCACCATGTTGAAGTGGGTGCGGTTGATCCTGGCCAGGCTGAGGGGCAGCAGGTGAGCCTCCGTGGTGAACACAAACTGGTCCAGGTCTAACAGAATGTCCTCCGGCGACGCAAACAGCAGGTACAGGTACTTGAAGGTCTCCGCCAGCACAAACGAGTCCATCCTGACAACCGGAGGAAGCGGGTCTGTTAGACAGGAAGAGCGCGGCCTTTGCCCAAGGGAAGAGGCCGCTTTCCATTCCTGTTCGTCACTCCTTATTACTGTATTTTCAAGATTATAATCTGCAGAGTATACACTTTAAAAGTTGTAATTTTATGCGGTGTAGACTTTCTACAGGTGCAGACTATGTTTTTTTAGGTTCATTCGTTTTGACAAGAAGCCATGGATGTTGTGAATGACAGATTATGTACAATAATGATCATTTCTGTATCCTACGAGGTATCTTTAGGCACTAATAAAGCGGCCATTTTTCTTTGGTATTCCGAACATGAGAATCTGTTACGCATGAAATATGCACCAGGTGGGCCTCGTTATCAAGAAAATGCTGCTCCTTTAGGGAGAGAAGCGAGCGAGATGGGATGAAGAAAAGGAATCGAAGTGACGATGTGGACGAGTCGAATAATTCTTACAAATTGGCGATAGAGCGTGCAATAAACAAGGACTGAGATAGGCAGTAGATGGGATGAGAGCCGAACTTAAACTAAACATATAAAGCTCAGCGCTCGTCCTGTCTCTGCCTATCTCTGTCCTCGAACGCTCGGAAGGGGTTTTTTGCCTAACAGAAGACAGTCGTGTAGGTGAGGCTTGAAAGGCGGTGCGTCACCTGTCCTCGTGCTTGCCCGTGCGCACGTCCTTGACGGCAGCAAACCCGCAGGGCACCCTGGCGTGCTTCTGGAGAGAGTCAACCACTCGGCGGCCGGCCTCCAGGTAGTACGGGTCCCTCGTTGCCTGGGGCACATGTCAGATCCAAGTGTCAGACAAAAAAGAGCCAGGAAACCTCCAACTAAGCCACGACGTGCAACCTTTACTGTAAAACTTCTCATTCGCTCGATCGTGTTGGTAGAGACCAGGGAGCGCAGAATGAGTCCTGTGTGCAGCACAAACCACACTCTCTGTGCAGTTTGTGCTAGTTTGTTTAATGCCCACCCCAAAAGACCAGCAAACGAGCACACAGCACAGGCATTTCCTTACATGGCTCTTGCGCGATGCGTCACGTCAATCAGGCGAGCGGTCACATGGCATGACGTCACCCCCCCCCCCCTTGCCGGCACGTCTGGTGGGAGCCCAATCTTTCCAGAGCGGCTGTGCTAAGCAGCTCAGTGGCTATAGTATTCGACCGCCACAGCACTGACCTAGGTTCAAGCCCCGCTGCGGCTCAAACTTTGTCTAAACTTCATATATGACCTAATTGTCATGGAACGCTCCCAGCGTGTCACTCGTTCAGGATGCCGCTCATTCCTGATGCTCGTTCGTGACAATTTTCTCGTAGAAAACAACTCACAAAACACATTTTGTGGTAAAAACTGTTTTTCCGGAAACCTTTCGTCTAGCATTCTCGAGGGATCGTTTTCTGCGGCTGTTGGTGCACGTGGCGCCAAAGCTTCCGCCGACAATTCTTGTCTGGCTCGACCGCAGTAACTGCTCCGAGTCATTGACAGGTCTATGCTGAGAGTTAAGCTCAGAGGCCAGGGTTATATCTCTTTTTATGCGGGCGTGTCTCCTTCCTTTTTAGGAAGGTACTACTCTGCACATGTTACACCGAAAATAGAATGGAGCTTGACCTCATTGACTTTGGGAGAAATTTTTTAGCTATACTAGCTGTACTTTTAGGGGCGAAGCTCCTTAGAGTCTAGCCTTGTCCGTCCGCCCGTCTGTCCGTGTCCACATAAAAAGAAAATATGTCTGCACAGTCGACAAGATTCGAACCTGTGCGGGGAGACCCCAATGGATTTCTAGTCCATCGTCTTAACCACTCGGCCACGACTGCGGGACGAGTAGGGGGCTCTAAAATGTGGTAGTAACTCAAGAGCTGGGGATGTCATGGATGAAACGTTGCATGTAGCCGCTCAACGTCTATACAGGAGAGGGCGCTGCAATCAAATGCGTATATAATCGCATTAAACTTTGCATGCATTGCCTCAACGTTTATAGACGAGAGGGCACTGCAGTCAAATGCTCAAATGCGTATATAACCCTGTTCCATACCACACATTCTCTTTCTGACATGGACCGTTGACTTAAGTGGTGGAGATGTGTTCTCAAGGCTTCTAGCGGATCCCAGCTGATCCGCTAGAAGAACCACTGGCTCTACATTTCACCGATCATAAAGCAGTAACAACGAAGTCGAAATGCAACCTGGAACTCAGCACTACCTATGAGCAATAAAAAAAAAATCAGCACCATCAGCACTACCTATGAACAATAAAATCAGTATCATCAGCACCACCAGAGCTTCCCCCAAATCAACATCATTCACCACGTGGAGATACGGTCATTTTTTTTTACCCCTGCTTTGTACTTGAGGGGGCTGAGGACCAGTCAAGCTGCTCGGGCAGCTTTTTATCTTCACCTCCCACCATACTTGCGTGGTAAATAAACTATTGTTCTTATTAAATGCAGTAACTTAAATACTTTTTAATTAGATGTACCGCGCAGCTCTGGCAAATGCCACGGCCAATCGCTCACCTTGTACAAGAAGTAGGTGCTCTCCACAAACTCGGGCCTCAGGGGATGCTGGCCCCAGTGGACTTGGAAGTCGGTGGTGAACGCCTGGTTGAAAACCCGCGCGTGGTGAGCGCAGGCTCCGGAAGAGCACGCTTGGCGCCTCGTCTCAGAGACGAGACCGCTAGGACAAACAGGAGCAAGTACAAGTTCTCCTCACCTCTGGAAGAAAGTTGTGCCTCTGCATGACTTGGTAGAGCATTTCGTGTGTCTCTATGGCAGGCTTGATGTCCCCTTTCAGCACCTGCAGCACCGAGATGCGACAAATTTGGCGAAAGGCACCGAGGCACACTAGAAAAAGAGGAAGTTGCGAAGCACCACTAAACAAAAAAAAGATTTAAGGCCCATTCACACACTTGCATTTGCTTAGGACCAAGCGCATTTGCTTAGGACCAAGCTAGCTTCTGCCGAGAGCCCAGTAGAGAAAAAAAGAGCACAGAGGTATGGGAGCAGAACAAAGAGGGCCCAACCTGCAGTCCCGGCCAGAAGGCCAGCAGCGCGTCCATGAAGTTCCTCGAGTTGGTGTTGGGTCTGTGCATGTGCACGTCCACAAGCATCGGACCATTGCTGATGTACTTCATCACGGCAGTGTAGTGCTGCAGAAACAAAGGGCCGAGGGTGTGCTGCAACCTCTGAACCACAGGAACCGGCCTTTGATGCCCATGAGTCACCCACCTTATTGAATCTCTCTAGGTACAGGTCATCCCCCAGTAGAATGTAGGCCTTCAAGCAGTACTCGTAGTAAGAATCAATGCCAGCACCCACTCCACTGTCTGAAATAAAAAACAAAATCTGTAGGAAAAGAATGCAGCGACCCACACCACAAAATAAGCACACCTATTTCTCAAAGATTATCTATTTCCCTTGCTTGTTGCCTTGGATGAATGAAAAAGCAAAGCAGCATGAGGTGTCGATTTGATGACTCTTACTCCTTCACATAGCCACAGGTATACTTCGTTTTCCCTTACTGCAACGGACATTGCGAGCCATCCCAGCTAATCCAGAGTGTCGCTACGCCTTTCTTGAAGGTCATGTGGCACTCACATGGCATTTCATTGGCTCTGACAGTCCATTGTAAATTGAAAGAAAGCTTAGTAGCATGCAAGTTATCGAGCTTAAATAAAAGAACCCTCAAATATCAGAAATATGCTACTGATGTTACTTCTTCCTAGGCTTTAGAATGTAAGAAATCACAATGTCTCCTCTCAATGTGGCTGTCCCAAGTCAGCTGCTGGAAACCAAACATACTTCTCTAGAAAACATTTAGAAAAGCGAAATAATTTGTATAGCTAAGAATACAACCTCCCTTGGATTCAGGTTGATATTAAAACAGGCTCGATCATGCCGACAAAGACCAGGGAGCAGAGAATGTGTCCTGCACAAACTGTACTCTATGTGTCCTTGGTGCAAGATTTTTCAATCTTTAAATGATCTAGTTTTATTATTTAATTTTTAAGTATTTTCGTTCTATTCTATTTTTTATAGATTTATTTTTGTTGTCTTCATTTCCTTCAGTTATTATCTCCAACCCAAACCTGCTGCTCTCACCGGCACATTTGTATTAAAATAAAAATAATTTATCCCTCCAGACCAGCTGTGCTAATACCTAAGTGGCCAGGATATTCGACTGCCATCGCACCGAACCTTATATATTATTTTTATACACACGAACTGATCTCTGTTACGTCACGGCACGGTGGTGGCGCGTCGGGCGCACTTGCGGTCTGGGGCTGTGGGCGGAAGCCGTCATGGGGCACGTGCATTCCTCTGCTAGTTTGGACGAAACCGGACACAAACCTGCCTTCTCGTCAAAAAACCCGCGACTGGGCTGTACCAAAAGAGTCGGGAAAGGTTTAAAGGTCAGTTTTCATGCGTTTTCTGCCTACTCGGTTTGTCTGAGAATGTGGCTGAATTCACGGATACTTGTGGTCGTGACATTTATTTGTTCCAACATGAATGCGAGAAAACCGCCAAACTGTACGGACCACCTGCAGACTACGTTCACTGCGTCATCACGTTCAAACGGCCGCCTCATCGTTCGAGCTGTCGTCTGCTCTCTCAGACGTTTCTGCCTGTCGTCTGCTCGTTCAAATGACAGCGGCCCATAGACCAAACATTCACTCGGTAATTGCAAATTGCGATAACAAGTGCAGACCTCAAAAGACGTTTAAGTTTGAAGGTTGCTTCGGGTAAGTAGGCTCAGTGTAAACAGTAGATATAAGGAGATGTTGATAATTGTTACCAGTAGCCATCACCGACTTGTTATGCCTGATTCACTCGGTCCGATTCTGATTGCGACTTTCAGTATCGACGTCGTCATCTCAGCTACAATTCAGGCTTTTGCAGCCCAAGCAACGTCAGAACTGAAAATAGCGAGCAGAACCTCACCATGTCAATCGGGCTTTAGCGTACCTTCTGCGGCAAGGAGCTTCGTTAACTTCGCTGATGCTGCTCAGGTAGTCAGACATTGCCAGGAAGACGTAGAATCAAGAATTCCAACCCGAAAAAGAACGCGGGGACGCACACCGACGCCGACAACATCCCTTTCCAATGCTTTGTTTATAGGCGACGCCGAGCTTCTTGCCCACACCCCCATCACGCATGCGGTGGGGGTGTGGCAGAGCGCCCCTAGCAGACGTCGGTGGCGTCTGCTAGGGGCGCTCCGGTTTGTTTATAAACATGAGTTGGTGTATAAAATCTCGACGTCTGTAACGCTCCCAGCGTGTCACTCGTTCATGAAGCTCGCTTCGACGGTTGTTTGTGACAACTTTCTTGTAGGAAACGCCCCAAAAAACACCATCTGCATTAAAACACCCTCTAAAAAAGAATTGGGGGGAATGCTTCCTAGATACCTGTCCCGAGACTGCGCCTTTAGCAGAGGGAAAGGAACGGTGGTTCAAAGCAAACGTGCACAGATCTGCCAGGGAGCAGCAAGAGCGCATCACCTCTCCTGACCCAGTCCCCGTTGTGGATGTTGAGGACGGTGCCCATCAGGTCGCTCGACCGGTGCCGCTGCTGCCACAGGTAGTCCATGGCCGCCCGCGCCTTCTCCTGAAACGGTCGCACGAAAACCCAGCCAGTCGCGCATGAGGAGAAAGCAAAGCAAGGCTTCCCAAGACCAGAGCTCACCGGAAAGGGGGCTGTGGGTGGCCACAAGAAACCATGACCTAGCAAGCAGTGTTGGGAAGCATTTTAAGTACATTGTACTTAAAGTACTACTCCAAGTAGGTCTAGAAAACTTGTGCTTTATTCAAAGTACATTGTCTGAGTATGTACAGTCCAGGGATGGGCAAAATACATGCAAATATGTACCGAAGTACAAATACAAAATACTTCGTCAAAAATGTATTTAATTAGAAATCTACTTACATTTCAAAAAAAGCATTTAAGTACAAGATACAAATACAACCAAATGTATTTGGTCTCCTCCAAATACTTTTCCAAATACATTCCTCAAAATCTGCATCAGCGACTTCAGGGCACCTACAACGGGTTTCTGGATATCATTTTAATTTTGCATCACACGCTTGGGAGTAAGTGTGCGAGGCTCTAGTAACGTAATAGATATATAATCACAAAAAAAAGTAATCAGCTTGGACGTAATAGGTGAAAAAAGTACAGAGCTTCAAGCAGCTTTTTGTTGACTACATTTTAGTATAGACCAACAAAGAACCAAGACGACCAAGACGCGCAGCACTAGCTAGAGAATTTTTTATTGTTGCAACTAGCACCAGTTACATAAATCTGGATGACCCACGCATTTAGAATTTTCCAGGCCAAAATATGGATGAAAATCAGGCTGGAAAGCATCCCAAGTTGTCACAGGCACTTATTTAGCCAGTCTGCCTGTGAACGTCGATTTCGTCACTATTCTTGCCCTGGACTAGCACCGTAATCACAAAGTCACTAAACGCTTGTGCTTGATTGAGAGACACCGCATTCGGTGCAGAATGTAGTTTTCTTCCTGCTCTGGACAGCGACAATAAATTTGAGGGATGTATTTTCGCCCACAAAATTGTATTTAATTACAATTGTATTTGAAATACCCACGTTTTAGTATTTAAATACACACGTCAAATACATTACCCAATTTGTAATTAAATACAAATGCAAAATACACAAAGTATTTAAAATATGTGTTTCAAATACTTGTATTTGAAATACTGCCCATTCCTGGTATACAGTCAAATCTCGTTAATTCAAACTTGAGGGGGACCAAAAATTTGTTTGAATAAAGTAAAGTTTAATTACCGGGAGTTTCCTCCCACACAGACACATAAGATGGGACCTGCATGTTAGTTTGAATTATCCGCAACTTTGAATTAAGAGAGTTTGAATTAACGAGATTCGACTGTACTTGTAATTTACTTAAAGTATTTTTTTCTGGTACCCTCTGGGGAAAGTACAACTCCCAACTTCAAAGTAGTACATTCCCCAAATTTAGACTTTTTTAAAAATTTGTATCACAAAATGATGCTTTGTCAAGTGTGAGGAAATGCTGTAGGGGATATTGTACTCTCACCAGAAACGTGAGCAGACGACGCATTGCTCCATTTGTTCTGGGGGCAGCTTTCTTGTAGCTTTTTAACTCACTACTTTTTGCTCAGTCAGTGCAAGCGAGGAGGTTAAAAATATTAGGAGAGGACAAGTATTCATTATGTAGCACCTGAAACTGCGGTGTGGAAAAATTAAACTTTCAAGTCGAAGACAAAGACAACAGAGGAGAATGTCACAATGTTTTATGGGGTTCTCTTTTCCTTCGACTTGAAAGTTCCTCCATTTTTTTGCACTACAATCTCAGGTGTCACATTATGACTAATTGTCACCAGCTTGCCTGTACATTCACCGTTTCTTTTTAAGGAGAGGACACTCCTCTACGAGAGGATTGTTTGCAGAAGCTACGGGGCTGACGTCGTGCTCTCTCCTAGCACATTTTAAACTCCTGGGGGCAACAAGCCACAGCAAGCGGCGGCAAATTGAGAAGTCGGAGGGACTTATCAATTTGGCGTTATTTCTGAAAAGTAACTACCGATGCACCCCTGATTACCCCTAGAGCAATGCATTTACCAGTTAAAAAATCATTGTATAGGGGAATGAAAGGGCATCCAGAAAGATTGTGTTAAAAAATACTTGTACTTCACTTTGAAAGTACCTTGTATTTATAGTACTTTACTTCATTGCACTCAGATTTACTGCTTTACTTGAAGTGCATCACCTTTCATTTAGTTTGTACTTTACTTGAAGCACTTTTTAGATGTACTTTACCCAACACTGCTAGGAAGCCCGTGCTGAACCGAAAAACTCTCGTTCGCTTTATCATGCTGACAGAGACCAGGGGGCACAAAATATGTCCCGTGCGCCACGCACTAGCACGAGGCACACTTCATGTTTGGTTTGTGCTAGTTTCTTCATTGTGAACTGCAGATGTTAGCCTGGGTAAGGTGGAGCGATCGAGTACGCCACACAGGCGCTACCTCATAGAGCTCTTCCCAATGCGAGACGTCAATGAGGCGAGCGGCCACATGGTACGACGTCGCAACGCTCTCGCCGGCACATTTTGCCGGGGGGAGCCCAGTCCTTCCAGAGCAGCTGTGCTACGCAGCTCGGTAACCATTCGCCGAGAAAGTAAGGGAGAGGAGGAGACGAGAACGTGCAGGGACGTCAGAACGCTGAGCTCTGGTTGGAAGGATTAGTAAGCACACCTAAAGCTAGCTAGTTGCCCTCGTCTCCACTGTACTCGTCGAACGCATTTGAATGCGAGAGCCAAAAGCCGGATTTCCGCGTCTGAACGAGTTTGACGAGTGCAATGGAGACCGAGGCTGCTAGCTTAAGGTCTACCCACTAATCGTTCCAAACAGAGCTTGCTGTTCTGACGTCCCTGCACACTCTCGTCTCCCTCAATTTCTCGGCGCATAGTATCTGACTGCCACCATGATAGCCCGGAACTTTGTATATAAACTTTATATATAACGTCGTGTAACACTCCCAGCGTGCCACTCATCCATGACGCTCGTCTACAGTGCAATCTACTTATAACAATACCACATATAACGATGCACCGCTTATAACAATCAGTTTATAGACTTTCTAGACTGGAAATAATCAGTTTCTAGTCCAGATACAACGATAATCGGGTATAACGATTGAAATTTGGGGTTTTCTCATTATCGTTGATCGTTCATGACGATCGTTCCTGACGCTCATTCATGACGATTTTCTCACCGAAAACAACTCGCATTAAAAAAATCCAGGACAGAGGCAATGCATGCAATGCCACATCCACTTCCATTTTATCTGTAAAAAAAAAAGAAAAAAAAAGAGCAATGCTTACCTCGAAGATGGGTTCTCCGGTCAGCCTGCTAAGGGCTGCAAACTCGAGGATCATGGTGCCGGCACAGGCGGTGCAGGTCTCGGACACTTGGCCCAATTTCGGAGACTTGAGTCCCAAACGAAGGTTGATCTGAAATCCAAGAAAGTAAACAAAAAGGGGCAGGGCTCGAAAGTCACTCGAGTGCGATCCCGATCACAGGTGTGCGACATTTGGCCATGCAAACGGCTTTCATGTGCAGGGAGGTTGAGAACCTTGTACAGAAGTCAGACAAGTAAAAAGCTTTTTATCCTCTCACAATTGAAAGGCTGTAATAAAAACCTCTAGCATGCTGGAAAGTTTGCATTTGGGGTACCAGCCTATGTGGTAAAATTTCATGCTGGTTAATGCCTCGTGCAAGTCATTCGCAAAAAAGTGCCGATGTCATATTCCCACTACGTAGCGCAGTGTAGCGCACAATCTACTTCATCTTTCATCCAAGAAGACGGGTTGCATGGCATCGTGTTTTGAATAGAGTCATTTAAGAGCCATAGCTGATGTTCTTGCTAACAGTTTCCTGTCCAAATACTGACTGCTCTAGTCTGTCGCAGGTCAAGAAAAAAGGGACAAGTCCCTCCCAGCAAGCTCTCTGCTCGCCACGATTGGTGCTTCACCCCTCTTCAGTCTTCGCTCTGCTCAAGTGCAAAGAGGGGAGGCTTCCATAGGAGCAGCTTGTCCGACCTTTCTTGACCTGCACTAGAGCAATCCGAGGATTCCCAGAGTGTGCTTCCCGCCCTCTATTTAGTCCCCGGGAGCTCTTCAAAACAGCAGTCTGCCAGTGACATTAGTGGTCATATAATAATCTAGAGAAAAAGTCCCATGCATTCCGGCCGCTTCGAAGCGGAAGGTCATGACGCGGACACTGGTAGTCCCAGTGGGGGGTCCAGACGGGTCCATATCGCCGGCAACGCCCTAAAAGGACACTGACACTGCCCTAAAATTTTTTTTTCTTTTTGCAGGCGATTTATTACGGTGTCAGAAGACTATTCAGTCAATATTTTGCTAGAGCATTACGCATATATTTTTATTAAAGTAAAAAAATGCAACTGCTCGAAACCGAAACTGGACTGGGGAGGAAGAAGAAATGTAGAGGAGGAGAGTTGCCGGAAATCACGTAGCCACACACGACCACATTTTTTTAAATTTTTTTTGGTTGTGCGAAGCAGACAAAAAATGTGCACATTCCATAGAAAATGCAAAAGTCAAGCACTTTGTGCTACATGCTTGCGCGTTTTTCAAGATCTTACCAATTTGTGTTTGTAAGACGAGCGGTGTCTTTAGCTAGGAGAAGGGGCAACAACTCGGCAACGTCTTCGTGCGAATCAGCTTGGTGATCGGGCGTGTCATACGGAATAAATCCTAATTGTTTTGATCAATAAAAGCTTTCTCTTTGGAAGCTAGACAGATTCACCGGTATCGCAAAAAACAGTTCTGAAGTAGAGGTCCCATGCCAGTCGTCCACTGCCATCGTTTAGTCTGCTTCGTTTGGCACTCCAGCCCGCGTCTCCCGCGAAAAGACGCCATGTTGAGAGTTACAAAGAGAATGCACAGAGTGCTTCCGGTTCTTTCTGAAACTTTGGGCAATCAATGTATTTATAGCTTTTTAGAAGCCACAAAAAAATAGGTATCATAATATAAGTGCGATTCAAACTGGCCAGTTCTCGATCGGCAGTTTTCCTGCCGCAAATTGTGTTCTGGGTAGTCGTGCTCTCATATGTCACGCACAAATAAAAACCTCGACGAGCATAAATACCCTGTCAGTGTCCTTTTAATATATGCAAAGAAACAGCGAAACATCGCCTGTAAGGTCTGCGCATAGATCTTTTCTAGCCGACTTTGCAGGAAAACACCGGCATCACGCAGTGTATAAAAATAAATCAAGTTAACGAGCAAGCTAAGAGCAAAACAAACGCGCCTAACCTATCGTCTGCTTTTTTTTTTTCTCTACTCTTCCGCGGCTCTCTTTCCCAACCTTTCTCTGGGAACCGCCGACGCTAGCACCTACGATCAGCCGCGCTCTGCTGCCATCTCGACCCCCTGGCCGGCGGGAAAGGGTGCCTCACCCTGGGGTGTGGGACCCCCGTGGAGGTGTTGAAGGCCGGCAGCAGGCGGTAGCCCAGCTCCTTGGCCATGAGCAGCAGGTCCCCCCGGTACCAGTCCAGCCGGCCATGGTGTTCTTGCAGGTACGACGCCAGGATGTGGCCGCTCAGAAGGCCCCTGGGCCACACAGAAGATGAGTCACTCCCACCATCCGCCTCCAGGATTTAAAAGGGATTAAAAGTACAAACGGCGCAACGATACGCACACAATAAAAGAGGATGAACGAACATTAGCGTCGACTTACAACTAAAGTTTATTGCTGCCGACACTGAGTGTAACTACTATGTGTGTCGCGAGCAGACGAGGCACGGAAAGAAACACGTACAAAAGATAGACGTCACGTGCTCCTCGAGTCACTTTCAAGTGGTGGCATCGTCCAATCTCTATCTTTCGTATGTTTCTCTTTCCGCGACTCGTTTGGTTGTGACACAGGCTGTATTGATACTCGATGCCAGCACAAATAAAGTTTAGCTGTAGGTCAGTGCTGGTGTTTGTCTGCCTTTGTTTGCTCTGCCCGTGTCATTGTGCTGTTTGTACTTCTCATAATGGACCAACTCGCCCAATCATCCACGTCATTCAAAAGGGATTCCAATACGAACATCCCAAGACCAAATGCATAGAGAGATGAACGTCAGCCGGGTGTTTCTCTTCAGCTTTCCACATCGCGCAGCTCTTGAAAGAGCAACTTTAATTGTGCACTTAGATAAGAATGCCAAAGAAAAACTTCATCTCGGAAAAAACAAATATCTAAAGTGTCTGTTTCTACTTATAGGAAACACTCGCCATGTACTAAAACAGTAAAGCACTAGGGAATCTGATAACCACTCATTTCCCTCGAAGATAATCAACCAGAAACCTTTCTTTAAGAGTTTAAAAGATGATGAGAAGAGTAAATTTTTCTTGAAAACAATTTTTGAAAGGTTAGTAATTTTGAGAAAATATTCAAGAAAGGCTACAAAAACCTCAGCTCTAAGGAATTTGCTAAAGAAAAATATATATATAGGGTGGTCAATTCACCAGGCTCGATCTAAAATGGACCGTAAAAATCGACGCCAGCACGTAGCCATCTAAACTTTTCGCCAAAAGTGTAATTTACAGGTCGGTTTTTTCTTGTAAAATTACAAAGCGTAGCTCTCTTTCTGTAAAAAATAAGGCCAAGAAACTTGCCGGGTCTACGGTGGGCAGCAACGCAGACGACAGGGGTCCAGTAGCAGGGTGTGTTTCGCGTTCGTATTGATAGATGGCGCTATACCTCCTTAATCGCGACGGCTCGCGCGACTACCATGGTTTATTAAAATGAATATAATCTTTTAGATGCGGGGCATCTCTTGCTCGGGCTATGTCCCGCGGCGTCGTAGTCCGCACTCACACTATGCATGCGCAACTCTCCCCGCTGCGCGTGCGTTCTCTCTCTCTCCAACAGCTGCGCGAAGTGCACGCAGCTACCAGCAGCGTCCCTCTCTCCAACAGCTGCGCGTGCGTTCTCTCTCTCTTCAGCAGCTGCGCGAAGTGCACGCAGCTACCAGCTGCGTGCACTTTGCGTGCGTTCGTTTCTACTCACACCGTGCGCGCAGCCTCAACTCTCCTCCTCTAGTTTCCTCTCCTTCAAGTTTGAATATAAGCAGCGGTAGCGCCCTGCGCGCGTTCAAGGGGAGAAAGTGGCCGAGTGGGCTAACGCGTCTCAGCTCAGAGCGTGGAGCGAAAGCTTGTGCTGGGAACCTCCTGGGTTCGAGTCCCCGCCACCCCCCCCCCCCCCGTTTCGATCTGGATGAGTTTTGTACCGGCACGCGTTTGTGTGATGACTACTGCGTGATGCACGTTAAGAATCCCAGGTCAGCGGTTGAACTGCACTGGCTAAATTTCTCATCTACAGCTAACAGACCGATTACCCGTTGAGGCGCATCTCCATCAAGGCTGTATAAACATAAAGAGCAAACCAATTTCTGCGCGCGTTCAGTTCACCGCTGTTGACTCCACTTCACTCCGTTCTTCCGATGAAGTGTGATGGAACGATGCTCCGCATCATCCCATGGTTCCCCTCGGGAAGATGGTGTAATTTTTTTTAAATGAACCTTCAATTAAAAAATAAAAGCGAACAATAAAAATAAAACTTAAAGTAAAACAATGTGTCTGCATAACGGCGGCGCTTTCGCTGCCAATGGATTTCGTCTGCTTTCTTCTGCTGGTCGGCTGCACCTTCAAACGCTGCTCCCGACGCCATCTATCAATACGAGCGCCAAACACACCCCGCTATTGGACTTGGTCGTCTGGGTCACCGCCCGCCGTAGGCCCTGGCAAGTTTCTTGGCTCTATTTTTTACTAAAAGAGAACTACGCTTTGTAATTTTACAGGAAAAAACCGACCTGTGAAATACACCTTTGACGAAAAGTTTAGATTGCTACGTGCAGGCGTCAATTTTCACGGTCCATTTTAGATCCAGCCTAGTGACTTGAACCACCCTATATATATTTCTCTGCCACAATAAGAAACGTAACTGCCGTTTTTTGTTTTCAATTAAAAAAATGTTGAAAGGAGTTGCATTACATTTTTAAAGTTGCACAACTCAATCAGTGCGAACTAAGTTGGAAAAGGACAAATTCCAGAAATCTAAGGGCACATAAACATTTTTGCAGCAAATGCCAAATTTGGAATCTCTCAAACTTACAAACCTTAGAGGCCAGAAATACGACCACAACGACCACACTTTATGTAAGCACAACGCCGCAAGACTTTGAGGTATCGCAGTATGCAGAGAAGGGACGTTTGGATGTGTTACGATGAGTGAAACAAGCAGAAAAGTGAGCGGAGAGTGGTGACGACGCCTTACACTGGCACAAATGAATGGATCCCTTGACCAGAATGCTTCGAGAAAAACAAAGGAACATAGCCCTCAGAACTCTTTTGCCAGCATGAGCAGCTGTCATCCAGAAAGCAGGTGGCTTTGTGTGTTCAGGTCAGGAAAGAGAAAAGATGTGAAGCTTTGGTCTCATCCGTTTGTCAGACCTCCATTTCACAGAAAATGGTTGGCAAAGACTATAACGCACATGGGATTCTTATTTCTCATTGCAGCTGAAGATAGGCTAATAGAAGAAGTCTAAAGTTGCCTTCAGTGTTCCCAGGAGCTCACAGTCTAGTTTTTCAATGGCCATAGAGTGCATCAACCTTTGCATCAGTGCTTGCAGAATTGCTCACCCGACCATCCTGATGTTGGCTTCAAAGACGGACACGACGATGTCATGGTCAAATGTGACATCACGGACCACGAGCCTAACAACACGTTCAAACTCGTCAATGTCTCCTAGGAGCTGAAAAAAAAAAAAAAAAAAAAAGATTAGACAAATGTGGTGTTTAGCTAATATAGCTGAGCTAAACTGCAATAAGGAAAAAACAGAAGCTATATTTTTTTACTAAGTCTTATCTGTTTATAGTCATAATTACAAGAAAAGTGGCAAGATTGAAGCAATTATTTTTAAACCGCTCATTGTAGCATCAAGGCATGCTGCAATTACTGACCAGCGGTTCAGTTTGAAATCTGGAAACAATATCAGCAGAGCCCTGTTCTGATTCAGCACTCCACCCACCACAAAGTTTGAGGTGGTGACAACCCAAAGCTCTGATGTAGACAAATAGACCGATCTCACTAAGCATTATACACATGCGTGACGCCGCCATAACTGTAGTTCGTAAGAGGCAGGAGCCAGTTCACAAGACAACTCGTGTTGCTTCGTGCTCTGCAAGAGCAGACCCTCAGCAGGGTTATCGCTCATGCAGAAAGACTACAGTTCTTTTGATGCATGGCGGCAGCGGTGGCGTAATGAAACTGGCTGTGAGATCGGTCTATTAGACTTACTGTCCACACAAAAGACTTTAATATCAAAATTAATTTCTGTATCTGTCTATGCAGAATTTTGAGAAGTAACTGTAATCAAACCAAGATACAAGTTATTCTAAAAATGAAACTATGCTACTGTTACAATTGCCGAAATTGCATTGTAATGTAGAAAGTGTCTAACTACTAACATTGTAAGCAATTAAGTAACTTAAATATTTTAAATTTGTTACTTTACAGCTCTAGTTTTAAGAGTTAAGACCATGAAAGCGATTTTCTGACTTGCCCTTGCACCATACATTTGGAGGCAATCAAAGGAAAGCTGTTTCCACAGGGTTTCTAGCCTATCCTGAAGCATGACGGTTGCTACGGCAAGCAGCGTGGCACACAGCTGCAACCTGACGAATGACCTGTCATACAGACGGAATTATTTGCTTATGGCATCTGGCACTGAGATATCCTCATCCACTTCAGTTCCTGATAACACGGCTAAGTAATCAACCTGTCCGAGTTGCCTTGAGTGTGTACTTTCAATGTCTCCGTGCTGGCACAAACCTGGCATTTGTGGCCAGGTTTGAACATTGTGCCGCCACAGTTGTGTGCATGCATCCAAATATAAACTCTCTAGCCTGAGGTATATTTCCTAATTTTCTATGTATCATTAGTCCGCCATGGGCTCAAAATAATTCTGACAAATGGACCATTTGTCAAAAATGGTGCGTAGATTCTGCCAAACCTCAGATCTAGTTAAAGGGGCGGTGCAATGATTTTAACACTGAACGAATGTGCAGCTTGTATTTTTTATATTGTTTACTTCGGCATAAGTAAGAGAAAAAGTGCCACCATACCCCAAAATATCTCTATTACGCTGCGTAATCGTAGAATAAAGAACACTTTTTTTCCCAACCTGCGGCCACATGGTGGCCGCAAATGCAACCTGTGGTGTGACGTCATTCGGAGTGGTTTTTGTAAGTGATAGTGTTAGGCAATTGTAAGCTTGATATAAGGTTAAGTTTAAAAAATCTTGTTGTTTAGGCATGCAGAAACGCTTCAAAAGCCTAATACTGCCGCTAAAAGGGTATGAATTATTTGTGGCGCCATCTACCGCAAGTCAACAAAACCTGCCGTCGCTGTCATCCGTCGACGCCCGAGGCGCCTACGGTGGCTACACGAGCAACCCGGACGTTTTGTCTTTCCCTCGCTCGACGGACTGCGTTGGTCGCGGTCCGTTGTATTGTGATATTGTTATTGTTCCTGGTGTCTTGACCTCGACTTCGACTTCGACTGCCCGCTGCGTCGCAAGCATCTTGCGCTCGACGTCGCTCAGGCCGTCTGCCCATGCCGCCATGTTGGTCGGGAATCGGCGGGAGAGCGGCGAGCCGGCGAGCGCTGGAGAAACTGAAGCCAGGAGCACCCAACCGGAAACCAACGCCACACCGAATGACGTCACAGGGGAAGCTGGTGCCGCTTCAATGTTGAGTTGAGGGGTGCCAGAGATACCAATTTCTTTTATTTTTTTTTAATGAAAACTAGGGCAAGCAGGAAAGAATAGTTTTCGGTCCATCGTTTTATATGTGGCCGGGATCGATTCCCGCAATTAATTAGCCAAAGTCCACAAATTATTGCACCGCCCCTTTAAACTCAGATCAGGAGTGTTCGAAGTTTGACTCATAGATTGCATCAGTGTGTTATCTTGTCATACACAAACAATTGGTCACACTCAAATGTAAATGTGTTAACTGGTCTTAAGGGACATGTTAAAATCTCGGCAACAATCAAACAAATGAGAGCTCCCTCCAAAGTCAATCAAAACAGGGAGTGGTTTAATTGCAAAAGAGCTTGCAAGCCAGCTAAGGTCACAAAAGCAGTAAAGACGTTGAAATTGTTTGTGTGGCCTATCCACTTTCGCTTTATGCAAGTAATATTTCCTTGAAATTATGCATTCCTTAATTTTGCGAAAATTAAAAATTTAGCATTCGCTCAAAAAATAAATATTTATGGGAAACCTAAGGATGTATTCCCAAAGAAGACTCAACTGTCAATCTTCTCTAAAATGGAAAAGGAACCACATTGTTTATTTTGAATGTATATAACTCGGAAGTTTTTACACGTGAATGCATCGGCAGATGAAGTTCCCTTTTAAGGAGCTTTGCATTCTGTATGTCACATGAAAACTCATCCTTACCACCAAAGTATCCATGGTGTCGACCAGGGTAAGCGAAAAGCTGAAAAAGGTAAGAAGAGTCAGAATGTGCGTGGTGCTGGGTTCTAAGCTAATGCTATGCTTGTGAAAAACTAGGAAGGCCACCTACTTTCCCAGTGCATCGTCAATGTCCCCCCGATTGGGCTCAGTTCCTCTGTAGCGACCTTTACAGCTCAGAGGCATCAGCTCATCAGCCGGGTAAGCGTAGTCCTGGAGTTAAACAATGCAGAGGTCATTAAACACAGAGAGAAAATAATAATAATATTTATTCCGGCTCAGGACAGCCAAGACGCCGCAGAAAGGCCGATGGCCCATACCGCAGAGGTCTGCGACGCCGCACAATGAACAGAGTCATGAATTTGTACAGATGGCAATGACGTAATGGTGTGAAAATCCCACAAGATGCATTATTAATAATTTATAAGGTGCCTTTACTCTCTTTACAATGAATGAACATAGCTCACCATGTATGCTCGGTAGGCATGGTAGAACATTTCTCGCACTTCTTCCCTGCGGGAGAAAATAGGCAGAGTCATATTTATTTGTGCGATTGCACGACCTTTAAGTTCGTTTCGTGCGTGACTTCCTTTGTACAGAAATTTCATCGCAATACAAAGCAGTATCAAGAAAAGCAGCTGCATCGAAGAGCCCAGCTCCCTCGACGAGATGAAGGCCAAAGTTGATTTTGGAGGCGCGTCGAGGAACAGTTTCCAAGAATTGAATATGTGGGCCAGATTGACGAGAATGAACGAATGCGGGCAGGATCGCGCTGCTAGCACCCGAGAAAGGCGTCGGACTTGATCGGAGATCAGCGTAGGCTCCGCTGTGTTGCGCGGGCAGACACCCGTCCCGCGCAGACAAATAAAAGTTGGGATTCGGCAGCGATATTTCGATGTGGCAGAGAACTTTCGCACAGCTCACCTGAGTTTGACTCGGTCTTCGACCGTAACGGCTTCCGTGTAGACCATGACGAATTGGAGAAAGCAGACGCCAGCTACAGTTATTCTAAACGGTACCATTTGAGCAGTTGCGTATGCGTGCACCTATCTAGTTTTCTAAGTTGACTAGAATAAACGGGACTTTGTACAGAATTTTGAGACACAGCCCATACCAAGTTCCCCCTGCGCCCTCAGCAGCTGCAGCAGCACACGCACACACACACGCACAAGCATTTTAATTTTACTAGACGCACGGATCGAAGGTGACCCAGTGAGGTGACCTAATAGAAATATGCAGCTAAGACATTATAATTGGGCGGCGTTTTGCGCCACCTAGCCACTGTTAAAAATTAAAAAGAGCATTTTTACGCTAGGTAGCGCAAAACACCCTCCAATGGCTCTGCCATCAGCTTGCCGCTTCCGTATGGCGCGTATGGGGCGTATGGCGCAACGTTGGTATGGCGCTTGCTTTTGTCACGTGCGCGTGCGCGCAGCAGTGTTGCCAACCGTAGGGTAATTACCCTACTTGTAGGGTATTTTAGGCATTTTGGTATGTTGTAGGGCTGTAGAGACCTCGTTGGGCTGTACGGGCTGTAGGGCCGTCAGGCCATTTTCCCGCCAAAAGTAGGGTATTTTCAGACGTTGCTTCTTCAACGGCAAACATTGCAAAAAAAAAAAAAAAAAAAAAGCTGCCGGCGCAAGCTTTGCATAGCTTTACAACCCGTGTGCTGCCACACCACAACATCGTGCAAAACGAAAGAATCCAAGTTGCGAGACGTGCTAACTGAGAGCACCACACACCAAGTTGGAGCATGTAGGCTCCCTAAGTTGGAAAGTATTGGAGAGCTGAAGCAAGTGGGAGAGGTGGAGTTGCGCTTGGGAAGTTTGGAGCCAGAAGAGGTGTCTTCCCAGTATAAATAAAGTTGTGTCCTCCTCCTCCTCTCAGTGGAAATGATCCCGCCAATTTTTTTCTGATGACTGGTCCATCCGGTGGTCCTTGTTACACCTGCGAAACACGTGGCACCACGGGCGGAACCATACCGATCCCACCAGGAAAACGTCATTCGATCAAGTGAGTGCATCCCGGGGACTGGAGGCGTTCACTTGAGCGAACGACGTTTTAGCGAACGAAGCCGAAACCATTACGCGTCATCGAATGACACTTAGCGAATACGGAGGAGCCGCGGCTTCCTATCCTCCCCTGGTGTAAAAGCCTAGTTTGCCCTAGGCGGTACACCCAGAGAAGCTAATATACCGTTCGGATTAGCTTCCTTTTGTAATGAACCGCCTTGTCGGACGCCGCGAGTGCTGGTTCCACGTAGCCCAGTTTTTAATTGCACGACAAATCGACTAAACATGTTGGTTGGGATGTCTGTGCGCTCGGTACATCACTGTTGTGCTGATGCTACACAGCGCACATGCAAGATGCAAGCATGGTGTTCTAGAATAACGCAGGCATGCGCGTGCATGCGTGCCCTGTCGCTTTGTACTGTTTTAATATTACCCTGTATCATCATAATCCATGCAATAGTATTATTTGAACAAAGATTTGCCTCGTAGGGTAAAATGTAGGGTAACAAAAAACATTCGTAGGGTAATGTAGGGTTTTCTGGACGCTGCCGTGGGGTATTTTCGAAAAATAGGTTGGCAACACTGGCGCGCAGGCGTGCGTGCGTCTGTGTGTGCCGTGTGTGCACTGCCGCGATGCGTTTGAAGACGGACTGGAGGTTTTTGGACATTTCTGGTTTATTTGTGGTAAGGTCGTGCATTGGTGAAACATAGTCGCTTCTAAAATAGACAAGAACGAAAAGATAAAATGGTTTTCACGCCTTCTTTTGAGTACGGCAGAGACATCTCTCTTCTAAGCGGAGCACTGCGTTCCGCCGAGCGCACTCTTCAAAAACTGGTATGGGAAGTATGGGCCAGCGTAGGACTGAGTTTTGAAATTCTCTATGTTTTGGTGCTTCTGTTCACAGTTGTTTTCGGTTTATTTTTCAGGATCCTGCATCGACACTGCGTTGCGTAGACCGTGAGCGATCGAGGCCACTGGCGCTTGCGATCTCCAGTGGAATACAGGGTGCATACAAAACAAGCTCGGATCACTACGTCGTTCACTCGAGAATCCACTGCGTGTTGTTCGCCAACACGATGTGGTATGTTGTGACGACCGTAACTTGTCGGCAGAGTGGGTTGCCTGATCGGGGAGCCAAGCCTGGCTGGTCGTCCCTCGGGTCGGGCCTAGAAATCGGGTCGGGCCGGGCCTAGGGATTCCGGCCCGTGCAGTGCTCTAGTTAGCAAAGATAAAATTGCTGCACCAGTTATACCAATGGGCTTCCCGTCTACTGTACACATTGTGCCCAGGCTGAATGATTTGGCCAGCTGTACTTAACCTGCTCATTGCTTAGCTTCATATGCTCGCTGGACCAATCAGTCGCCTGCCTTTTTTGTCTTCGGACTCCAATCCCTGTACACAAATGTGTGCAGAAAGCGTGATCACGAGGTGCAAGGCCATCAGTTAACTAGCTGATTCAACGAGCATGTGGCTTGATTCTACTGCCTAGCCAGCTTTTCTAAAGCTTGCGGTTGAAAAACCACGCTGCTCCAGCACGGTTTTTTTTCTCCCCCCCCTACGATTACAAGTTTCGCAGGTCGCAATATCTAAAGCTAGCATTTTTTCAACTTTTTTTTTTTTAACGCACACTGAAAGTTAGTTTAGTTTCAGTCCCAGTCTGGTAGAGAGATCAAATGATTTACTAAAGACACTTGAACTGCATCTAAAGTCGACAGGGGTAAACTATGATGAGCGGAAGTACATTCAACGTAAAGAAACCATGTATTGGTTCGGCTGTCGCCCCGGCCCTTTCAGAAATATACCTCCGGAGCTTAGACCTAAAATTGCATGAGATGATCAAACATTATCACCCGAGCTCAGTACTTATCAGAAGATACGTGGATGACATATTGGTATGTGTCCGTGACTCAGCCCTTGCTGGTTCCGTTGAGAATACCGTGCATAGTGAGGCACCGGAGTTGCAGTTTTCTGTAGAAAAGCCAGCCAACAACATACTCGAGTCTTTAGATCTCCAGCTCAGATTGGTCCCCGGTTTATGTTGGTCCTATGGCAAAGAAAAGGCTAAACCAGTACTTCCCTTTGATAGTTGCCATTCAAAGCATGTCAAGACAGGATTGGTTCGAAACATGATTAACAATGCGTTTCAAAAGTCATGTTGGCACTCCATTATGACGTCGATTCAAGTTGTGTTTTCCCGGCTAAATATTGCAAAGTATCCTCAAGAATTTATTTCCAAGCAGCTTTTGTACATTGCCGCAAAAGACAAACGAATTAGGAAAATGCCCGAGCACAAAAAGTGTGTAGTCTTACCGTTTTTCCATCAAATTTCACACAATTTAAAATCAGTTGGTGATAAGTTTGGTTTACGCATGGCGTTTAGCACAGGTAGCAGTTTGAAACGGTTAACTCCGTTCGCTTCTGCCCAGAAAGGTTGTTTAAAAAAACACAGGGAAAAGTGTGTTACATGTATTTCAGGTATAGTCTACAAGATCCCTTTTGATCGTGGTTTGTGCTATATAGGCCAAACAAAGCGTTGTCTTAATGATAGACTAGGCAAACATAAACGATGTGTCAAAAACAAGGATCCATATTCCAAGGTATCCAAGTATATTCAGGAGTGTAGGAATTGCGTGCCTTTATGGAACTCGACAACCAAAATTGTAACAGAAAAAAACGACCACAAGCGCCTGCTAATAGAGTCAATCGCAATAACGAAGCATGGGAATGCAGTGAACAAGCCTTTGTCCTTAGATGCGGAATGGAAGCGATTTCTAAATCTCTAATAGTATTGTTAACATTACTTTTTTTTTTTTGTGTGTGTAGTTTTTTAGCTGACTTTCTCAGTGAAAGGTCCAGTGCAATCTGTAGTTTTCCCAGCGTGTTTTTTTTTTTTTTTAATGATGTGTCATTTTTGGTGTTGTCAGTTCATTTGTTGGTTTGACCCCATTGTTAGAGGTCCGGTGTCATGTCTTTTGTGGAGAGAGGTGGTGTCACATCTTTTGTGGAGAGAGGTGATGTGAAGAAGGGTTCCCTTTCCTTCCTTAGTTCTCTCCTCGTTAAAGGTTTAGCTGTGTTTGAGACATTCTCCTTCTCTTCCTTTTCGTCGTCTGTCATTACCTCAGTCTCGGGTTTTTCACTAAAATGTTTAAAAAAGCTAGTTTACTCTTTATTTTCTCCCGATTTGCTTTAGATTTTAGCTGAGCTATGCCTCAGGTCCCAGGATATCACGGTATTGTTTTTAATGCACTTTAGACGGCCCCAAAAAATATTCAAATTGTATTGCAATGAAATTTTCTACAGAGGTGCAAGGAGGTGGTAAACGTTTACAGTAAAAAAAAAGAAAAAAAAAAAAACTTTCCTCATAAAAGAAAAAAAAATTGTTTTGGGCAATTTACGCAGACAATGCCTGCATAGGGAGAAGTGCTGCGGACAGGTGGCGTACACTGCGTCGAGGGAGTGCCAGCCGATTCGGGCAGCACTTATCTCCATGTGCGCATCGTTTACGAAGTGGAGACGTAGAGCCCAGAACAGGGTCCTTTTCTTTTTGTGAACGAGGTAAATTTATTCCTTGATTTTTTTCAAACTTCCACTACCTCCTTGCAGCTCTGTAGTAAATTAGAGTGTGATACATTGAGAAACAGATTTTTGCAGGCCGTCTAAGGTGCCTTAGACGCGTTAGTTTACATGCTGTAGAATGTCAACAGATACATCCATGCTGTGGTCTGCTCATTTTGTCACTCCTCTGTGTTATAACGTCGACTAACGGAAATGGTTTTCAGACGATACGTGTCAAGTAGCTGTTCAGGTTTTGGAGTTTTGGAAAAGAAAGAAATAAAGGTCAACAATTTTAAGATGAGGGATATCTCAGAGTTTGCTCCATGCTCTCTAACCCATCAATTGTCTTACTGTACTTTAAACACTTCAAAATCGAGGCAGCAAAGGGACCCTGAGCTGTTGCAGCTCAGTCTCAGATTGATGTTATTGGTAGGATGTTTTTTTTTCTCTCCTGGCACTTTATTTTGAGGAAACCTGTGTTATGCAGAAACAGAGACCAACTCCGAGAAGGGGACATGGACAGGCGCTTGTTCGGGTTCCCTTCTTTGTGTTCGTCTCTCTTTGTGCACACAAGTTTCTCCAGCATCATGCACCAACCTTGATTTGTTTTCGTTCTTTTAGTTGCAGCCATTTCACTCGTGCTTTTTTATTGAATGATTTTTCTTACTTTAATAGTTATTGGTCTGCATCATAATAATTGTCCTATCTACATTCTGTGTTCTTCTTTATTGGAGCATAAAGCTTGTTCTGGCATGTGCCTTATTTTGTGTTACCCCCTCCATATTGTGTAACGTAGTAATCAATGAACTTATCTGAGTGCTGACGCACAATTTTCCTATGCTTGACATTCTTAGGTCGTCTGGCATCGTGGACAGGAGCGAACTGGACTACTTTGAGTCGGTGCTCGATAACTTCCCTCAGGTTGGATGGAACCTTTTCTTGGCTCTGGTGGAGGTCTGCAACTGGAGACAATGTTACGTTTCGGTATGTTATTATGTGATAGTGGCCCTGGCATAATTTTATATTATTGTTTTATCTTTAGCAAAGCGAAGGTCACAAGCGTGGCAAGTAGACCCAGTAGCTGCTTGAGTATTTACATGGCTGAGGCAGATCTTAAAGCAGTGAGCTGGTGCTTAAAGTTTTTGCTGTGGTTCATCTTAAAGTATGACGAAAAAGGGTTCTTTGAAAGCATGCTTTTTGATGCTATCCCCCCCCTCCCAAAATTTTGTCCATCCGTCCTTTCATGCATTTTCTGCTAAATTTAGCGGGGAAATTGATATCACGTGATCTATACACCAATTCAGTTTCCCCGCTAAATATGGTGAGAATGTGGCTTCACGTGACTTATACACTTTGGAGAAATTGACGGTATGTTACCTATATGTCAACTCAGTTTCCCCGCTAAATTTAGCAGGAGAATTCACGTATTGTGGCAAAACATAAATTCAGTATCCCCGCTAAATTTAGTGGGAAAATATATGTCGCATGACATACAAATTCCCTCACCGATTCCCTATAATGTATTTCATGCATTATAGGTAGGGTTTTGTGTTTTTGAATGAATCCGAAAAACTTAAGAAAACACCCGCCGGTAAAATTCTGGTCAATTCAAATTTATCTGATAAACTCACAATCATGACAGTCGATGTCTCCCCCAAACAAAAAAAAGAAGGTACTTTATTACCGCTTAACTCGTCAAGGTCCATTCAGGACAACAGGTCATTGTACTAGCTTCCGGGTCACAACAAAAGCTACTGTTTTGTTTTTTGTAGCTGTGAAAGCTATGGATCATAGAGATTGCATAAAATGGGGAAGAGGGGCAGTTGAAAGTTCTCTATTCCATCCTTAACCACTCCACCTCGCGCGACCGCGGGGTAGGTTGATGGAATAGGACGTGATGAAAGCAAACTTCCCAACGACTACTTCCACGAGTTTATTGATTTAAGGTATGGACGTCTATCGAAGCAACACTTCTGTGCAACTTTTGTAGTGGGACAAATCAGTATTGCCAATTGCACCAATGCCAAATCCAAAATAATTGATAGAAGCAGGTTTTATTTTTTGCCTGGCATATGTTTACACCCAGACATTATTTATTTTTAATAGGAAACATTGCAAATTTAAAGTCAGGATTTCGGAGGATTGGGAATCAAACAAAAATAAACTGATAAGATCTGAATTTGCAGAAAAAAATAATCTCTAAAAAACACCCTCCGAATTTGCTAAAAAAAAAAAAAAAAGATCAGCACACTCTTAATTCTAATTATAGGTAAATGTCGCTGCCAATGTATATATTTTTTTTTTCCAATAAAAAAAAATATTTTTTTTTAAGTGGTACTTTAGTTTGACAACTATTAAAGTACCTGGGTACTTCTGCTATGTCTGGTTAATGTGTTTGTCGACACATCTTGAGGAATGAGGTATTTCCTACATTTATTAGTCAACTTTGCATCTGGTAATATCTCTCATACATTGCTGTCAGCCTCCCTTCCCCTGATTCTCTTCTGTTCTTGCTCGCATTTGTGCTCAGTTTCTTTCCCTCCCTCTCTGTGTGCAGTGTGTGCAGGCACTCCCATTGAAGACGAGGCTGCAGGTGTTGAAGGCCACCATGGAGTTTGCTGAAGACTCTTCATACATTTGGAGCTGCGCGTTTTCTGCACTCTGGTGGTCGGCCTGCATCGAACCCCATTTGCGTGAGTGCAACAAACGTTTTCATTATTCCAAGGTCATTTCACTTTCTGTTCCCCAGAAGAACATATATTACATTTTTTTCTTCTTTTCCTCTTTTCACCTGTTTAATGTTGATGTTTGGTCTTAAATAACGAGTTTGCAGTGTCTATAATGGTGAGAAGTTGGAGGGATTTGTTTTCTCCCGTTGCATCTCCTCGTTGCATTTAAAGGAGGCTTGCTGATTGCACCTTGATGCAGTGGCAGATTCAGAGGAGAGGTTCGGATATCCTGACTACCCCTTGAGTTCTTCATGTGTAAAAATTTAGGGTGTGGAAACGGGGAAGGGGGGGGGGCAAAGGTGGGGGTGTTTTGAAACATATGATACGCTGACCAACACCTGACCCCCCCCCCCCTCTGGAATACCTGCGTCCGCCCCTGCCTTGATGATGCACCCATAGTCTCTTGTACTACTTCAGTTTTAATCTTGTTTTAATTAAAACAAAACAACACCAAATAAATAAAATTTCTTCCTTTATTAGGAAATTGTATGCTGATGCACATCTTTGGAAGGTGACATCTTCATTTTCACCGAGTAGTATCCCACTTAATCAAGCTGGTTTCATTCACTGTGGTTCATTTTTCTCCATTCCAGTTTTAGGCAGAAATTTCACTTTAGGAAAACTATTGTTTTGTTATTACGTAACTTGGATTCATTTTTAGAAGTTTTTCTGGGGTGAAATTTTAAGGGGAAGGATAACCATGAGCTTGTATTTTTTTATTTTTGTCATTTTTCATGCTCAAGAACTAAACTTTTGGACAAAGGATGGAAATCTAAAAAACAGTATTTGTGTTTCGCTGGATTTTCTGTCATGAAAGATGGTATAATATAGAAATATAGCTCCATAGTTATCTGCTCTGAACTGTCTTAAAGCAATATAGCACATGAAAATGACAAATTTATAAGTAATTTCAAAACGATAGTTTTTCTACACAGACACACCCACTTTCAGCTTTGAACATTTGCAATTTTTTTTGTACATCACCCAGGTTAACAAGATGTGGCAGAAATGTTCTCGACGTTAACAGAAACAAGCCCTGTAAATCTAATTTAAATCAAACAAGCGGTTCAAACATTCACTTTTTTGGGTAGTGTCCCCCCTTAATGCAAGTCGACTGTACTGTTTTGGGAACGAAAGCAAACAAATGCTACGCAGATTTTTCACGATGCCATACACTCAGCCATGTCGATCTACAAGGATATTAACTGTTGAAAATATAGGACCGCGAAAAATAGCCAAAAGGCATGGGTACTCACTGCTTACAACATGAAATCGAACAGCTCTCCTCAATCGAGCAACATATTGTGCATGCCCCACGGTGCCACATGATCTGAACAGGGTTTATTTGAGAAAGATCTAAAATAACACAGCCTATCCAATCTATAGTGTTGATGACAGTCACTTCATGGCGATCGAACGGAATCTGGACTTGTTTTAGGGCAAGTTTTAAGGAGAGCTTGTTTTTTCTACAGCACTGAAGCAAAGGAACAGACGAGTCTGCTCCGGCCCCTACCCCGCACACAATCCGCTATTTCTTGCAAAGACCGCGAAGACTTTTCGAACATTATCTCAGCACAGATAATCCTTTAACAACGTAGAACGGACCACATCTGGGGCCAGTCGACGTTTTCTTTTTTTTGTTAATTTCCACGAAAGCCGAGCAAACTATGCAGGCCAGTCGACATTAGGTTTTTTTGTTTGTTTCCCACGAAGGCCGAGCAGGCTATGAGCCCTGGTATTCCCTGGTTCTCACGGAGGAAAATAACATACAAAGGGTAAGCGTCCTGAATAGGCAAATAGAGTAAAAAATCTTTCAAGCAAAGCCGGCGAACTACAACTGCAACGCAGGTGGAGTGTTACGCTGGCTGGGTTTCCATGGCCCAGACGGGTGGCGGAAATTTCTGCCACCCGCCTGGGCAGAACAGATGCAGAATAGCGACAGCCGGAGAGCTCTTTTTGGAAACGTCTGTAGAACTCGGTTTGATTGAAAAACTAGCACCTCATATATATATAATGCGCATGTAGCTTTAAGGCTCCCAACAGTATTGATGTATAAACCTTACGGTTGAAATGTTGGCCCTGCAGCCGACCGAATTTCTGACCCAGGTGCTTTATGCTCACAGGTTCAACACAGAATTCGGACGACAGCACGCTGACCGCCCTGTCTCGCCTGCGACCAGCCAGCCCCGTGGACAAATTGAAGCTCGATCCAGTTTCACTTCTGCAGGCATCTGCCAAGCACTTTCTAGAGATGGCTGCCCCCGACGAAGACTTCGGCAGCTCCGGCGCAGTTGCCAAGCAGGTCGCTTGCATCTTGAGAGTCCTAAACGACTTTCTGAGCCACATCTTACACTGCGACAGTGCCCGTTCCTCCCCTTCCGACGACTGGCTCGCAAACATGGGCGACGCAGCAGACGAAATTGCCGAAGATTTCTACGCAACAAGGCGTCCAGAATGTGCGACGTGTTTCCCCGTGGACGTCGTGCACGACCAGCTTCGAGCTTCTGGAGACGTGATCCAGGCAGTGGCCTGCATCCTAGACTCTAGCCGCGTGTCTGAACTCTTCTCCAGGGAGAGGGACGAGCATCCGTACTGCAGCATGGACGGTGTTTGTGCCAACCTCCTGATGGCGGCGGCGGCCGGCAAGAGCAGGCCGAACGTGTTCGAGGCTTTGGGGGAGCCTGCCCTGCTTCACTCTGCCGGAAAGCTGCGGCGTGCTTTGGTGGCTGTCTCGAGTCTGACGGACAGCGCCCCGTTGAGGAGGCTGCAGCAGCTGGTGTCCGGGTGGGGACACAACGCACTTCAGGACCTGCCTCGAGAGGTTTGCCAAAATCTGGTGGGCGGCGTCGTTCAAAGCCTGGAACAAGGGTCGTCTCAATGTGCGGGTGAGGCTCTTTCCTTAGATTCTTGGGTTTTATTCGTCACGGATTCTCCAATCGTTTGGTTATGTCGAGTTTAGAAGTTCGGTATGTTCTGGTGCTGTTGGTACCTCGGTATGTTTTTTAAATGCGTCTGTGTTTATTGCCCGGGTGCATGCAACCATTTTCGGTTTGGACAGGACCGTGGACTGGACTGGTTTTGCAAGGCTGCAGTGCGGTTCCTGCCGTGCACTTTCGCTTCATTGGTTTGCTCGTTACGTCCACTTCCCCTCTTGCATAAGGGAGAAAGTGAACATAACTTTACGCTGCCGATCGCCCACATTGTGAATCTCGATGGTCACTTGTCGCATGTCACTAGTCAGCTGCACAACTGCTGCGTGTGAACGTGCCTTAATGGCAGTTTCTTCTCTCTTGGAGTTTCTACGGCTTAAGTGAATGTTTTGTAGTTTTCTCAATGTTTCGGTGTTGCTTTTCAGAGCTAATTTTATGGAGTTTGAGCCTTGTGGATCTCTTCAGGGAACAAAGGTGAGCTCAAGTGAAGTACTGTTTTTCTGGTATTGCATATTTATATACAAGAAAATTTTGCAGCATACATTGGTGCAGGTATGTATACAGTCAGCATTTGAACGACTAATGCAATATTATGATAGTACTTTAACTTTGGAAGTGTGGTGGTACATGAGGGGGCGTTTAGTATTTCGACAGTATCTCAGTTCCAGGATATCATGCTGCGCACACATGTAGATTCCGCAAAGTGCTTCGCAACATTTGTAATGTGACTGTACAGTCTCCGGCAATATGAAAGACCCACTGGGAGCGCGTGGCCGAGGCAGTGGCTGGCGGGGACGCTGCGAGCACTCCGGGCAATTCCATTCTGCTTCGAGGGGAGGACGCTCACTCGGGGCTCAGCACAATCTGATAAGCGCGTTTCGCTGTAGCTGAGCCCGAGTGAGCGTCCTTTCCTCGAAGCAGAATGGAATAGCCCAGAGCGCTCGCAGCGCCCCCGCCAGCCCCCGCCTCGGCCACGCGCTCCCAGTGGGTCTTTCGTATTGCCGGAGACTGTACATACATGATGGCAACGTCACAATAATACATTTGTCCTTTATTGTTTCAGGATTATCGACACTCTGAAAAAACATCTGGCTCTTCTGAGCCATCCCCGCCTGTTTCTGTGCCTAATCCAGACTGCAAAAAAGGCTGGCGATGTCGACGCTTTCAAGGAGGTACAATCAAATGCTTCGTTTGTCTTAATACCCTTTTTGGACGATGCAGTACGATGCCTGCATCTTTCATTCATCATACACTAGTCCCTCGTTATAACGAAGCCAATGGGATGGCAAAAATATTCGATATCAGCGGTAATTCGATAAAAGCTGGAGAGCCATAGAAACAGTGACAGTAGACTCAAAAGTGCAAGGGAACACTGCTAAAGCCTCAAAACAAATATTCATTGAAACAAACCTTAGTGATAAGCATGCAAAGGAAAAAAACATTTTTTTTTAAGCAGCCCAGAGGGAAAAAGAATGTTATAAAACAAATTCACAATGGAAAAAAAAAAAATAGGGGGGCTATATTTACGACGCGATACGAATTTGTAGTTGGTGCCCGCGGGAGCCGCCACTCGTCACGTAGTACACCTGTCAACCGCCGCGCTGTGCCGCTGCAGTCAATTTCTGACCGGCGCACAGGTCTGTTACGTGGTGCATGTGCTCTTTCAGGAGCTTTCTTTTGGCTCTAAAAGTTGCTCATTAATTTTTGTGTTTTGTTGCACTTCAAACGAAAATTAGTAAGTAAGTTTTTGAGACTCCTTATGAAGCTTCCAAAAGTGCACAAGCACCACGTGACCATAACGGTCAGTCACGTGACCATAATGGCCACTTTTCTGTGGGCTCCCGCGGACGCCAACTACAAATTCGTTTCGCGCCGTAAATATAGCTCTAAAAATTTTTCTTGTTTTTTACTTTGTAAATTTGTTTTTTGACATTCTTTTTTATCTAAGCTGTTTAAAAAAATGTTTTTTTTCCTTTGCATGTGTCTTTTAACAAAACTTCTACTAAGATGTAAAAAAAAAAAAAAAAAAAAAGAAGCGAGAGGATTTTGTTAAGCATTTTGTCACGCATAGCTAGTGCTTCCTCCAGTTCCTTGAAGCATTGCGACCATAATCACCGCCGCCGCACTCCAGATTGTTCCGAAGCGAACAAAGGGTGGCTCTTGTCTGCGGTTGTTGTTTCCAAACATTTTTCTGGCACTCGAGGCTCCCCATTTGATGTCTCTTCGTCTTCATCTCGACTGCACTTAGATCAGTGGCTGAAGTAGAATGTCCGCATCGGCAACCGAAAACCAACAGAAATCATCCTCAGGCGCTTGATGAACGATTTCGAGCACACTCCCGAAGAGGTCATTGCACCTCTGGGAACCACTCGCTAGGTCGTCATGCACGCGCGTGCGAGAAAATCTGACGTGCCCAGGGGCTCCGGAAGCGGGGGGGCAGGGTGGGCTTGAGCCCCTCCTGTCCTCAGGACCGAGCTGCCGAGCCCCCCCTCCCCCTCCTTCTTTTTCTTTTTAGTTTGTGTGTTTGCAGGTTATCTGGTATGGGCCTTCGGCCTATCTGCTGTACCTCCGTCTCTCCTGAGCCGAAATAAATGAAATGACTCTTTATGCATGCTGACCTACCGCCCTCCTCACCTCCGCCAAGCACAAAAAGCACCGGGGCGACGGAGAAGCTTGCTTGAAAAGTCAAAACCAGAAGAAAATGACAGGCAGGACTCATGAGCCTGATTGACAACCGGTTTAAAGCGAGCAAAGAGGGGACAGCGAAATGAATGGATTCCGACAAGACGACGTCGGCGAGCGTTTGTCTGCTTTCCCCGTGTGGAAGCAAGAAGCCCAGAAGATGCATGGTGCTTCTCTGGCCCGCGGACAAAACAGGCAGGCGGTACTACCCCGGCGCTTAAAGGCCATCAGGAGAGGGAGGGGGGCTGGCGAGCTTGAGTGGAGATTCGGGAGTGCTTAGAAAAGGCGAAAGTCTACGACGAGCTCCCAAATTTGACAAGGCGCCTTCGATGGCGAAAGCTTTGCGCGCCTGCGGCGTCGTGCCCGCAGGGTGGTGAGGCATGAGGCAACACATGTTTACAAACTCAGGACAACACAACACGAAGTCTGAAACACAGCTCTTATCCTTCAGTACCTTCCTTTTGTGATGCCCCCAACTTGCATTGACGCCAGGAGTCCGAAGCGATCACGGTCGATGTACTTGATCCTGATGTACATACCGATGTATGCAACCTCTGCCTCCATTTGAGACATCCGATGGCCCAACTTGCTGTGTTTGAGACTCCGTGTTGTGTTGTCCTTTTTTCCCCCGAGTCTCGGGGTTTTGTCTAAAACTTTTAACACTTGTTTGTCTACGTCTGCGTTAATACATCATGCTTCCCCGAGAATCCCTAAATGAAGGAAGGTTTTCATTTTTAGACATAGCCAATTTGGCATAGGCAAAGCTGACATGTAACAGTTGGTATAGAAAAAAAAAAGAACACATGGTGCGGCTGATTTCAGTGGTTATCCAATCATTGTATGAGTTGTCAGTGCAAGCTTCTTACTGTTATTTTACTGAACCATTGTTTTAATTTGTTTTTCATGGATATGTGCGTGAATATGCGAACGCGGTGCATTAATATGTTTTCATTCAAATGTGGCAATTAATGTCAACCTGAAACCAACCTAACCTTGAGGATTTCGGAGATGTCGAGCCCCCCCTCTAAAGAAGGACTTCCGGAGCCTCTGGACGTGCCCAAAGCTCAAGCGGACCGATGGGGCCAGCAAGGAGGGTATGCCGGAGGCGCGCATTCGCTTTGCTTGGATGTTACGGATATTTAGCCAGGAAAACAGGATGGGCAATCTCTCGGGGGAGGGCGCCCTTACGGGACTTTTACTGTATCTATTTATGCAAAAAGTCCTACTGAATGTGTTGATGTAAGGATGGTTGTTTTCTTTCCTTTCAGCTCGTATTGGATGTGTGCGACGCTGCACCGTTAAAACTGCAACGAGCTATGCTGTCCTACGTCATGTCCGAAGCAGGAGGAGACTTGTCGCTGCGACTGAGCAGCTTCCCGGGCCAACTCACGCAGAAGCTCAACCTGATCTGCGACACCCAAGGGGGCTCGGAGGTAGGAGCATCCCTGCTTTCTTTACTTGTCTTTTTGCCAGTTGCTTCCACAGAAAGATGGCAATTTGGAGCTCCACTCCGTGTGACTAGCATTCTCCTGTGCCACACCTTTTCAAGAGGAAGGCAGTTGACGAGAAGTAACTAAGAAATCAGCATGTTTAGTTTTGCTTACAAAAATTTCAGCCAATTCGTGTCAATGGATCATGAGATTGTGTGTTGGCCTGTAAGTACTAGAGTTTATATATTGCCAATTTTTCTATGAGAAAGATATTAGTGCTAGTCAGGGATGGGCAAAATACATGCAAATATGTATCGAAATACAAATACAAAATACTTAGTCAAAAATGTATTTAATTACAAATCTAATTACATTTCCAGAAAAGCATTTAAGTACAAGATACAAATACAACCAAATGTATTTGGTCTCCTCCAAATACTTTTCCAAATAAATTCCTCAAAATTTGCGTCAGCGACTTCAGGGCACCTGCAACGAGTTTCTGGGTATCTCATTTTAATTTTGCATCGCACACTCGGGAGTTAGTGTGCGAGACTCTAGTAACGTGTTACAAATATAATCACAAAAAAATGTAATCATCTGCGACGTAATAGGTGAAAAAAGTACAGAGCTTCAAGCAGCTTTTCTTGCCATTACATTTTGGTATAGACCAACAAAGAACCGAGACGACCAAGACATTTGTTGCACCTCGCACCAGTTACAAAAATCTGGACGACCCGCGCCTTTAGAATGTTCCAGGCAAAAATATGGATAGAAATCAGACTGGAAAGCATCACAAGTTGTCACAGGCACTTATTTAGCCAGTCTGCCTGTGAACGTCCATTTCGTCACTATTCTTGCCCTGGACTAGCACCGTAATCACAAAGTCACTAAACGCTTGTGCTTGATTGAGAGACTCTGCATTCGGTGCATAACGTAGTTTTCTTCCTGCTCTGGACAGTGACAATAAATTTGAGGGATGTATTTTCGCCCACAAAATTGTATTTAATTAAAATTGTATTTGAAATACCCACGTTTTAGTATTTAAATACACAGGTCAAATACATTACCCAATTTGTAATTAAATACAAATGCAAAATACACAAAGTATTTGAAATACGTATTTCAAATACTTGTATTTGAAATACTGCTCATCCCTGGTGCTAGTACAAGCGGTCTATACACTTGAACAGTTCTCTATAGTAAAGATTGATAGAGCAAAGATACGGATGTAGTAAAGGAAAGTGTGCTTATAAGGCTGGTACGGACATTTGGGATGCTTGTATATAGGGAAGATACTGATGCGGTGAAAATGTGTTCCTGAAAAAAACAACTCTTTTTAACGCACTGAACAGGTCCTACTCTGCTAGTAAAAAATAGGCAGCGTCAAAATGAGCCTACAGCATACTGACCTCCACATTTCATGGTTTGCTTCGTGAGATGTCCTTAAAGCAACAACTTCTCTTGTTTTCGTATGTGTGAAACATAATGACACAGCCTCATAACAATGTGCTCATATAGTCCACGGAGTTCGGAATACATGAATGAACCAACCTTGGTTTAATGAAGTTTTTGAGCATTGACACCGTTGCATGTTCGCCCATTTGTGATGGACGTTGTTTTTTGTCCTGGTCAGGTATTGGACGGCCTAACCAGCCTCTGCCTACAATCGCCATCTGAAATCGTCCGGGGGCTGGTTGACTTGGCCGTGACTGACGGCTGTGCAACGCTAGTGTCTCAGGCAAGCCTCATTGTTCTCTGTTCCCCAGAGTCACTAGTTCCTATACTAAACATGGAAGTTTTGACTGAATCGCTCAAATCGCCATTTTTTTTCATTGCACTCATACTGCGGCCTCTTTGAGCTCATGGTGTCTGAGCAGAGAAGAAAAATGTTAACCGAGAGAAAGATGACGAAGGAATTCTTGCGCGGTATACGCTGAAAAATTTGGAAGAGGGAAGTTTAGAAGTAGCGTAGTCCTGCATTAGCTTCAGGTTGGTCACCTTTTTTTCTATTCATCACGATTGAGCGTAAGTGTGAGGATGCACGTGTCCTTTTACTCCTTGCTTTGACACTTCTCATCTGCACAATTACGTGTTGGTTGAAGCGCATCTTTTGGAGCAATTAACATACATTAATTCCTGTCATCACTGCTTCGGGCTTTGATGCAGAAAACACGAGTCATTGACTGTGTGGCACCATTATTTTAGTGCGTTGAGATGGAGGAAGAATATTTGCAGACAGGCTTTCATTAACCTGGGTGCCTTGAGAGCATCTCCGACTGGTGTGTTTGCCACATCCTCACTTTTTCACTACTACGACCAACCGCCAGGAACGCGACATCTGACGGCGTCCCACACAGGCTCCTTTGATAGACAGAGTGCATGAGGTATTTACACAGCTCCAGGTTCTTCCCATACTCTTACTCCATTTGCCTCGAGACTAAACTTTGCCTCTCGCTGCATCTATTTAATCTACCTAGTGTACTGTCGAGACCGGTTATAACAAAGTCGGTTATAACGAAATAGCAGCTACAGCGAAGCGATCACGATTTCCCATTCTCTTCTGCTCTTCGTTAACTGAAGTCGGTTATAACGAAATAACGGATATAGCGAAGTGATTTCCGATTCCCGTTGACTTCGTTATAACCGGTCTCGACAGTATCAACTTTAAAATGGCAGCTCTCGGTCTGACACAAAAAATTAAAAAGCATGCCGACCTGATTGTCTCGGCTGCTGACCGCAGCAATTTGGATATATCCAACTTCTTGAACATGTCAAGGCCTTTCGTTTTAAAGTTCAGGAAGCAGCTTTCAAATTCTGATGAAATCGTTGCATCCATGGCCAAGCGAAAAAAAATGTCTTCCACGGTCAGATGTCGTCAAGGTGCCAGACTTTGTCCAGCTGGTGCGGGTCATTATGACCGACAACCCCTCCGAGAGTCGACGAGGGCCACTGTCAAGCATCTCGAAGTGGCAGAGTCCATTATTAGGCTTGTAGGGCATGAGGATCTTAGATACCAATCGTACTTGATGAAGGGAGGGCAGTTTATCTCATAATAAACCGAGAAAAACTGTGTCGTTCGATCCAGCGCTTGTTGAAAAAGCTCAAGCACCTTTAGGAATTGGACATGCTTTGGTTGTTTTTTCGACGAGAAGAACTTTTAGACCAAGACCAAAATTCTCAGCGGGAGGAATGACAGGTGATTCTGTGCGAGCCCCGATGAAGTCGTTACGGTCAAGCGGACAAGGTTTCTGTCATCTGCGGTGGTCCTAGCTGTTGCGAACAACGAGGGTCATGTCGTACCACTGCACTCCTTTCAAAGGGAGGCCGTACACTTTTCTACGGGACTCCGCTCCATGCCACATAACCCACGCGACCTAAAATTGGCTACCTGACGACCTCGGCGACTTGACCACGTCTCCCCAACAAGTGGCCTCCCAACTCCCCAGATGTAAACCTCTCCCCAAACTATTATGTCCGAGGCGTCGTCGAGAGGGATACCACCGAGTAGCCTTCCATCCCCAAAGAGTCGTTAAAGGCTGCCATTGTGGGCGCTGTGGCCAACATCGACGAGGACCGCTTGATTGGGGCATGCAGCCATTTTCGAAGCTGGATCGAGTTGACCAACGCCGCTCAAAGTGATTTTATCAAATGAAGTTCGAGAAAACAAATAAGAAACAGTATCTGCACCAAATTCAGCACAAATAGATTAATATTACGTCGAGACATCTTTTCTCTCGATACCACCATTATGTTCTGAAATACCTCGCACACCCTATATTTTGTTGCCGCTTCTCGATTAGGGATGCCGCGAACTTTTTTCGAATCGAAGTTTCGATGGTCGAATCAAGCGGTTCGAAAGGTTCGAAAGATTTCGATTTTTCGAATTGTCTATATCGTAAAATTCGACGGAGGTCGAATTTTCGAACTTCTTAAGCTAAGAAGTTCGACGCTTTTCGAACCGTCGAACTTATTACGCTAAAAACTTCGATCTTTTTCAAACTTTCGAACTTATTGCGCTGCAAGGTTCGATGCTTGTCGAACTTTTGAACTTGACTGACCAAAAAATTCGATGAATTTCGAACTTTCGAACTTATTTATCAAGAGAATTCGAAAAGTTTCGAACTTTCGGATTCTGAAAAGTCAGAAGTTCGACGAACTTCGAACTTTTAGGGTAAAAGTTCGACGTTCGTCGAACTTCGAAAGACCGGCGGACGGTTTCATTTGATTTCAAGTAGTGGGGTACATTCGTCATTTTTTTTTCTCGAACTTTTACACGCGGTGCTGCGTTCCTTACGAAAGACAATGTCGTTTATTTCAATGTTCTGGCATGCTTAGGTTTAAAGAAATAAATCCCTGAAGGGGCGAGGAAGGACGACGGGTTTTTGACGATTATCGTTTGTGCCAGATTTGAAGCACGCTGCAGCCGGAGCTATTTATGGTAGATATGTTATACTTTTTTTAAGAATGATCTATGTATAGCCTAGGTAAGTGCCGTCTTAAGATGTGATTATTGTTATTCAACGTGAGTTTCGAAGAAATGTCCAAACATATATCTGCATGCAATTATAACCTAAACTTGATATTTATTTTCGTCTAAGTTGTTTGAGGTATCGCATTTAAATTAACACCACAGACAGTACATATCATTGCCATCTGCAGAATACGAAATAATATATTTATTGTTTTTTCACGTTAAGGAATAAATTAACTCATGGGACAAGATTTCTAATAGTATTCAAGTTCAGCACGTCATTAAAAGAAAACATTTTTTTTTTTTTTTCGCTTCACGTTCTTGGGACGTGTTTCTTTTAGCCTGTACACATTTTGGTAAAACAAACTTGTTTCGAAGTTCTGAACCTCTGAATATGCAATAATAGAACACTTCCGACGAATTCTTGATAGTTTTTTTTTTCTCCTGCTTTTTATTCCCGCATTTATTCTTTTTTTTTGTTACTATCGGCACAGGTGTTTAGGTCGAAAAGACAGCTTTGAACTTCCGAACCACTAAGCATGTGACGAGCAGTGTCTTCTGACAACGAGTTTCTAACAATGACCATCTACGCAACCTTTTATGCAGTGAAGAGCGACAGTAGCTATGCGCATAAATAATTTCAGATTAAAATAAGCTCGACCACGCCCTCTTTCCCCGTATTGTTTTCTTTAACAGTTCGAAATACCTGCAAGGGGGAGAAGCAGGCTGAAGCCAACACCTCCTAGCTGAAGCCCCCCCCCCTCCCCCCGCTACCCTCTTTCCCCCCGTTTTTCCTCTTCCGACGCCACTTGTATGGTAGAACGCTCCTCGACCTCGAGTTGTGTCGGCTTTTGTGCTTTTTGCGAGGCGATTCCTCCGTCCCAGAAAATAAACCTCCAGGACAATTATAAACCTCACCGGATCGGATTACTACCAGCGTGCAAGGGGTGGCGAGGTAGTTTGCCAGGTTGCTTCAAGGTTTTTCTGAGCCTCAACCTCCTGCTCGCCCCTGGCCGTTTCGAACTGGATGAGTCTCGTAAAACAGTGTGTTTGTGCAATCACTACTGCGTGATGCAGGTTAAAGACCCCCCCCCCCTCGCCGGGGCTGGCGGTCACAATTCTGCACTGGCAAATATTCTAGCACGTCCGGGACACTCGTCGTCTCATTTAATTGCCTGACCAACTTCGCAGAATCTAGATATCACACCCTAACTTTTCTAAACTTGATTTCGTGAAAACCAGTGAGTCGTAAAAACGTTATTTGAAACTGAAACTGTGGAAAAACTTGAAAATCGGACTTCGAACTTTGAAAACTTGGATTAGAAAAAAATTCAAAATCTTCGAAGTTTTTTTTTTTTTTTTTTTTAATTTAGCGTTAAAAGAGAATCGAAACCTCTGAACTTTTCGAACTTTATGCAAAAAGAAATTCGAAATATTCGAATTGTTCGAACTTCATGTCTATAAAAATTCGAAGCGTTCGAAGTTTTCGAAATTTTTTTACAAAGAATTTCGAGATCTTCGAATTTATCGAACCTGAAGTAAAAAAATATTCGAAATATTCGAATTCGAAGTTTTGGGAACTGTGAAAGCTTCGAAATTTTCGAATTCGAAACTCCGCTGTGGTCAAAAGTTGCGAATTTTTCGCAATCGAACCTTGGTCGGTACGAAAATATCGAAATTTTTCGAAATCGAACCTCAGTTCGCTTCGCAAATATCGAAACCTTTCGAAATCGAACCTAGGGTGGTTCGCGACATCCCTATTCTCGATGTACGGGTTGGATAGGGTGCCAAACACTCGAGTTGGGGACGCGCTCTGGGCATCGTATCTGAGTTGGCTGATCCTCGCAGTGGGGAGGTTCGGGTACGGTGCCTGCAACGTGTCTCCGACTGGTGTGCTTACCGCGTCCGAAAAAGTGGTCTCGGATTCCCGCCCGACGACGGCACAAAAGTGTCACACTGTCGTCGGCCGCGAATCTGGCCGTAGTTCAGGTGCCCGACTTTCGTTCGCAGATCCTCGAATTTCTGGGGTCGGCCTGCAGAAGTAGGGACGACGCCACGGGACAGCGCCTTCTCGTTGGAGTGCTCGGCGACTGTTTCGAACGGCTGCTGGCGCGGCCGTCCAAGCGGAGCACCCACTACGTTTCCCTGCTCGGAGAGCTGCGTCGGGTGCCGGACCTGGTGGACTGGGACGCCTTCCGCCAGCGCGTCGTGCCTTACCTCGAGCCGGGAGGTGCGGAGGACCCGGCGCCGGACGAGTTTTTTCCCGTCAGGGTCTCAATGGTGAGGGTCTCGAATTGCGCCGGAGGGGTAGTGGCCAAAAGAAGTCGGCTGCGACGAGACGGGCTCGAGACGTCGGGCGGGACGCGCAGTTACCCCAAACTTAAAGGCCGACGTGCGGGCAATGCTTTCCGTCGTGTAGAATATTCTTCCCAAACGGCATCCTCTTTAGTCTTGCGCTCTTTCATTCTCCTCCTCCTCTCCCAAAAGGAGAGGGTTGTGAAGTTGGTTTCCACGAAAAGGAGATGCAGTTTTCTTCTATCCGCTCGTTCGTCGGGCTTTAATCCCGTCGCTCGTCTAACCGAACATCAAATGGTCGTCAGTTGCTCGACAATGACTCAATAATGGGGGTCCCGGTCCTTGCAGAACGGTGATTGGGGGGGTTCGATTGTTGGCTTAGACTAGCGCTAACGGCGCCGAAACCGAGCGATTTCGTGGAGTTGCCAAGTTTGGGGGTCACCGTACGGCATCGTGCGAGGCTCGGAGCTCATTTTGGCTGCCCGAATTCGTAGAGGAACATTTATTTTCGTACAGTAGTCGCCGTGAACTATGAACAAGTCTTGTTTGATGTAGGTTACCCCCCAAAAGTACAAGTTAATCAAAGCTGCGCGTAATATCTAAGGGGAAGTTCCTTTTGCGGGTGTCACGCGCGTACGGCCGACCACTCGATTGGACATGAGCATCCATGCAATATAGTTTGCGTTCCGTGTCTTCAGTAAATGCCAACGGACCCTGAGAATTAACCATTTTTTTGGCCAACTCTGGGAATACCAGAAAACCCGAATTAAAGCCGTCTTTGAGTGAGAAGAACCCTCGTTTTCTGGGGAGAAGATCTTAATTTTCCGTTTTATTTTTCCATTAATCTGGAACAGAGCCCCGTCGCTTGGAAACCACAGCCCCGTCTCATTCTCTTGTTGGTGCCGGGATGTTTTACAAGGATATTGGGTCAGGCGCCCAAAATGTTGGGGAATCCCTCCCCTATTTTCTTCGAGCCTCGATAAAGGTCAATTTTTTGTCCGACACTAAAATTTGACATTGAAAAGCACCGAACCTGCGTGAAAAAAAAAATATTTGAAGTACCCTTTAATTTAAACACCCCCGAAGACTCAAAACACTAAATGTAGTGTATCTACGTACATCAAGGGGGTTTACAAGTGCAGCCCCTGACTCTGCGACTATCCATCCCCAGGCAGTGCGTTCGAGCATGTCGGCGCAACACCATCTTCACACGGCTCAGATGCTCATCCGCCTTTTAGACAAGGCCTGCACTCGGCTAAACGGTGCGAGAAAAGAAAGGCTGCTCGACTTCTTGGACACCTACCTCTTGGAAGTCCTTGATCCTGGCAGCAGTCTTTACGAAGGTATGTTCTTCGGCTCATTTCGTCTCTGGTCGACGCCTTCTTGGATGTTGTCACACGAATGGACGAAGTAGTTTGAAGCTTGTTCTATGTAGTGGGGAGGCCAAAGAACAAGACATGTGCCATGCTGAGCATGCTAAAGAACGTGCTGAAAAAATGAAGAGACGCAGGGCTGAACAGGCTGCACAAATGAACAGACACGGCAGCGAGCAAGTCGTAGAACTGAACAAACACGGCATTTTTGCTTGTTCTTTATTCCGCGCTTAGAGGTGCAAAATTCTTAATTTGAAAGTCGTGCCTGCCCCTCTGTTCTTTTTCACTAATTCTGTTTTCTGACTTTTTCTTTATTTTCTTGCTCATTCTAGACAAACATTGGGCGGTGCTTGAGGAAGCCGCAAGGAGTTGCTCCGGTCTGTGCAGAGCTGCCCTGTGCCAATTACTGAGGAAAAGGAAACTGGAGAACACCCGACTTTGTGAGTGAGGATATCGCTGCTTAAAGGGGCCCTGCGAGAACTTTTTTACTGGTTTTTAATTTGCACCTCCTTCACGACGTCCTTGGTCGTTTGAGTGGCCGTGAACTGGAGGATGGGGTAGCGAGCTCAGTGAGCGCTCATGGCTGCCTCACTCCGTGTCGACGGCTCGAGAGGTGCGCCACTAAAGCATGTTCTGGATAGGCTGTATAAAGCGGACAGCCAGGGCGGCTCGCATTGCATTTCCTGCGTGGTTAAACACTAAATCTTCATGACACTTCGTTGGCCACAAACGACAGCAAACACGGGGTAAAGATCAGTTCAGAACGGGAGCCACTTCGCGCTGCCATACCGCCAAACGGCCAAACCGCAAGCTAAACCTTCTCGCCGAAGGCCTTCGGAACGCTTGGAACCGGTTGGATCCTCGACTGCGTACACGACTGCAGCGCCGCCGCGTACATCCGGGACCTTTCTACGCTCGCCGCTTGTCGGTGCCTGATCCCACCACCCCTTTCTATCATGCGCCGCCTTTTCCACCGATTGGTGGCAGGTGTGTCGATGGGCCATTTCTTGTTTCCGTACTTTCTAAACTGCATTTGTTTCTTTTCTAATCTAAAATACTGAACAAAAACTACTTTTATAAATAATTGAAACGGTTCACGCCACTTACATTTTGTATTTCAACTAAAAAGAAGCTTTTAGCGGCCCTGATCAGTAGTAAGCCCAGGACCAAAGACTTCACATTTTGCACGCTTTCGGCACTGAGGTGAAGTTTGTGTTTTTGCAATCATTTTGTTTATGTAAGTCATATTTTGTAAATTAAGTTTTTACTCGCTTGAGAATGTTTATTTTTGTATCCATCGTGTAAATTCTTTTTTTTTTTAATTGTTGTTGGTAACTTGAGTTTCTACTCTGCCTGTGTGTATCCTTTTACAGACAAAGCAGTCTGGGCAGCAACCAGCAAGGATCCGCTTCTGTTTGGCGCCGAAAAGTGGGACGACGAGTGCGCCAGGTTGAGTGCCGAGCACCAGGGCTGCCCACTGGAACAGTTGACTCTGCCTTACTTTGCTCAGGTGGGCTGTCTTTTCTCTTTTGCGTACCCAAAAGGACGGCAGTGTTTCGCTGCTCACTTCGCCGAAATTCTCACCCTACGTTGGTAAAGCTATTTTATACGGATTAAATCGTATTAATTAGTGGGCTATAATTTTTAAGAGCGCTATTTTTTGTTTCTTGTAGCATTTTAATTGCATTTTGATTGACAGTTTCCCCTTGGTACGTTCGATCTGTCTTTCACTGTACGGCAACGAGGCCATTGAGCCAGTGTTTGTGCAGCCTCACTTTCACAAGACCAAGGATCTTGCGTTGATGGTGGTCTATCCTGTCTCGGGATAACTGTGAGGAGCCCGGTTCTCTCTGATTGGTTCTCTGTGCTCCCATAGTGGCTTGCTGGTGCCACATGGGACGAATGGGAGCTCCTCTTGGAACGTGCGGAGGCAATGCTACGCTTCGGAGAGGACGGTCCTGTAACCGCCGTCGACGTGGTCAAGTTCCTCACCCTCTGCCTCGCCGGCTGCAAGCGGTTCCTGGTGGTGGGAAACTGGTGCCACCTCTTTTCCTGCTTTGCAAAGGTGGTCACGGTAAGTGTTGTTTGGCCAAGTCTGTTCGTATGGCACCGTATATGCGCTCGAGTGATGGCCACCAATGGACCGAGCCAGTGTTGCTACCTTCCAGCAGAGCACACAGAAAGCAAATCGTTGCCATTGACAAAAGGAGCCTACAGCCATGCTCACGCTACTAATACATTGTACAAAAGACATTCTGCAGATGAGGCCTTCCTTCTAGGACGGTCGCATTGGTCGTACAAAAACTGCAGCAGACAAGTTAGAAACTTGCATTTGTTTTCAGCAAACATGCTTCGAGCACACTTGCGGCATGCCTGCAGATGATTCAGTCATCGTTTCTGAAGCACACACCATACCTTTTGTATGATGTATGAGCAGGGTGATTATAATGTAATGAATGGTGGGACAGAGGAACTGTTTTTGTGCAAAAAGGACGTTTCTGTCGCAGCGCCGGGCTCAAAGTTTTGTGTGCCGTGCGGATTGCATTTCCACGAATAATAATTAGCTCCTCCTTGTTTTTCTCCGGGTTTCTTCCGTGGGCTGTGCTGCGGGGAAAATGGACGAGTGGACCTTGTTTGGAAACAATGCGCAAGATGTGCAACACGTCTGTGTTCACTTGCTCCGATTCATTTGTTTGGGATCATAGTACAGAACCTAGGGGGATCAACAAGGCCTAATGTTTCACAGTTTGTCTTAACAAAACCTGAGCACAAAGCAAAGCTCAATTTGAGAAATTGATATAGCACTAAGGGCATGACATACTTCTTTACATTTAGGTAGTTCATTGTTGCTTGGCGATAACCTTGAGTACCCTTCAGCCATTCTTTCTATTTTGAACAAAAATGGCTATTTATGCCGGTTATATCTTTTAGTCTGTTACTCGCATTGGTTTTTTTTAGGGATTTTAGTTGGTTCTAAGTTCTGCTCTATGCAATAGGTGCATGAAATTTATTGGCCGTGGATTCTTTCGTTGCACTAAATAATAGCAACGCCGAGGAGGCAATCTGCAGTGTAATAAAACATGGCTGTTGCGACATCCTAGAGACTCCCTTAACATTTGCAGAAATTGCTGCAGCGAGAGGAAAAAGCCATCGACGAGGACATCTGCGCAGTTCTGGTGGAACTTGCGTTCTGCCTCTGCCTCGTTCCAGAGCAGTGCCAGAGGCAGGCCGTTGTTCTCCTGCTCGACGCAGTTCAGCTGCTCGATTCAGCGGACCTCAAGGGTCGTCTTTCGGAGCCGCTGAAAGCAACGCTCACCGCTCAGGACTCTTCGCCCAAAACATTCTCAGGCGCAATAGATCGCCTGGTTCGGAGCTTCGGAGAGAAACTAAATTTTAAGGAGTGCTAGTTGGAAGAAACGTAAGCTGTGTTCGGTGAATTGCCAAGTGTACAGACTGCAGCGGGTATTGCTCGTACAGGGTACCGTTTTCTTGCACCCTACCGCATGAATAAAAGGAGGCTGTGCCCAGGGTTATCCCTCTCTCTCCATAAACAGTCCCAACCTGTCCAAAATTTGTGCCACTCAGGCTCTCGTCCCGAATTCCAACTTCAAGGTGATACTGTTGCAGAGACCCTGATGACCTATCAGCTTCAGAGGCTTGAACAGAAGCTATATCCTGTTGCAGGTTAACCTCCTGCAAATTCGTCCACTCTTTTCACTTTAGCAGAGTGAATGCTGGATAGGAGGTGGGTTCACTTGCCTCCTCTCCAGCATTCAGTCTGCTGAAGTAGAGAGAGCTCGTCCCACTTTTTTTTAACCTGCAACGGTGTATAGCAGTTTGGGACCGAATTGCCGTCCCCTTTCTCACGCAATTCTCTCATTAGGACGACACTGGTCTCCGTGCAACTCAACATCTCCACCAACAGAAAGGAATTTTTTTTTTTTAGCAAGAAACAGGTTTTTGTATTTTGCTATAATTCAGCACTAGTTAGCGAAGTGAAAAAGCATCAGAAGTGGCTATGCAAAACTCTTAATATTTGACAAATATAATTGAGTATCGCCACTATCTTTACGTCTTCATTATACAAAAGAAATTTGAAACTCCAAAAAACAAAATTTTTATGACCGCTTGAACGCAGGAGATGCTTTGATTTGAATGCATAGTCACGGGAATCGACTTTTAACACCTCCTGGCTGGTCTTCTGATTTTGGTTTGACTATGTTTTTTTTCGGTAAATATGCTGCTGCACAAAAAAAGTGAGCAGTCCCGAGTTAATCCACTGTAGTCGCGGGGATAGCTCCGACACGCTACGGCGTCGGGTTCACGCACTGTAGGGTCTTGACGGCGAAGTATCGGTTAGCCTTTTTCTCGCTAGTGTGCACCTCGCAGTTGTTCTTGCGACGACCGGTGAGATGCGTGGGCGTTGCCGCCAGTGCATCTTTCAGCGTCTCGCAAGAAGCGCAGTGCTAGCACGCGGAGACGCCGAGACGCAAGCGTCTGCCGATTTGCACCATACTTGTCAAGCTTTTAGCATGCGTTCTGCTTGGGGCGGTTGGGGATCCACCAACGATGACTTGATGTGCGGGCCTCGTTTTCTGGGTGATATTGGACGGATAAATACAACTGAACCCTTTCAATCGGCGGCGGCTTGCACCACCTAGCCGAAGCTATTAATTTCAACAATTAACTCCAACTAATAAACTAAAAATAATGAAAAACTTTTTATTGCTACGTCTGGTCTGGTAACGTGCCCAAGTCCACGCAGCGAGCCCAGGGTCAAATTCTGAGAAAGCGGTGGCGGCGGTGGGCATTTTTTTTAAAGAATTTGGTTAAAAATTAGGAAGGGTGCAAAGACACGGACAAGAACGAGAAGGTGGACGAACGAGGCGCTGACCTACAACTTAAGTTTATTCGTGCTAGGCTTAAAGAGCACGTGGCGTCCATGTCATATATTTTCTCTTGGATTGTTTATTTTGACGTTGCAGTATTTATACTCGATGTTAGCACGAATAAATTTCAGTTGTAAGTCAGCGCCTTGTTCGTCTACCTTCTCGTTCTTGTCTGTCTTTGTGCCGTTTTTAATTTTGAATCATGAACTACCAACTGGCCCAAAACTTCTAGATTAGAGAATTTGGTGATATTGGCGCGGATGTCCCATCATTTGAGGAGCTCGTACTAACAGCTATCGCTGTGAAATAAATACATCATTTTGGGGGGGGGAAGGGGGGGGGGGGGAGGGGGGAGAAGCCTGGTCAGGGGCCACTTTTAAGGTCAGTCTAAAATGTGGCCCATGAAATGTTTATCTTGAGTGTTGATGCGATAACGGTGTGATTGTTTATTTGGGTGTGTTCTTTTCATCAAACGTTCAGTTGAAGTTCAGTGCTCGTTTTCTGCATTTCTCCCTTTGTCCTTGTATTTTTGCTCGCTGCCACCAGTTGTAATTAGTGATGGGCCGAACTTTTGACGAATCGAAAGTTCGGTGCCCAATCTTGGGATTCGGCAAAGCCGAACTTTTGTCGGACTTTGCTAAAGATTCGGCAAAATACATTGTTAACGGACATAATGTTGATATTTAGTTTTTTTCTCCCGAAAAAAGGTTTTATGTTGTTTTTTCTTGATTTAAATGCATCATGTAATGCATATTGACACAGTTATTACCAAATAAGGCGATTTTCTACAAGATAATTGTATCGATCTCGGTTTTGTGCGTTTACTGGCAATTTTAGTGACTGCAGAAGTGGCGCGACAATGAGGTTGGGTAGAAGCGAGCGTGACGCAGTCACGAACAACGCTACGAGAGTTTCCGATTTGAGGCATCATCAGCACAAGCCTGCAAGTGTGTGTACATTGTTAAAATGAAGGCAATACCACTGCATTTTTGCTTTCTCTGGGAGCCACCATTTCGTGCACGAACATGAATGCAGCGGTTGCTGAGCCTTCACCAGAAAAGATAACAGTATTATCGTTAATATGCATGTTTTTTCGATTTGAGTCGCTCGACGTCAGCTTTGCAAGAAAGTGTGCGTCCTTTATTTGCCACGTCTCGTTTTTTAAACCTTTAAAATTCCGGTTTTTGGTGTTAGGATACACACGGACATTTAGGAAAATGGGGAGAGTTGGAAATGTTGTGTGTGCAATGTTGAGCATTATAGTTCTGTGTTTAGTTCTATGCGGATACATGGAAATCGTGAAATAACGCTGATTGAAAAAGCAATATTATTTTGTTTTTGCACACTACTTTTGAGCCGAAAATAGGATTGTTATACTTGCGAGGAGTGCTTTAAAGTAATTGTCAGTCACTGTTTCAACTACCTCGTTGCATCACTGGAAAGATCAATGAAGGTCACGTTATCTGGAACGTACCACATCATTTGTCACTTGCGCAGCGGACTGCGTAAATCACTGGTCGATCTTCTGCTCTTGAGGCAGAAAATATTAAAGAGAACCACACTCGCTCACAAACGCGTAGTTACTGTGTTGCCTACTCCACACCATGCTGTAACCTCTGATTGTACTACACTGCATGATGGTAACCGCAGGACTGCAAGGCCGTCACGTTCTCGCGCATGCGCAGACATTTGCCGAATCTTTGCCAAACCTTCCTTCAAAAGTTTGGCATTTGCCAAACTTTGCAGAGTCTGTAGTTCGGCAGATTCGGTCCATCACTAGTTGTAATCATGAAATGCAGTGGTCACGGGCACCTGCAAATATTGAGTAATTTCACTACATGTGCATCTCAAACTGCAAATGTACTGAAAAGAAATATTAGATAGTAACACCACTTGGGCTAGATAATAATACATTTTATGTAGGCAGCAATTTGTACACTTATTTACAAAGGCAAGAGCACAATTCCTGGTTTTCCAACATAACAATGATTGTGGTAAAATTACAAAAACACTCGCAACTGCTGCACCATTTCTTGAAAGCTGAGCCTTCTTACAACGGAATTGACACCCACAACAGAAGATACTCTATTCTAAAACCCCGCAAATTATATAAAAAGTGTCCAACAGGCAGTGGAGTCGTCGCAGTTCATTTTTCTACCACATGGAACGTCAGAGAGGCTCCCCGGCCATGTCGCCATCTATGATGCCACGCAGGATGCCGGCGGCTCTTTCCGCCGAATCGTCGCATCCCCTCAGTTCCCCTACAGCCTGCAACATGTCCCCCAGATCCTCCGTGGAGACAAACTCTTGCGACACCAACATTCGAAGAAGCTCTCCGAGCTTCGACCAGCCGCGACCCCCATCCCCGCTCATCCGCACGAGCTGCAAGTTCCTCTCGCACATGAGGTTCCTGCACATGCCAGGCACGACACTGCTCTCGGTCCACAGGGGCAGCGCCGCCAGGAAGACGCCGTGCGTGAAGGACGTCGGGCTGAAGATGGCGAGACAGACCACGAAGTCGAAGCTAGTTTGCTGTGCGACGCGAATCGAGGACGGCGTCCATTCCAGCCGAGAGTTCAGGGAGTGCTCGCAGCGTTCGAGAAGCGAGATGGCGTTTTCGGTAGGAACGAGCCCCCCGTCGCAGCACAGGCGCTGCAATGCGAGCCTCAGGTCGTTGAGAACGTCGAAGGCCCGGCTCGCGCCATGGTGTGCAGCATTGTCGCGGCTTGCCACACCAGCGGGCTTGGTTGTCACCGAGACATTGGCCGCGTCTTTTAGTATAGACTCGGTGATGTTGACGGTCAGCCACCGTTGCACCTTGAGGACGGCACTCTTTGCGCTCAGCTGGCAACAGGTTCTGACGACCTGTTCTTGCGTGTCCTGCGGCAGCAATAAGGGAATGAGCCTGTCGACTTGTTCGCGGCAGGACTCGGCCGACTCTCTTTCCAGGCGCTCCTTCAGCTTGAGGAACACAAGGCTCGTTGCATTCGTCACCTTCTCGGTCTCTTTCCGAGCATTCGAGCCGGGTTTGGTTGGGGACGTCGCATCGGCCGCGACGTTCTCGATCGTGACAGAGATGTCCCTCTTGATGAGTTTGGCAACGTTGGACGAAACCCGCTCGGCCACAAACTCCACGATCTTCCTCACCGACTGCGGATGCATGTGGAAGAAGTTGTCTTCCAGTTGGCGGTCCAACCGCTTCGTGGCACCCGCGGTTTTGTCTTCGACGTCCCGGGCGGAGACTGGCGTTATCTTGCGGACGTCTCCGCCATACCGCGATTTGCTTCCCGCCAAGTGCTCAGCCAGCAGACACCGCAGCTCCCCCAGGTAAGGGCAGCACGCATACACAATCTGTTGGTCGACTAAACTCTCGGGCTCTGTTTCCAGCACGATGGTGGCGGCGACGCCAGCAAATGTGAAGAGTGCCGGCCGAACGTTCAGCACCTCGAACAGCCAGCCGAGGAGCGCCCTGACGAGGAAGGACGTGGGTTCGACCGAACGCAGTGCGTCGGAGCCGTAGATGGCGGAGAGCTCTCCCAGGACCAGCCTGTAGCCGTCGAGCGTGGTTCCAACCGGATCCGCCATGGACACGAAGTTGACCGTCCAAGCGAGGGTAGCCACAAGGTGCCGTTTCCTGCGCACGGATCTCCGGAGAGAACCCATGACATCTATCGGCAGCGGTCTGAGGTTTCGAATCGACCGCTGAGATTCTCGCTGTTCCGCCGGGAACTTCCCGAGAGAATGATACGGCAAGAACTCCACGAGGCCGAGGAACAGACCCAGGAGCTTGAGCCTGTGCACCAGCGAGAAGAAGCGTCGCTTCTCCTCGTCGCCGGGCGGCATGTCGACGTCCACGAAGACATCGTCTCTCTCGGACGTGACGATTCTTTCTACGCACTGGTCCTTGAAATGTTGATGGAACGATGCGCTCGAAGCTGCTTTGACGAAGTCATGAAAGAACCCCTGGCACCCGGGGAAAGACGGGCTTGGGCAGGGACCCCCGACCTTGAAGGGGTGGACGAACCGTTCCTCCAGGCGCTCAAACTTGTCAGGCAGGGTGCTCTTGAGTTCCGCGAGCAAGTCTTCCCCGAGGCCGCTGTCCGTTTCTGCTCCGCCAGAGCAGCTCGTAACGAGTTGTGTCAGAACGAGCCTGGCCAGGTGGGAGTAGTTGCAGGGGTCGTTGCAGACGTCAAGGATTTCGGCTACCCGCCGAGGAAAGCGGGCCTCGAAGGTCGTTCCGCTGTCAAAATGGTGCCGCTGCCAGTCGTGGAAGAGGTCGTAGAACATGTCCCTCTGCCTGCGGAACAGGTGGAAGTTGTGTTCGCACGAAAAGTTCCTCCGGTTGTCCGTGGCAGCTTCAAACGCGACACCTTGTACAGAAGAGGGCCACACCCTGGAGACCGATGGTGCTTCCTCGGCGAGCAAGGCAAGATCCGTCTGCAACTGCGGGGAGAAGGTAGCTAGATGTTGGACGCTGCTTAGGAGCTTCAGGGTGGGTCTGTCGAGGAACCGGAGCCAGGCGAGTATTTCTTTGAGTACACCCACTGCAAAGTATGCACAGTTGTGGACGGAGCAGAGAAGGAGAGGTCCCTCCGGCACGGCGGTCTTCTTCACTTTCAGTGTGAGCAGCTGCAGCACGAAGAACAACTCAATCGTCAGGTTCCCAACGAGACCCGCGTTGATGAGGCCCGCGTAGACTCTGAGCAGGGCGTCCAACTTCGTGCGCTCGGTCACGCACTCGCAGACCGGGACGACGTACTCGTTTAATGGCACTTTGTCCCGGTCCTGTTGTCGCTGCTTGTCGTCGACGGTCTGTCGCTGGCAGCTGACGGGAGCGGCGACGGGCGGCGATCGCTGCTGGCCGTCTGGAGACCCCCTGTTGCCTTTCTTCGGCGGTCCCGTGTCACCGCCGACGATCGTTCTTCCGCGGCCTGCCTTGTCCTGACAAGGCACGCGTTCGCGAGAAACCTCGGGCGGCAAGAAGTCGCTCACCGTCAGCTTCCGCCAATGCTGTTTGACGGGCGTCGGCGTTATCCTCCGGATCGGCTTGGGCTTTCCCGCGATCACTCCAACGACGGGGAAGTTCTGGTCGTCTTGGATGTCCGGCACGACGGTGGTCGTTTGTTGATGACTTCTGGGCCTGTCGTTCCTCTCGAGTGCCGCCAAGAGGTTGATTCTGTGGTCGTCGTTTCGTGGGGGGACCGAAGGGAACTCTTGTCGGGAAGAGTCCCTCCGAAGCCCATTACCGGAACCCCCGTGCCGATGCCAGCTCGGCGCACTGTCCCGGTTGTAGGGCAGCTCGCAGAAGACGTCTTCGCGGTTTCTGCTTCGAGTCGGGGTCGAGCTTCCCGGCGGGGATTGGAGCTCGACTCTTCTCACGTTGCTGCCGATCTTCGGATGCGGTCTCGCTGGCAACGGCGATTTTTGTGGTTGTTGAAGAGTTGGGCAATGGTCGCGGAGGAAGTTGAGGAAGAAGGGGACGAACTCTCGCCTTTGAGACGTGTACGGCTCTAGTTCGACGGTTGTTGAATCCAGCTGAGAATTGAGCAACCATTGTACCAGCTCGGCTGGCATGATTGTTCCGTCAAAGACAAGGTCTAGAATTATATCCATATTTCGAAGCTTCTGAACGGCCGTTATTGTCATTTTGCACTTGCTCTCGTGGCCGCCATTTCTTTCGTAGCTGACAGCACATGGTTACCGGGTGATACTTGGAAATTTCCCAAATCTAGTAAAACAAACTTGTAGAAAGACTTTAGCTTCTTTTATTATTAAATATAAAAAAAAATTTGAAAGGAAAACGCGCAAAAATATTTTAAAGATACACAGCTTTGAAAGCGGTTGTTCCTGAACTTGTTTCCAAACGGAGGTCCGAGACATTCCTGCTGGGTTGCCGCAGCACGAGTGCAGTCACTGGACGGCCATCTTGCATGTACCAGTCAACTTCTGGGAGCTTGCAGAGGCTGGGCGGCAGCGTGCTGAGGACACGTTTTCTGCTTGTTCGCCGTCACTCGCCAAAATTTTTTTTTTTTTTTTTTTTTCAACTTTAGAACTTTGTGTAAACGGTTGTAGTTGCTTTTTAGGACACGTGAAGTCTTTTGAAAGCGCAGTATTGCAGGAAAAGGGCACAGCTCGTCGAACGTAAGCCTCGCCGATCTAGCGGCGAGGCTTACGCTTCTTTGGCACACCGGAGTTCCGCATCCTTGTGCTTCGAACGCTTGGATACTAGGGGTGGGCGAATAGTGGTTCAAATCGAATAGCGCTGCGTCATTCATAGCCTTCTCAGTGCTAGGGGAAACGGAGACCTACCGGTTCTCTTTCCAGCGCCAATGCTGGGAATGACGCTGCGCTATTCGATTCGTACCACTATTCGCACAGTGACGACGTCATGGAAACGACTACGTCACTCTTCTAAGCGTCGCTTGCAGGGCTTGCAGCATATAGATCATACATACTAAAGGCCCGTTCACACTCTTGCGACCGAGTACGACTGAGAGAGAGGAGATCTCTTACAACTTCTTAAATGTTTCTAGAATGAGGGAACACACTGACATTGTGGCGCCATCTATGCGGTGACCCTAGAACTGCATTTCACAAAAGCGAAGGTTTTGCGGGATTTCCGAGGTCAAATGTGCGTAATACCCATAGAAAGGCTCGTTTATAACATTGACAAAAGCTTTTCGAGCCAAAAAAGAAAGGATATTGCGCGAGAAATAAAAAAAAATATGCCGGACCGCCGAGTTTACACGTTTACACTGCTTCCCAATAGATGGCGCCAGTTTGTTCTCTGGTTTAAGAAGTTTTAAAGGGACACTGACACCCCCAAAAATTTTTTTTTAATTTTTTGCCAGGCGCTTCATTATGGTATCGGAGGACTACCCAATTAATATTTTGCAACAGAGTAGCGTATTTTTTTAATAAAGTCAAAAGACGCAACTGCTCGAAACCGAAACCGAAACCCGACGGAGGTCGGAGAAGTGGAGAGAAGAGAGTGAGTGGCGGAAGTCACGTGGCCACACCCGACCGTGCGTTTTTTTGTTTTTTTTTTTTTTCTTTTTTCCGTAGCAGACGACACGACATGCGGCGTGCGGGAACTGCTCGCCGCGCGATTCTTTTGCAGTTATGTTTGTTCCGCTCGTTGTTCTGTACTCCAAGATGAGTTGTTTTGTACATTGAGGAGTCGGAGATGAGTAGCGAGTGCCCGTGGTGAATTTCCATGATCGGCTCCGAAAAGAGTACACCCAAGATGTTGCGTGAAGAGCTGGCTCACATGTCCTGCATCCGAAAAAAAGTGGCATTGTGCGACAGAGTTTCCGAAGGATCAACGGGATCGGGACCAATGGCTGGCTGCAATTCCTGTAGAACATATACGGGCATCTCGGAAAGCGGACGATGCCTGATTTATATGCTCCTTGCATTTTGTGGAAAGTGATTACATTGAGTTCGCAGGTGTCAAAACGGAAATTCCATACCATTTAATTCAGCGAAGTATCGTCCACAACATTTGTTTGTTATTTTTTTGTTTGTTTCTTCAGTGATGACTGTAAAAAAAAAAAAAAAAAAGGATATGTAAACATCAGAAAATGTTTGAAAAAAAAAAAATAAAGTTTTACGGGGGATTGAACCCAGTCCTACCGCGTCTGAACCGGACGTCTTTCCCACTGAGCTACTAGGGCATTACTTGTCTGGTGGATCTCTCTCCTTAGTAATAATTCAGCCGACAAACTGTAAGTTGGAAAGTTTGCTGTCGATTTTTCTCTAGCAAAAGCACTCCCGGGTCGAGGTCGGGAAGCACCACGCTTTGGGGGCATTCGCACCTAGTAAAGAAATCGTACGCGTGCATATTCAGCTCGAAGTAGACACGTCGTGCTTGACGTTTGCGCGAGCGATGTCTTCAGCCATGAGAAGGGAGCGACGGCTCGGCGACGTCTTCGTGCAAATCGGCTTGGTGGCCGGGCGTGTCGTACGGGATGAATACCAATTCTTTTGATCAGTCCCAAATTTTTCTTTTAACGGTAGACAGAATTCGCCGGTACCGCGAACGACAGTTCTGAAATAGAGGTCCCACGCCCGTCGTCCGCTGCCATCGCCGTCCCCGCGAGTCCCACGATACGCGAAACGACGAACGCACAGAATACTTCCGGTTCTCTGTGGAACTTTTTTTTTTTCAATCAACGTATTTACAGCTTTTTAGAAGCCACAAAAATGGGTTTCATATTTTTTTCTATTTTTAATATTGAGTGTGTGCCTTCGGTGACCCACGACTTTGATTAAATTTGGTGGTCGCATCGATACCTTAGAAAACGGCCCGTGACCGCGAAAAAGAGAGTGAGCGAGGCTCGAACCGGCCAGTTCTTGATCGGCGGTTTTCGGGTGGAAAGAAACCGAATTTCGAGCCGCAAATTCTGTTTTGGGTAGTTGAGCTCTCATATGTCACGTACAACTAAAAACCTCGGCGAGCATAAATACCCTGTCAGTGTCCCTTTAAGGAACCCAGGTTTAAGAGGTCGCAAGCAGTCGCAAGAGTGTGAACGGCGCTTAACTCTAGAGGAAAAAATCCGCCATTTTCCCATACATTCTGGCTGCCGCAAGCGGCGGATCATGCAGGCAGACCCTCGAAGTGCCAAACACGGTTACATCATCAGAGCAGTTTCGTGAACTTCAACAATCCACGAACTTACCGGTGGAAAGATATTCGCGTTCCTTTCGAAGCTTTCTTTTTGCATAGCGCGCAGATGTACGGCCTCGCGTTAACGCTAAACTAAACCACATACCCAGCTTCGCCGGTGGGGCGCGGTTGAGGAATACGAAACTGCGCAACTACCAGATTTCCGAGATTTCGACAGAAGGGAAGTTAATGCAGCGTAATGACTTTAGTGCTCTTTATAAGCGTTAGAATAGCTCAGAATTTAGTTTACAACGTTAAATTATCACTGTTTATATCGCTGAGAGTTTTCACTCTTCGCGTTTACCATGGCAACGTTGCTTTCTTTCTCTCGTGTTCTGTCGCTCTCTTGTGCGATCGTTCACTCGGGACCCCGGGTGTCGGCGCACGGGATTTGCCACTCCTCCTTACCCCCCTGGCTTGCAGCGATCTTTTAGCGCGCAATCTTGAAATATAGAGTAAAAACGCTAGAACTGGCCGATGAATACCTAAGAAAAACTATTAGCTTTTCGCAAAATCTTTAAACTGGTCAGACCTCTGATAGTCATTGGCGTCAAAACTGCAATTGCAACGTGAGCCATCAAACCATTAAAAAGTTAATGAACATGCAATTTTGTTAAGAAGTAGACCTACCATGACGGTCATACTTATTCTATCTAATGTCTACCGAGCTTTTAGATGGCGAAGACGGCACCCGCTCTCACCTCGTATAAAACACTTCCTCTAAAAATACTAGTGATTTCAGAATTCGAGACATGTTCCGCTGGCCTCCAGTGTATTCCGGACCTCAAAGCACATATGCGAAACCTCAAGGGTGTGAGGCGTCCACTGCAAAGGGTGGAATGCTTTCTCCAGCATTAGCTGCTTTTGGTAGCGCTACATATTCTGTCGAAATACATTTAAGCCCAATGGGGAAGCGGCCTCACCGTTATCATTTCGTGTCGGTAAAAAACTGTCCTAACAAAGTTTTTTTTTTTTCTTCTTTTTTTATGTCTGGACGTATGAGAGACGCGGCCGACGCTTACCGCTCATTCACACTAGAAGCGGATCCGCGTTTGCGAAGCGGTTTCGAACATGGTTGTATAGAGATTCAGTACAATTGCAGGCGCACTCGAAGCGAACGCGGATCCGCTTCCAGTGTGAATGAGCGGTTAGTCATTCCCAAACTCGTGACGCAGACGATGCAGACCTGCGTTCGTTGGCAGTTACCTGGGCAGAAGTAGAGTGAAATTTAAGACGCAAGTATCATTACGCAACGTAAAGACGATACGGCTGCATGGAAGTCAGAATAACGTCCACTTCGACTAATTCAAACTTTTTTTTCAGGAGAGTGCTGAAGACCTTGCGGCCGCTCCGTTGACGCCTCGTTGGCGAACGCCAGCGCGCGTTGCCTACGAGGCGAGCGCCTGGAGGCCACGCCGGAGAGACTCCTTTTTTAAAAAAACTATTTTCTCAGCAACAGCAAAAAGCCCTTTTCAAAGGTTTTCATATCTTGAAGAGATGAGGTGGATTGAACTGCCGGCTATTTCGAAAAAGGGCGCCGCTGCCCACATTGCCTTTTCTGGCTCTCAATATGGCCGTTTCTACATAAACTGAAGGTTTTGTGATTTAATTAAAACGCAACAAAACAAGGCTTCGAAAATCTAACACAAGCAATTCAATGATTAGTTTTAAGAGAACAAAGAAAATAAGTATTGTAGGTAACGCCGAACTCCAAGTTGACTAAACAAATAATGAAATCTCATAAAATCGCTTCTTTTGGAGCTCCTATTTGGACTCAAAAATGATGTCTTTTAATATTTGTACTTTAGTGTAAGAGAGGGGCTTCTTATTAAGTAATTAGGCGCCCGCATGAAGTTTCGTGCTGCGCAACCATTTTTTCACAACGTTTTTTTCTTAGCTACATTGGTTTTACGCAAATTTCAGAAATTTAAAGCATATTTTTACGAAAAACTATTTTTCATGGAGTTTAGAGGCTTCTTTATCCAAATTAATTTTTTCTTGCATATCTCAAGCATTAAAAATCGCCGCGTCTCCTTTGGCATGGAGTGACCCTAGGGCGATCAGTGGTCCAAGGGGTTTGCAAGTTCGCAAAATTTCGAACTTTTGAACTTAGTATGTTAAAAAGTACAGACATGGACGATGGTAACCAAGGGGTGGAAAAAAAAATGTAGGGCCCTTCCACTTCACGTGAAGGTCGAGGACCAGCGAAGCTGTTATTTTTACGACGTCTAGGATGTTGCCTAGGGGGGGGGGGGGGGGGCGACGTCTAGGACGACCTCAAAGATGACGTCCTGGACGACCTCAGGGACAACGTCCAGGACGGCCTCAAGGACAACGTCTGGAGCAACCTCAAGGACGACACCTAGGACGACCTCAAGGACGACGTCTAGAACGACCTGGAGGACAACGTCCAGGATTCTAGGACGGCCTCGAGGACAACCTCAAGGACGACGTCTAAGGCGACCCATAGGACGACCTCAAGGGCGACTTCTAGAACGACCTCGAGGACGACTTCTAGGACGACACCTAGTGAAATCCAGCCTTTCCCGTTGCCGCCATCTATGAGCGACGGCGGCAGCCAGACAACGGGCAAGCTGGTTGTCTGGTTGCCGCCGTCGCTCATAGATGGCGGTAGCTATCCAGCAGGGTGGCCAGTTCAGATTTAGGCTTCTTTTTTCACCGAGTCGCTGGTAAATTTTTCCAGTCGCTTGTCGCGTTTTTTGGGCTTATTCGCGTTTTTCCCGCAAATATTGTTATTTTATTGCTCGTGCGTTTGTCGTCAAAAACGCGAAAAACAGCATGACCGTTTGGCGCCGCGGTTAGGTGGCGCAAGATACCGTCCGTCACAAGCTACATAACAATTACTATCCATTCACAAATGTTTTGGCGCCTTGCCCATCTTGCCAGTCGGCAGTCGCAGTCGTCGTGTCTACTTGCCACATGGAGAATAGAAGGGAAGGAGAGGGCATGACGTCAGCCGCGTAGCCTCCACAAGCCATGCTCGCTTGACGCCTCGCCTCCTTCTCAATTTCCTCCTTACCCTCCTCACTTACCATGCCAACGTGACCATATCACGTGACCGTAGCTAGCCTTCGTCTTGCTATGGGGTACTAAAATACACCACAGTCTAGACTTCGATCTGATAAAACCTACCGGACGGAGCGCGCGCAAGCCTGAAAGGAGTTCTACAATCAACCATCCATCCCACACGTGACATGTCACGCGCACCAATCGCTAGAGAAATCTGCGGTCACGCTGGGCACAAAATCGTTTAAACTTTTTATGACTAGGCTTCACCAATATTGCAACGTGCCCCCTCCTAGTACTTATAACCTCCTTGAGTTGCCATTGTATTTTGCGCAAAATGGCTTCGAATTCGTGGTCGAAGTATGGCAAAAGGTATTGTAAAGAATGAGAAAAGGAAACACAGCTAAAGGACTGGCTGCGACCAGTCACCGGAGACGGTAAAAAAGCAGCGTGCAAGTGCGAGATCCGCGCTCATCATGCCGACCTGATCCAGCAGATGACAACAGAAAAACACGTGAGGAACTCTCTGCCACTTTCCAGTACACGTTTGACTACCATGGGCTTCACCAAGTCGTCGCTTCCAAGAACGATACCAGAACTGGAGCTCAAGCTGGCTGGCATGTTACTCAGCGTGCCATGCCTCTATCCGGCGGATAGTGGCATGGCACGCTGACTTCGTATTTGAGCGAGTTCGCCTTCTGAGCCAGTTCTCTTTCTCATTTTATTATTAATAAACTATATTCAAGAACGTGTACATTTATTGAACTTCCGCTTGTTTTGGGCTTGTTCACGAAGGTCACGCCGCTTTTTTTGGGCTTGGTTGGGGACGTCCACCGTGGGGACGACTACTTGCTTATTCGCTCGGCCGCATCTGGCCACCCTGCTCTCCAGAGTTTTGTGTCAACATTTGGTTGCTCGCGGACACGATACTAGGGAAACTAGCTACGGGACGGCCTATATAAATCTCCCGTTTTTTTCCCCGCTTCTAGGTTACATTTGTTCACTCAAGTGTATGTCAGATATTTTTTAATGCGAAAGCATAAATAGGAACTCCACTGTGTTTTTACGATTTTTGGGTTATGATATGTTTAGTCGAAGTCGGCAACCCTGAATCGCGATAGCAGTGTTGGACAAAATACTCGATAAAAGTATTTTGCTTCATAAAATATTCAAAATAGTACTCAAGTTACTTTTACTCTATCTTGAGTAGAGTACAAATACATAGAAATGTAATTAAATTACTTTTGAAGATACTTCCGAGTTACGTAATTTGCATCGACGTCGGTGACAAGTTGTGCAGATCTGGTTTACCAGAATGGTTGATTAACACGCAACAGCACAAAACAAAAAGCAAAAAAAAAAAAAAGAAACCAACATCGTCCAACTATAGACCATTCCATTTAGCGCTCTCTGTGCGGCACCATTTTGTTCGACCGCAGCGCCCTCTCCACACATCCGGAAAGTTCAGCGGGTTCGGCGGGGCAAAATGAGAGAGAGGGCATGCGCCCGACTCCGCTAGCAGACGACAAACCGGGAGGTTGCCGTTCTCCATCTTTGGGCTGTATCGGCGGACTCTACCGAACATCGAACTCTCGCTCGTGGCTGCCGTTGTGAAGTGGTTCGCGTTCTTAGAATAGTTGTGGCTACTCCAAAATCAGCCTATAGCTCTCTGTTGTTCTGTTTTGCTAAATGATCAACTAGCATATCTTTTTTCCGTTACTTAAATAGCTTTCGAGTCAGCCGGCAGTACTACCCTCAACTACTCCGTGTATTGCGGCTGGAGAGTACGTTTTATTTATTATTTCATACTTGCACTCATGGTCGCTAAAGGCCTACATCAGTACGAACTTTGTATAGTAAAAATGGTACAGCTACCGGATTTACTTTTCGCCAAAGAGACCGGCCAATCTGACACAGTTTTCCCTATTTTTTTGTTATTTGCGCGCAGGTAACAGCGCAATCGGACCCTGTCAGTCTTTTTATCTAGCATAATATTACACGACAACTGACATACCGAAAATCTGCGCATCTGCGCTTGAAAGTTCCAAAATGACGCGATTTTAAACAGAGTTTGCACGCCAGCCGCACGCTAGCTACAGCCCACTCGGCGGAGCGGACGACATAGGGGGTGAGAGGGGGAGTGCATTTCTTTTTTCTCTTTTGGCCCTCTCTGCTCTGACCCTAATGAAACGGTCTATATAAGGAGCGGGATATCTCTGATACATGTTATAAAACATTTTTGGGACAAAAATAAAAAAAAGAGGTCACTTCAGCTATAGTGACCTCGCTGAATATTGTCACGGGTGGTGACCAAATCACAATAAATAAACAGGAAGAAATAAACGTTTAATGTGGCGAACTTGTGCCAAAAATAAAAAGGGTACAAAGGATAATAACAGAGTGTCGCAGCCGTCGATGTCGGCGAAACCGCAGGATCGAGCGCTGGGGCGAGACTGACTCCGCTCGCCTTGCGTAGTCCCTTATGTACCCTCGTCCGTTTCTGGATCATTCGGCGTAGAAATTTCGGTGCGTAGAATATTCGGAACTAGATGAGACGAGAATTTTCTCGAACTTACAAGAAGACCAAATTGAAAGAACGAATAAAAGGACAGTCCGCTGACTGGAATCGAACCTACACCTCCCGCGTCAAAGTCAAGCGGGGTAACCACTCGGCCACGCACGGGCTTGCTCGCCGACGTGCGTGGCAATATCACGTTCTGCGGCGCACCTTAGACGCATCGTTTAACAACAGTTCATATTCTCTATATGGGAAGTTCACTATAAACGAACTTGGGATACGGAGATGAGTGAATGAATAACAAAGAGAGCCCACACAATAGCCAAGGCACTGGTCGTACCTTCTTGAAGTAACTTGCGTTTAGAAAGGCAATCAACGTCGGGGGACACTTTGTTGGCAATTTGAGAGGTCATCCTGCTCGAAGTTCGTTTCCTGTCCTGTTCTCTGCTTATCAATGTTCGCTTGTAATTTATAAACAGCGAGAGCAATAAGGTCCGAACTTAGAAAAAAAAAAAACCATAAAACCCCGATGTTTTGCCCTAGCAAGATTTTTGCCCTAGCAAAAAACAAGAAAAAAACAATTTTTTTTTGGTGTCCATTTTTTTTCCCTTTTTAACATTGAAGTCCGCATTGTTGACGTGGGTCGTTTCCCGTTCTGCGTTGCACTGCCCAATCTTTACTTCCCTAAAATCACTCCTTTTGCTCGAGGATTTTTAGGGGGAAACTAGGAAACAAAAGGTGCTTTTGGGAAGGCGAAGGGAAAAGCCTCAATTGTACAAACTTTCGAGTGAAGCATGAGCTAAATTGGCGCAAAAGCGATGTTTACGCGAGCTCAGTCTAAGTCACAGTAGCTTATCGGAGCTATACTCCGTTTCAAACATCGCGTGCAACGCTGGGAAAGCTACTGAAGTAGTGCGCATGAAAAAACACACAAAATTGTGTTACTCCGCGAGATTTCGTGGACGAGCGGTACAAGGCGCTGCTCTGGCGATGCCGGCCATGTCGACATCTCGGTGGCGGTGGTTCGAATCCACTTAAAGCGCAAAGGTTGTTTTTTTGTTTTTTTTTTCCTCGGCCGATTTTTTGTGCAAGATTGTGCGTATTGCGGAAGTACATATTTCAATTCCTCTTTTCTTGTAGATTTTTATTTATAAGAAGGTAGACCAGGGGCTGGTGTTCCGCTCGAACTTGCGCCGGCCTCGTCAAAACGGAAGAACGGTCGAGATCCAGGGCGTCTCTATTTAAAGCCGTTTATTTACATGGTAGCGTGAAAATCAGAGAGTACCTTGAGAGTGTGGTGGACGGTCCTTTATATAACGAATATTGTGATTAGGGGACCGCACTGCCATTGTTCAGACGGCTTGGCATTCCCTCACGTGATGTGACTTCATGGAAGTTTCCTTCAGAGTCAGAATACTCGCCGGTGTATGGAAGAAGTCATCCAGAAGGCAGTATCTCGGTGCTCTGGTGCCGGCGCCCCCATGAACCGGGAGTGATTCACAATAGACGCGTACACAACACACGGCACTCGAGATCAGGATCGAGTGTTGTTTCCTTTTCGAGGAAAGCAGGGGCCTCGGAATACAGGCACGGGCATGTGCGTCGTTTACTTAGCCGACCAAGGTTAAGCTGCCTCAGGCAGACGGAGCCGACCATGGTTACGGTCCCGCAGGCAGAAGAACCCAGACACTTCGGAATGCAATCACGGGCATCGCCTGCTGTAAGGTCCCGCAAGCAGACGGAGCCGTAGGCACGATTCATCACCGACACAGTTCCTTCTTGAGGCTTGTTTCACTTTGAAGCCATAAGGCCGATTTTAACACCAGAAATAACAGGTGGCAGTTCACAACACTGTCCGCGTGCTCGGAACTTTCACGTTGCGAGGTCTTCGCTTCGGGGACGCCACCTTGCCAGACACTCCGGTGTCGTTACTGACCGTCTCCAGGACCTCACGGACCGACGTCTCCGGGAAACACGTTCTTGAACTCGCGTACACGTTGGCGATCACCTGCTTGCACTTTTGCGAGATCTTTACACAACGAATCTTCGAAAATATCCGAGCAGGAAAAGAAAGCTTCCCGCGTAAGACGCCATCTTCACGAAACCGGCGAGGCAGGGGCAGCCGCACAACCCGAAAACCCGAAGCGAGTGCGAGTGCCGCACGAACGAAAACGGAAAATAATTTGGAGTAGTTTACATTATCTTTTCCTTTTTATTGAAAAAGAATCGGTGTTCCCTCGAAATCATAACGCCACTATTAGTTATTAGCTCCAAAGATGTACACTTTTCTACTTTTTGTTTTTTTCAGGGGCCGCACTATTTTGTGGAGCGAACGTAGTCGCGGTCGGCTGTGCAAACCGGCGCGCTAGCTTTGACTACATTGCACGCTATGTTTGAAACGGAGTTTAGCAACAGCATTTAGTTGCTTGAATGTTCACGTTTGCTCGTGCGACGCCCACGCCACTTCATACCGGGAAACTCGGAAAATGGCGGAAGGTCAAAAATGTATTTGAGATAATTAGTACAAGATACTCAGAAATGTAATTAATATACAGTATCAAATACTCTCGTTCTAAAGTATTTCCAAGGTACAGTCGGGGACAAAAGTCTCCAGGACGCGCGAGCTGCGACTGAAACGCATCGCTCTGCCATCTGCCGGCGGGTCGCCTGGTTTCGAGATCACACAAAAGCGCATGCGCGTCCTACTGTACCTACAAGCATGTGTGTTTTTCCGCTTTTCTGCGGCGCGGCCCCTAAAGGGGTGTCCAAACAGGACACTACAAAACCCGCGACTCCGGCAAATCGTGCCGCGCTCTGCCGCGATCCGCTTCCGGCCGTCGGAGGGAAATTTCCCTCCGTCAATTCTTCCCGGGGGGAAACTTCCCTCCGTCAAATCTCCCCCTCGCTTCCTCCACGGCGGCCTTGCTCTGCTTATCACGTGGCTCCGGAGAGCCACTCACACGCTCTGTTGGCTGTCGGTCAATTGCTCAAGGCCTCCGCTCACAATACGGAACCGCGTCGGACGCCATCACGACGAAAGTGAATCTCGACAAAGAAAGCAGATCCGAGGCGGGCGAAACGCACCCTTCGACGCAGGAATGTCCCAAATCCACCCAAAGCGGGACCTCCTTGGCCTTCGAGCCGAGGCGACGGCGGTACGCGAGGGCGTTGGCGAGGTGAGACAGACGCAGGTGGCATGTGACGTCAATCTGAAGAGGAGAGCAGTCGTGATCGTAAAAATTTTCACGACTCCTGCAAACATTTTCACGACTCCGACAGATCGTAAAAATTGAAGCGTCCGCTTCAATTTTCACGATTTGTCGGAGTCGCGGGTTTTGTAGTGTCCTGTTTGGACACCCCTTAACTCGGAATTGGGCGCGTGGTACCGCCTCGGAGATAGCGCTTGCGGCTAACAAGCGTCCGCGACACGTTCCGAAACTGGAGATACCGCGTGCGGCATTGCGCCACATTTCGCCGTGTCAGCGCATCCTGCTTTATAACCAGCTGAGCTTATTGCTCAGTTGGGCAGCCGTGACTCCTTGCTTCATAAGTGCTATGTCAGTAAGCGCTATCTCCGAGGTGGTACCACGCGCCCGATTTCGAGTTAGGCGCCGCGACGCAGAAAATCGGGAAAACACGCATGCTTGCAGGCGCAGTAGGACGCGCATGCGCTTTTGCGTGATCTCGAAACCAGGCGACCCGCCGGCAGATGGCAGAGCGATGCGTTTCAGTCGCAGCTCGCGCGTCCTGGGGACTTTTGTCCCCAACTGTACTTCAAAAAGTGTTTGGAATACTTCATCTTGACTAGGGTATTTGAGATAGACACAAGTCTGCGCGAGATTTAATTTGTTTTTCGGTAGTGTCTATACAGGGTAAAACAAGGAGACGCCAGGCTCTTTAAATCGACCGGAAAATTCGGTTTCTGAGCCTATCGCGCTACGACTTTGTGCAGCGTTGTCCACAGCTGGTGCATTTTTTTTTTGTAAAATTTGCAAAGAGCGAACTTACCTGAGGAAAAAGTAAAGAAAAAAAAAAGGCTTAGCTCCTATGGAAACGCAGCGACGCCACCGGTCTGCAAACAACACGGTGCCGTTTCGCACGGGAGACAAGAGATGGCGCAACGAACGCCGCCAGCGAACGTGCATACGGCGCCGAGAGCAGGCCTTTTTAGCAGACAATCTTTTCGACTAAAAAGCGGCGCGCGTTCCGCAGGACACGACAGTAGCAGAAAAAAAAAAAAAAGACAGGCGCGGTAACAGTAAGGAACTGCAGTTCCTTGCCTGGAAAAGGGCCGGCTCTCGGCGTCGTCTGCTCGTTCGTTGGTGGCAGTTGGCGTCGCGACCGCTTGCGCCATCTCTTGTCTCCCGTGCGAAACGGCGCCGTGTTGTTTGCAGACCGGTGGCGTCGCTGCGTTTCCATAGGAGCTAAGCCTTTTTCTTTCTTTACTTTTTCCTCAGGTAAGTTCGCTCTTCGCAAATTTTACACACAAAAAAAATGCACCATCTGTGGGCAACGCTGCACAAAGTCGTAGCGCGATAGGTTAAGAAACCGAATTTTCCGGTCGATTTAAAGAGCCTTGTTTCACCCTGTAGTTTTGTAGATATCGCGTATCCAAGTTTCGTTCCGGCGGCACAGCGAAACCAAAACTACCGGCTCGAGCACCTTGCCAACACTGATAATCAGCTGCGCGTCGACGGCATGGCGTAGACCTCGTCCCGCGCTCCTGAGCCGACGCACCCACAAGGCCGGCTCAGTCGCACGTCAAAGTAAATTGCAGTTTCTATTTTATCGCTGCACCTTGTAAATATGCATCAAATGTAGTAAATGTTATACTCCGCGACAATTTTTCTTGGCAATGCAGTGGAAGTTACAGGCCTGCATTCCCTCTCCCCTTTGAGTGTGCGCGGGCGTTCCTCCTCTCCCCAGAAATGGGAAGAGGAGGAGAGCCCGCGCACCGCCAGCACAGCCGCACAGCTCTGCTGCGCTCGAAATGAGAGAGGGAACACGTGCCTGTACCTTCCACTGCATTGCCAAGAAACGTTACCGCGGAGTATATATATATATATATATATATATATATATATATATATATATATATATATATATATATATATATATATATATATATATATATATATATATATATATATATATAGTGTGTGTATTTATAAATTTGCCGGCCGAAACAAATAGTCACCCTGCGCCGGTGCTTACCGCAGAAAGGATCGACCAGGTCGGACGTCGCCTGTGTAGCGTGTCTTGAATTGACAACATGTCTTCTGTGCTCCTTGAGAAGGGTGCTTCTTCGTCTACCCGTCTCACCATTGTAAGTGGCGTCGCAGTAAATGCTTAACTAAAAAAAAAAAAGAAAAAAAAATGAAGAAAAAAAAAAGAAGACAAGTTTGTTGTGTACGGTGGCAAGACTCAGAGCTTCGCTGAAGTAAGCAAACTAAATTAACAGTGAGAGGGACACAACGCAGCGTCTTCTACCCAGAGCGGCATTCTTCCAAAAAGCCCAATATAACAAATCGGGGTACAAGTTGGAGATAGTTCGCGCTTACGCCGCATTCACACTGGCAGCTGAACCGCATTCGCAATCTTGAAACAATCATGATGGCGGGCGAGTGCCGGAGAGCAGTAAACAAAGAAAAACAGTTTACGCGCCGCTGGAGAAGGGGGATGTCGTTACCTATCTTCGACATCTCCCGTTGCAGACGTGGCGGAGATTCGAGAGCCCTTTATCGACTGATAAACAAACCGAGATAGCGGGTACGAGGTAGTCAATCAGTCGTTCTATCTCGCAGTCATTCGGTAGAAACATCGAGTAGCTGGGCTTCCAAGATGGCGAAGACGGTCGTGCTGGCGTACAGCGGAGGGCTGGACACCTCGTGCATCCTGGCCTGGCTCATTGAAGAGGCATACGACGTGGTCGCTTTCATGGTAATGCTAGTTCATGTCGATCGGGCCTTACGCTGCAACGGGACCTCGGGGTAAAACCCGATCGTGTCCCTGAAGGCCTGTTCGCCTACTTTCCCACATAACGATCGGAGGAACAATCATCGGGATCTATGGCAAGGAGCAGGCACGTAGCCAGGATTTTGTTTCCGGGGGGGGGGGGGGGGGGGGGGGGGGGGGCGCCCGCCGATAACAAAATGCTGTATGAAGGGGAGGGGGGAGAGGAGGTCCTAGCAAAATGAAAAATTTCGGGGGGGGAGGGGGCATGCCCCCCCCCCCCCCCCTTGCTACGTGCCTGGGAAGGAGCTCGGCGAATGACGAGCTCCTTCCGGCCTATAGCGGCTTGCCATTGATGCCCGTAAAACTATTTTTAAGCAGTGATTTGTGTTCATGCAATATATAGTTGTGGAATAAACTTCCTAATAGTGTGGTTGCACTGGGATTCCTTTCTGAACTCGAGAATGCCATACGCGTATAGTTTGAACTGTAACAGTGTGACGCTTCTTGCGTGCGTATGTGCGAGCTCATATTTTTGGGGTGCTGTTCTTAAATATTCCCCTGAATGTAAATATTTGAAAGCATTGTGTGAGTTCCAGGCACGAAGCCAGGATTTCGTTTCGGGGAGAGGGGGGGGGGGGGGGGGGGGGGCGCCAATGGCAAAATTATAATAGATGAAGACGGGGGAGGGGGGAGAGGAGGTCTCAGCAAAACTGAGGATTTGGGGGGGGGGGGGGGGGGGGTGCGGGCCTCGGGCTACCCTTTTGGCTTCGTGCCTGGTGAGTTCATATCTTTGGGGTGCAGTTCTTAAAGATTGCTCTGAATGTCGATATTTGAAAGCAGTGTTGTATTTGATTTCCATGTTTATACCTTGGCCCTCGACAGGGCTGGCAGTATTGTGAAACAACCGGTTGTGTCGGAGACCGTTAAAAACGAACTCCGGCACAACCGGCTGCCGCTTTTGACTGCTTACAACGGGCAGGGCAGCAGGGTGGCGGTTTTCAACCGAGTGTCGTAAGCAGTGACGAGAGAATTTAAAACCCGTTTTTAGCATCTCCGGTCGTAAGCGGTCGCAAGGTGCTCCCGCCTTAAAAGTGCAGTCAGCGCTGTGACACCAAGATTCCACGTGTTGTTGGCGTCGTGCTCAATGTCGGAACCGAGAAAGGCTCTAGCTGTGTTCAGCAGGCAAGAGTAGATCAGTGGGTCAAATTCAATAATTGTGCCGGATTATTTCATTTCCGTCTCTCAAACATCAATTTTTAAACTGCTAGGGAAAAATGAAATCAGTATACAATTTTGAAAGAGTTGCCAAATCATTTTTGTCAGGAACGCTAGAGGAAATCGTCTTGAGCATAATATAGGAATATTTGGTCGTGCAAATAATCTGTGCGGACAATGTAATACTACCGTTTTTTTTGTTTTTTTTTTAGAGATTAAAAATGAATAACATGAACTTAGAGAGCGTAACAGAGGCCTGATCGTGCATCCGGCTGTAAACCTGTGATGTAGATTTCCGTCGAAAGCTTCAAGGGCATTGAATAATTCGATATTTTCATTTTCGCCCGTTCGTTTTTGTGTTTTTCTTTCTAAACGTCTCGTTGCTTTGTTTCCAAGGCGGACTTGGGCCAAGAAGAGGACTTCCAGGCAGCCGAGAAGAAAGCTTTGGGAATAGGGGCGAAAAAGGTGCGTTCGCTTGTTTCCCACAGCTAGCCCTGGTGAAAACAGTTATAGGCTGGGTACAGCGCTGTCAAGTTTGCTTGCGCGAGCATGAAGTTTGATCTCGTAGATCATTTGCACACGTTCTCGCGCAAATTAGGGTGTCTCAATGTCCTTCTGTTTAGGGTGATGCCATCCTTTGTAGTACCCGATGCCAACAGCACGCGCTCACAAGCTAAATACAAAAAAAATCGTCGAGAAGAAAATGTCGCAGTAGCACAGCTGGCAGTCAGCGCCACGAACGAGTGCAGGGACACGCTCTTTCACGCGCTTCTGAACAAAAATTGTAATGCCCTTCCACTTCACGTGAAGATGGAGGACCAGCGAAGCTGTTATCTTTGTGTCGTCTAGGACGTTGCCTAGGGACGACGTCTAGGACGTTGCCTAGAGGACGATGCTTAGGGGGCGACGTTTAGGACGACCTCAGGAACAAGTTCTAGGACGACCTCGAGAACAACGTCTGAGACGACCTCAAGGACGACCTTTCAGACGACCTCTCGGACGACTTCTAGGACGACCTCGAGGATGATGCCTAGAGATGATAACAAGGGATGAGGACCTCACTATCTAATAATGCTAAGGAAAGCTGACTCACGCTGGTTGCCCCCCTCTTTTTATTTTTATTTACTCATACTTGCCACGACCAATGGGGAGTTCTCTGTCAACATCCGCGGACGCATTTTTTTCGCAGATCCTAGCGTATAACAGCGAAGCTGTTATGCGCTAGGATCTGGGAAAACAGACATAGAGAAGAAGAAGATAAGGGCAGGAGGAGAAAACAGAGAGGTTAACCAAGGCGGCCTGCCTCAGACCGCCTTGGACTTGTACATGAAAGCTCGTTTGACTACGACCGACTTCGACACGACACGACCGGTTTATGAGCCTCTTGTGACGGGCTTACGACCGGCTGTGCTGCTGCGGTCGTAAACCGTCACGGAGGGCTTAAAAACGGTTTTTTGCCTCTCCGGTTGTAAGCAGTCTCATGTGTGTGAACGGACCTTACGCGTTACTCGCACCTAATTACTTTTATGGTAACGAAAGAACGACAGAGTTACCTTTTAAAAGAACGGATGAGTAACGTATTTTCTCTACTTTATGATGAAGTAACGAGTAACGGTATTTAGCTGTTTCTAGAAGGGAACGCATAGAACGCAAGTATCCAACCTGGTTCTCATCCCAGCTGGCGCCTGTAATTTGCGCGACGAGAAAACGCTAGAGATAGACCATAAAAAGATTTGCACAGGGTATGTCAATATAGCCACAGTTATCCCTGAATGAACCTGTTAGAATAAAGGAATTATTAACGACTAACAATGCAAGTGGCTACTTCCTACAAACGATACATTCAGACTAACGAAACAATAACGCGTTCCTTGCGAGCTGAGGTGACGAGTTCCTTTTGAATCTACGGTAACAGTTACATTTTTGAGTGAGTAGCGAAAAACGGTATTCAGTTACTTTCTTTCAGTAACGTATTCATGTCTGGGATTACGTAGCGAGAACTCCGTACACCCCGAACGTGATCCTGTGCGGGCGCTGCATGGTGCCTCGCCGTGCAGGTGATCGTGAAGGACGTGCGCGCCGAGTTCGTGTCGGACTTCGTGTTCCCGGCCGTCCAGTCCGGGGCCGTGTACGAGGACCGCTACCTGCTGGGCACCGCCTTGGCTAGGCCGTGCATTGCGCGAGCCCTGGTGGCCGTGGCCACGGCAGAAGGCGCCAAGTTCGTGTCCCACGGGGCCACGGGCAAGGGCAACGACCAGATACGCTTCGAGCTGGCCTGTGCCGCGCTCAAGCCGGACGTCCTGGTGCCCTCTCCCGCCCACTAGCCGCCTGTCGCGAATGCCCCGTCAGCAGGGCGGTGCATTTAACCCGAGACTGGGACAGAAGAAGGAAATCATTTTTGACGGTGCTAGAAACGACCACTGTCAAAGTTTTTTTTCTCTTTCTGCCCCTCGGATTAAAATACATCGTGGTAAACTTGGACCAGTTTGCCTGCGCAATGGCTGTATTTTCGTTGCCTATAGACGTTTGTAACTACGGCCTCTGGGTGCCGCCATCTTGCTGCTTGTGTGGGTAGATCGTCTGATAGTCGAGTAATGCTCAACTATCAGACGATCTACCCAGACCAGCAGAAAGATGGCGGCGCCCAGAAGCCGTGCTTGCAAACGTCTACAGACAGCCGCTTAGTATATAATCAGCTATAGTTGCAATCTCATTGACTGCGTAGCAAGAATATCAGATACTCGAATTCGCCACGCCCCTTGTTACTTGAACTGTCAGTCACCGTAAATACGAGTAAATGCAATTCGAGGTACTTTTCATGCATCAAAGCTACTGGTTTTTGTTGTGACAGTTTGACACTACGGCTCTTTTGAGGGTGACCCTTTGGTATCTCCAGTCTAAACAGAAAGGACTCGTATCAATACGTGAGAGTTCCGAATTGTGGAATCATAGCAGAAGACTGCGGTGCTGAGAGTAAAATGCAGTTTGGATGACATAAATGGGACGAAGCACCAGGCACGTAGCCAGGATTTTGTTTCGGGGGGGGGGGGGGGGGGGGGGGAGGGGGGGGGCCTGCCTGTTCATGACAAAATGCTATATGAGGGGGAGAGGGGAGAGGAGGTCCTAGCAAAATAGAAGATTTCGGGGGGGGGGGGGGGGGCCGGGCCCCATGGGCCTCCCCCCTGGCTACGTGCCTGCGAAGCACCTTTGTACGAAGCATCCGGGGTAAGGTGAACGGGCTTGGTAGATTGGCTGCAGGGCGCTTCCATCCAAGAAGAGGATCGACGAAAACGAATTTCTTGAGCTTTTCTGTAAAGCCAACGAATATCACTTCCAAGGCTTCGAAATTTTGAGATTAAATTAGGAGTATCTTTGTCTTATTGTGTTTTTCAACTGAGTAAGTTAAAGAAGGTATCTCAGCGTTATATATATATATATATATATATATATATATATATATATATATATATATATATATATATATATATTGTAACGGTGAAGGTAGAAGAGGTGGACTAAGGGTAGAAGAAGACGAAGAAACGAGACTGGAACGGCGGTTTTTTGGTTTACCCGTAACAAATGGTGGCAGCGGTTTTCCAAACAGCATGAATACCCGCTCCCACGCAGCAACAGCGGAGACGCCGTGGGCCGAGCTTACTGAACAGCTCTACAACCGGTTAGCAGAGAAGAGCGCGACAGATGCCGCAGCTCTGCTTGAACAGTTCGACAGTCGCCTCGCCGCCCGCGTCACTCACGTTGAACAGAACGTGAACCAACGCCTCACCGAGGTTCACCACCACCTCACGTCTGTACAAGACCGCCTGCAGCACCTTGAAGAAGCTCTCCCAACCATGCGACCAGGAGACTCAGGTGACCTTCCACAAGTTCAAGAGCCATCGACCGTATGTCGCCGCCCACCCGACGAAGCTGAGAGACCCCAGGCTGGACTTGCTCATCTACATTCCGATGGTATGCGTCTCAAACCTCCAACTTTTGATGGACTTGGATCTTGGCGCGCATTTATCATCCAATTCGAAACAGTAGCCCAACACAATGGGTGGCATTCCCAAGGCAAGGCTGCAGCCCTGGTCGCCCAGCTCCGTGGGAAGGCCGCCGACTTCCTTGAAAGTGTACCGGATTCAAGTCGAACCACGTATGAGCTCCTTCTGCAAGCACTAGAAGCTCGTTTTAATGATGCCCATCTACAGCAGCTACATCTCACGTCACTCAAAACCTATCGCCAGGGCACAGAGTCACTCCAAGAACTGGCCGACACTATCGATAGACTGGCAAGAAAAGCACTTCTAGGGTGCTCCGAAGCCACGCTTCACCTGATGACTACATCAGCTTTCATTGATGCCATCCACAACACCGAAATTCAGCGGTTTGTGCGGCTCGCTCGTCCTACCACACTCAGCGCTGCACTCGGTCACGCGCTGGAAATGGACGCGGCGAACAGAGCCACCACCTCTACCGTCCGACCGACGATTCAGAATCCTCTACCCGACAACTCGCAGTACAGGCGTCGTAGGCCTGACTGGCGCCACTGCTTCAACTGTGGACGTCCAGGACACCTGGCTCGCTCGTGCCCGAGTCCAACCTCTCAACGTCAGGAAAACACCCACGCGGGCCCGACGGGGCAGGGTCCCGCGTAATCCACGAAGTCCCCCTGGCCGCAGCGTCGGTGAGCAGGTCGCTTACACCTCACCTTTCAATTCTAATACACGGAGTCACGCAACCAGTCGATGCCATTATAGACACGGGGGCTGGTGTGAGCGTCATTGATGCTGCCTTGCTGCGATCGACGGACCACGCGGCAGCGGCCACTGACTCTAAGGACACTCGACTGGTGTCAGCAAACAGTACTCTCATACCCTACCTGGGGCGTTGCGAATTGACCGTCGAAGCACTGGGCAGGACTGTAAATCTTTGTTTTTTTTATTGTGGAAAACTTAAACCCACAAGTCATTCTCGGGTGTGACTGGTGTTCCGAGGTGGAGTTGCTAGTATCCTTTGCACGTGGCCACGCTGCCTTGTCGTTATCACAGCCGTCTAAGTCCCAGATGACGTCGGAGGACACGTTTCCCTCGATCCATTGTGATGATCCCAAGCCGTACATTAAACAACCTAGTACATTTTTCTACTACTTCTACTGTCTACTGCTGCACCTGGCTAAGTGTTTCCAAATACTTTCGGGTAACATCCAACTGGTAGCCAGAACATCGGTTGAAGTTTTCTGTCGAACATGGGTGAAAGTTTTCTATCCTCTGTTACCTCTAAAATTCACCCACGATCCCTCCACCTGCTTAGTCGTCTCCACGCTAGACGTAACGATTCCGAAGTCTTCAGCGGTCTGGGTTCAATCGTCGATTCAGGGTAATCGGCGTTCAGGAGATTTTTTAGTCGAAGCGGTTCTTCACTCACAACCTGGGACTGAATTTGCAACACCTCGCTCCCTTATCTCTTCGAGACGAGGTGCCCTTAACATTCTAGTAGTTAACTTGACCACTGATGACATTCACCTTAAGCGAGGTGAAAGTTTAGGAATAGCTTTTGAAATATTGCCAGAGACCATGATCGCAACCGTTGCGTGTTCTCCGGTGGTACCCACCCCAGAGAGCAGACTCAGCAAGGATGACAACATTCCGTGGACTGAATTTAACTTTGGACCAGACCTAACAGCAACGCAGAGGGAGTCCATACAGTCGTTACTCAAAACGTTCCGTCACTGTATAGCCATTACAAAGCAAGAATTGAGATGTACGCCTTTAATTCGCCACACCATCAACACCGGTGACCACGCGCCAATACATCACCAACCCCGACGAGTGTCGATCTCCGAAAGACAGGAGATCAGTGCTCAAGTGGACGATTTGCTCCGGAGAGGCGTAGTGGCACACTCCAACAGCCCATGGTCATCACCCGTCGTGCTCGTCAAGAAGAAGGACGGCTCGACAAGGTTCTGTATAGACTACAGAAAGTTAAACAGCATTACTAAGCCCGATGTGTATCCCCTGCCTCGGCTTGATGATGCTCTCGATCGGCTCCAGGGTTGCAAATACTTCACGACATTAGACCTCATTTCAGGATACTGGCAAGTTGAACTCGAGTCAAACGACGCTGAAAAATCAGCCTTTGTGACACCCGACGGACTGTTTGAGTTCCGGCGTTTACCATTTGGCTTGTGTAATGCGCCGGCGACCTTCCAGCGTCTCATGGACAGGGTTCTCGGCCGTCTAAAATGGACCATGGCATTAGTCTATCTAGACGATGTAATCGTCTATGCCGACAGTTTCGACGAACATCAGCAACGTCTAGGTCTTGTTTTAGACGCCCTCACGAACGCTCGACTACGTCTAAACCCATCCAAGTGTTTTTTCGGGTACAGTGAAGTAACCTACCTTGGTCACGTGGTCAGCAAAGATGGAATTCGGCCAGACCCGGCGAAGCTATCAGCCTTTGCCAGCATATCCGCACCCACTAGCATAAAGCAACTGAAGAGTTTTCTTGGTTTTGCCTCTTATTTTCGTCGCTTCGTCAGTAACTTTTCTGCTAAAGCTGCTCCCTTGAACCAACTTCTGAAAAAAGACACCAAGTGGAAATGGGGCAAAGACGAAGCTGCATCTTTTGAGGATTTGAAAAGATCCCTCCTTGAACCGCCTACGCTTGCACATTTTGTGGAGGACGCCCCAACGTTCCTTCACACAGACGCCAGTGGAGAAGGGTTAGGTGCCGTCCTTCTTCAGCGAGATAGGGATGGTCGGGAACGACCCGTCGCCTATGCAAGCAGGAAGCTGAGTGAACCAGAGAGTCGGTGCCACTCTTCCGAACTGGAATGTCTCGCGGTGGTGTGGGCTGTAGAAAAATTTCGCCCTTATATCTATGGCAAGCGTTTCACGGTGGTCACGGATAACGTAGCATTGCGGTGGCTTCAATCCAAGAGCGACCTTACCCCGAAGTTAACAAGATGGGCCATGAAGCTGCAAGAGTACGACTTCTGTATTGTTCACCGGAGTGGGAGGTACCATCAAGATGCTGATTTCTTGTCACGTAATCCGGTAGAGGACCTACAAGTTCTCCCTGTGTCTTCAATCTTAGATCTGCAACACATGCAATCGGAAGACGCTGAAGCATCGGAAATAATTCAGTTGCTTACGGTCGGAAGCAACGATTCTTCTTCGCTTTCTACACGACGACTACGTTGCTTGCGAAAACATTACGAGCTACAAGATGGTCTACTTTGCCATCGTTCACGTGCTTCAGGGCCATGGCTTCCTGTTGTCCCCAAGAAAGCTAGGAAAAATATCTTGGAGATGTGCCATGACGCTCCGACCTCAGGGCATCTCGGACAGCATCGAACGCTGGACAAGATCCTGCGAAGATTCTGGTGGACGGGTTTGAGGAACGACGTTCGGCGGTACGTCGCCTCATGTACCGTTTGTCAAATGCGCAAAACGCCACCGAACCTAGGCAAACCAGACCTTCAACAGATACCACCCCCAAGGAGTCCATTCGAAGTATTGGGAATAGATCACCTTGGTCCCTTCCCGAAATCAGATACTGGCAACAGGCACATTATTGTGGCGACCGACTACTTAACGAAGTGGGTTGAGGTCAAAGCAGTTCCCGATACGTCAGCGGTGCACCTTGTCAGCTTCGTAAATAACCATCTAGTGTGTCGGCACGGAGCTCCAAGGATGATCATCTCTGACAGAGGAACGTCGTTCATGTCGCGTTCTTTCAAGGATACCCTTAGAAATTACGGGATTCAACATGCAGCGGCCTCACCCTACCACCCTCAAACAAATGGTCTTGTCGAGCGCACCAACCGCACATTGGTCGATGTAATGGCAGCATTCGTCAACGCGTCCCACAAGAACTGGGACCAATACGTCTGCACAGCCGCGTTTGCACTAAACACGTCTCAACAAGAAACGACGAGTCAATCGCCATTTGAACTAGTCTACGGGAGACTCCCCACGCTTCCAGAGGAGACAGCAATCGAGATGACATGGACCCGCCGGGCAGAAGACTATGATGGTAACTTTTCCGCCCGATTAATCGAAGCAAGGGAAAGAGCTCGACTGGCCATCCTTCACAAGCAGTCGCTACATGCAGGGCGTCTAAGAAGAGTAAATGGGAGACCGTCGTTGAATCCGGGAGACTTAGTGCTTCTTCGAAGTCATTTCAGACGCCCACAGCAATCAGAGAAATTAATGCCAAGGTACTGCGGACCCTTTAAAATATGCAAACAGCTCGGTCCGGTAACATATCGCCTCGAGAAGCTTCGGACGCTACCTCAACCAGGTAGACACCGGACTCTCACTGCTCACGTTGGCCAACTGAAACTTTACGTAACGCGCGATGAACATGTTGCTTCTGTCCGAGACGGACAGCCCAGTGCACCGGAGGGGCGAGTGTAACGGTGAAGGTAGAAGAGGTGGACTAAGGGTAGAAGAAGACGAAGAAACGAGACTGGAACGGCGGTTTTTTGGTTTACCCGTAACAATATATATATATATATAAATAAAGAACAAGCTCGCACATTTGAAGTGACTGCGCTGCATCAGCAAGTTTAGGTTGAGTGTTTAGATACGCACCTTAGAGCACAACAGCCCGTAACTGTATGTTAGGGTATATTTTGGACGGCTTTTACAACCATGCCCGTCGGCTTCGACGTATAGAAGAAACTAACGTCAAGTTTAAAAGCACGCTGGACAGAATGCCAAGCAAAGCGATGTGCCTTGGCTGTCTGGCAACGGCCATTGGCGTAAAACCTGCCATTGTTTTAAGCCGTTAGTCATCGGCTTAAACGTCACGCCGGTGTTGGTGCAAAGTCAAACTTAAAGGGACACATACAGGGTATTTATGCACGCAAAGTTTTTTTATTTGTGCATGACACGTGAGAGCCCCACTACCCAGAACACGAATTGCGGCTCGAAATTCGTTTTCTTTCCACTCGAAAATCGCCGATCGAGCACTGGCCGGTTTCAATCGCGCTCACTCTCTTCTTGGTGGTCCCGTGCCGTTTTCTACGATTTAGAGTTAGACACAACCACCAAATTTATTTAAAGCCGTGGGTCATCGAAAGCACACGCTCAATATTAGAAAGGGAAAAAAAAAATTTTATACCGATTTTTTTTTTTTTTGTGACTTCTAAGAAACTGCAATTATGCTGATTGAAAAAAAAAAAAAAATTGCACATCGTTTTGGCAATTTTCTTCTCCATATTTCTCCCAGTCCAGTTACGGTTTCGGTTTCGAGCAATTGCATTTTTTGGCTTTTTTTCAAAATATACGTTACGCTGTAGCAAAATATTGATTGGGTAGTCTTCCTGCACCATAATAAACTGCCTGGTAAAAAATAAAAATAAAAATTTCGGGGGTGTTTTGTGTCCCTTATTAAGGGACACTGTGTCAATTAAAGTGATCGTTAAAAAGCGCCACTTTTTTAATGTCTCTCTCGTCACTGACATGTCTCAAGAAACTCGGGGCTTATTATGCTGAAGCTTCTCGCCTTGTGATTTGTTCTTTGGTGACATTACTGACATCTCATTGGCTCGGAGGGATAATGGGATGCTAGACACACACCCTGCGTTTCTTAAGATGTCGTCTTAAGCGTTACTCGCAGGCGTTCCACGCCTTGTCAAGAACAGTCGCGACATTCATATACCGCTTTTTAGGCATTACAGGAAGATCTGTCAGGTCGAAATTGGCGTGACAAAAGTCGCGCTTTATAAAAGCAGCTTTGACAGGTCACTAGAAATACGTGTTACATCATTAACCTAAAAGGCGGCTAATAACGCTAATAAAGCGTCGAGCTCTAATTCCACACACTAACTCGCCTTATTCTAACAAATCAATTTTCCTTGTGAATGTGGAAATTCTAAAATATATTCGTGGGCAATCCACTTCTTTTACGCAAAAGAAAAACGGATATTATGCCTGATCGGGCTGTAAGTGGTACATACATTAGCAGCTACTTTTGACAACTTCTGGTAGCAACTGAGACGACACATCTGGCAGCTAGAAGTTGCCGTGCAACATTTAGCGCGTCTGTGAGCTGCTCTTATTAATGACATCATAAAAATACTCGCAATATTAGTTAACGCAAGCTGGCGACTGTTCATCTTTACAATAGCGTTGCCGAGTTGTCGGTTTAATCATTTCTCGTACGTGCCTGCTCAGGTGATAGCTCCGTGGCGGATGCCTGAGTTCTACAACAGGTTCAAGGGCCGCCAGGACCTCTTTGAATACGCCAAGGTCAGTTGTTGCCTGTGCCTTTTAGCTGCCTTTACAGCCCGTCGGCGCCATTTTGACAGCGCTATGCGTCAAGACGTCGTCGATGGCGATGGTCTTACGTAACAAACACGTCAATCACGTAACATCTGCGTTTCTGTTGAGACGTAGTATACAGACCCGTGTCTCCTGGCTCCGCGGACCGCGTCACACGTGAGTGCCACAGCGTGCGCCTAGAGGCCGTACTGTTTCGCATTTCTGCCGAGAGGTGGCGGTGCACCTCAGCTGTTCTGCTCGTGGTTCTGATTCTGCTTTGCACGAGGGCGTCCGCGGCCCACGTCGACAGCGCGAGCTGCGTTCCCGTTATCTGTGAGTATTTTCAGGAATAGCATACAACATCTTTGTGGTTTTATTCGCGTCCCACTGATGTAAGCGAAGATCTAACGTTAACGCGGTCGTTGACTGTTGCGTACCGTTTTGTGAATCGGAACGGGGGAAACCAGTGGGTGTTGGGTTGCACAAATTTTCCACAACCGCGACCCAGGACGAATGGCTTAAGGTCATTAATCGCAAATGTGACTATCTTTTCATTTTGTTGAATTACTCGAGACTGGGGAGAGAAGCAAACATCAACCGTGGAAGAGAAAAAGGTGATGAGAGGACAAAGTCTCAAACTCGACTAAAAGTTTATTCAGTAAAGGGGTGCTTTGAGAGTATAGTGTCCTTTGTTCGGTGAATTCGTGTTAAATAATGGGGCGAAAGCAAACCATTACCCCGAGCATTTCGAGCACGCCTTAAACAGCTGAGTAAAGGCGCTCTGTTGGGACGGCGCAAAACTATCGGCCACATCAGGGGACAGCGCTCCGCATAGGCGCGCTCCAAGTGACGTGGTCGTGGATGGATGAATGGCTGATATTGGCTATGCCCTTTGTAACGGGCGGTAGCTTGCGCCACCTAGCATGAGAAAATGATTTCCTCCCTTACTTAAAAACCCAAATTCTTTCTCTCTACATCCCATGCAACTATCACTGGGCCGGGGAATGAACCACTAGGCTGATCTTTGGGGGATCGGACGAATACAAAAGAAAAAGAAAAAAGGAAAACGAACCCTCGCCTTCTCCCCCCGGCGAAGGAGGCGTCAATTTTCCTCTGGTCAACCTTGTTGGGGTTCTTTCTTAAACCTAGACCCACCGAGAGACAGGGTTCAGACTTTGGGCCGGAGCCACGCGGGAGGGAGTCCCAATTTTGCTCCGTCCTCCCTGTCTCCAGTTGTGCTAGTTGCTTTTACCAATTTCAGTTTTCCATTGTCTCCTTCCACCAGTGCTCTAACCTGCTGAATATTGAGGAGGTCTTGCTTTACAGCTCCCATGGACAAATTCGTACACACGATGATCATATATTCAACGGTGTTATAACCCTGGTTACTTTTAGTAAAGAACAACAAAAAGAGCTTCGTATATTTCTAAGCTTTCTTGTGTATGTCTATAAAAAGTGTAATTCTCAAACGAACATTACAAAAAAAAAAATCTGCCTCTCGCGTACTGTTGACACTTTCATTTTAGAAACACCACATCGATCTCCCAGTGACGCCAAGCGCTCCCTGGAGCATGGACGCCAACATCATGCACGTGAGGCGAGTACCTCTCTCTCTCTTTCTTCGCGCTGGTCTTAACTAAGGAGAACGACGCACAAGCAAGCACTTGCTTTCATTATTTGGGTACCGAAGGATACTGTACGCCATCGTCTTTTATGGATGTTTGTTTTCTATAGTCGATCTCACTTTGTTACGAACCAAGCGCCAAGAAGCGCCAAGACTACAAGCGCGAGTTTCTTACGGTACAGCAGATCGCGCTTCGGCTGCATGAACGCTACAGCGGGAGCGGATTGCTTTGATTGGTGCCGTCAAACCCACCCGCTCTCGTTCTCTTACAAAAGATATTTCAGGCTGTCTATAGAAATCCTATCCACATTTTAACGACGTACTGTTTCAACTTCCTATCCCATAACGTCGTATCGACGATTTTAAATAGACTTTCTATAGAATTTCCTTCAACCAAAGTCTATACCGGACAGATGATAGAAATGCTATATAATTTCTATCACCATGCCTCAATAGACTTCTGTCGCCATATTTCAATGGCACTTCTATAGACTAGCATCGTAAAGTGAAGGGTGCGCATAGCGGTGGAGCAGTCAACTCAACACTGCTGAATTACTGGTTGGCGTGTGTATTTGTGATGTCTCCGCATGTGTACATGGCAGGTGGCGAGTGCATGTTTTCATGAATGTATCGTGAGAAACCTAAATTTAATATATCACTATACGCTAATTTCCACAAAATCTACAGGAAAAAGCGACCAAAAAGCTATAGACAGTGGATAGAAAAGAGCATGAATTTTTTTTTAGAATATCTGTAGCCTATATACACTGTTTTCTATAGAAATTCTGTGGAAAGTGGATAAATATTGCGAGGGATTCTATTTTGAAACCTGCAGATGGTCTAGCTGGCCTCTTGCGGTGGGCCTTACAGCCTCGGTAACACTGCCAATAGATGATAGAAAGGACAGTGTGCACACGCTGTCCTTTCTATCATTTATTGGTGGCTGGAACGGTCCTAGCCGTTCCAGGCACCAAGCCGCCGGTGCACGCCAGGGGCCACCGCAACTAACCCCAAAGCTGGTTTTTGTACAAATTCGGAGTGACGGGTTAATGTTCTGTAATCTTGTAGAGGGAGAGTAGCGACGTCTGGGACATACAAAAGAGAGTCTCGGGTAGAGGGGAGTTCTTCCTCCCCGTCTTCTCTCCTGGTGGCCGGAGGCGAGACAGTTATCGTCACTACCTGTCAAGCTTCCTAGATTCGCATTACAAATGAGGCGTTAGCGACATCCACCGGGTGCTCTTTTCTAACCGTTTAATTCGTTTTAAAATTTCGTTTCTTCTTCAACGAGAAATTGGTGTGTCTGATGTGATGCTGCTTTCTGCAACACGAATAGACCAAGAAAAAAGTTCCGAAATTTCGTTGTAGTATCCCTTTAAGAAAACCCAGGGCCACGCGAGCCAACGAGATTAGCCGATAAGAACGAAACACGAAAGGTAATAGCAACGCCTTGCGATTCTTTATGAGCAATTTTCTTTCCGAATTAAAGAAAAGTAACTTCAAGGTAACGTACATTACATTTTTCTTGGTAACAATATTGTTAACCTTTTACTATTGAGGTATAGCGTATTAGCGGCGAGATGTTTCGGTGGCGCCCTCGTTCGGTTACCTTTCGTGACGTCATTACCTTGTGAACAACAAATTCGATGGTGTTTGTAATGGGCATGGTGGAAGCCTGAAATCATAGCGCTCTCAAAGCAACACTGCCAACACCGTCAAAACTGAAGTTCTTACATTCCTCTTATTTCCGTCGATGAGAAATAGAGTAAAATCGCAGTGGAAGGAGGGCCTAGACTTGCTCAAGGCTATCTCGAGCAAGGCCTGGGGTGCACAGGATGATCTCCTCCGGCGACTCGTCCGTACCCTCCTAATCTCGAAGGTAGTGTACGGACTGAACTACCTCCGCCTTACAAATACTCAAGAAACCACACTAGTAACCATGCTGAGAGCGGCCATGCGGGTCGTTACAGGGCTCCCCCGCTTCACACCGGTTGAACAGCTAGAAAGGACCGCTCAAATGAACACCATCCGTGAGATTGCCGAGGAGATGCGGATAAGCCAAGCTCAGCGGCTATCTCGCACTCCTCACGGGCGAATTATTCTTGCCTCGATTGGCCGTTCCGACCTAATTGACGGCCCACTCATGCCTACACCGACGCCACCTTGGGATGCAGAGGCAGTCACTCCCATCAAGCCCCTCCCAAGTCATCAAGGACCTGATCACCCTGGACGACGTGCTACACAAGTAGCCATCCACCGCGCTGAAGTCAGCAAGCTTGCCGCGCACGTGGATGTCTTCTACACGGACGCGGCGAGAGACAACAACGGCCGCACTGCGATTGCCTGGCATTCCCCTACACGCAAAGAGACGAACCACAAGCTTACCGCATGTACACGGAGCAGTTGCATGGCTGAACTTCTGGCAGTTTCGTTCGCCGTTGAAACAGCCACGAACATGCCACGAGCAGAAACTACAGAAACTCGAATATACACCGACTCCCAAGAGGCGATGCGTGCACTACAGCAGTTGAGCACATGCAACGTTACAGTTGCGCGCATCCGCGAACTGGTTCGTCAAGCCGCGGCTCGACAAACAATCACCATCGCGTGGATACCGGGCCACGCAGGCGTTCCAGGGAACGAGCGGGCGGACGGGGCCGCGAGGGCACTGCTACAGGCAAATACTCAGCCCTCACAAGGCCCGGTCCCCTCGCCCGTTCAACGGGACGTTCCACCTGACGAGGGCTTTGATCTAACGCAAAAGAAGAAGGAAGAACAAAGAGCACGAAAAGCGCGCCTTGCAGCGCTCCTACCTTCTAACCCCCACCCGATCCCTCGCGGGCTTCCACGATGGGAGCAAGTCGCACTACACAGGCTCCAGACTCGGACTATGGTGACTCCCTCTTGGCGTGCCAAGTTCTACAAGTCAACAGATGAGAATGACACAGGTCCTGACCCTGGATGTCCACACTGCGGTTTCCCTGCGACTTGCTACCATCTTGTATGGTCCTGTGAAGGGACGTCACTAGAACGGATAGCGGCAATTAACACCTTACCGCCGCACCTTAGACCAATGACCCTTCGGGAATGGACGCATCCGAGAACCTCAGCACCCGCAGAACGAGATCTCATCTTCGCATCAATCATCTCCTACCTCCGGTCCTCCGGGATCGGACGGTACGTCTAATCCATCACCATCCCATCACTACCCCTCTCCCACTCCCCCTTCCCCCATGCCACATGAGGTTCCATAGACCAGAGGCATGGAAATTAAATAAACGTTTCAATCAATCAATCCTTTGCTGACGTCATAAACAGCATTCGGCCAATTGTGGTAGGCCGACGACAGCGACGCTTTCGTTCGCTCACGTCGCCAATAGGCATCAAAGCGCAAAAAGCTTCCACATCCTGCCTTCATCGCAGGGGCTTCCCTTTCGGCGGGAGACCCTGCGGCAGAACAATCCAACTTCCCGCTTCGGAAAAGCTTAAACGTTCACTTATGCATAAAAAAAATAATAATAAACTGGATTTTTTGTGCATACCTGGTAGATTATTACGGTTTGTGACGTTACAAAATTGGCGGTGATTTCGCACTCGCCTTGATTCTTCCAATGATCCTGATGATTTTATTTTCTGCTATGTTTCAGCTACGAGTCTGGCATACTGGAGGATCCGTACCTCTCTGCTCCGGAAAGTCTCTATTCGATGACTACAGACCCCAAGGAAGCTCCGAATGATCCCGACACACTGGAAATCGAGTTCAAGAACGGTTGGTGCTTTTAGATCACGCAAACCTTTAGAGCGTACAACTTACCAGCGCCTTTGTCCGTGCTTAAAAAAAATATAACGAGAGAATGGTATAAATTAATAGAGGGGTCGGCATGCGGCGCCTGAGTTAGTGTCATGCGGTCCCCAACTCAACAACAGAAAAGACCCCCCCCCCCCCCCCCCTCTGCTCCCCCTTGTCTCTTCCTCACACAAACTCAAAGAGTGCACGGCAGTTTTCAGATCAAATGGGGCTATAGACGCGAACAGGGAGCACTTCGCGGCTTGCAGTTTGGCCAACCTCCGTGTCGGCTTCTTGACGACTTGGCCCGCCGCTTCAAAGAGGTTGCCAGCCCATGGATTAAAGTAGGGGATGTGCGACTCCATCTATTACTGTAAAGGACCATGACTGTCAGTGGAGTATTGTTACAAATGACACCAATATAACCCACGGTACCTTGTTTCTTCAAGTGTCTGAGAGTTGAAATTGGAAACACACGAATGATCCTGACTCTTCATTTGACGAACACACAGGCAAGCCGACCCAGGTTACTAACACTCGAACGCAGACCATCAAGGTGGAACCCCTGGAACTTTTCACCTACCTTAATGAGATAGGGTAAGCCGACACTTCAAAAACCTGATCTTGTCCGGGTCTGCCCGACAAATATTTGTTTTGCACTTGCGGGGTCACGCAGAAGTTAAGAATTATTCGATAAATTCAATCTGAGTAAAATTACACCTCGAACCCTAAAGACATTACCTTTTTCTCTAACAGGAGTTATAACTTAATGCTTAATGAAATCATTTTTTTTATTGCAGCATAGCATTTAACGTACAATTAAGACTACAAGTTGGGCTCGTTGGATCTGATGCAAACTAAGGTTTTACGCCAAAAAAGAAAAAAAGAAACAGGGGCAACAAGTACGAGACAACGCAAGAAAACACGAGTTGTCTCCCTTCTTTGTCCTTATGTTTTTTTTTTGGCGTAAAACTTCAGTGTGTAGTTATAACACCACCAGACATATTCGCATTTACCCGGCTTGTAACCAATAAACTACTCTGTGCGCCCTCAGGGTACTCGAGGCCTGTTACGAAACACGTAACATGCGTGTAACTGAGCTTTCTGTTCCTTACTCCGGTCCTTCGCCTGTGAAACGAAGGACTGAAGGGTCGGTTCGGCGCGCAGCTCCGATAATGTTTACTTCTCACTCCCACCCCTCGACAGCTATACTGCTTTTACACTGCCCCACAAATACTCGATTCTTTTAGTCAGTTTATACAATGAGAAAGGCAGTATCGGACCTCAAGGGTGATGCAGTCGCAGTGGCAAAACGACACCCACTCTCTCCGTTGAGACCAGCTGGTCGTTGGTCCGTGATACCGATTGTGATTGATGTTTCGAGTGAATACATCTAAGGACTTCCGGAGTGAGGGGACAATAGAGACTTTTCAAAAGCGTTCGTCATGTAGTGGCTATACTGCGCCAAATACCCGAGTCGGCCGTTCCTTGGACACGTATGAACACGAGGGTTAACAATTGCATCAACGTTCGGCGAGGGCTCATATCCAATCACACGCTTCATGCCCCAGAAATGGCGGCCGCCAATGTTGCTTGATCGAAAAGGGTCTATTCGGCCATCGCGGTATTACTGTTTGTGATTGCACGAATGCGCAAAGGCACACAGCACCCGCATCTATGCGGGGAGCAAGTCGTCTGCCTGTAGCGCAGGAATTGCGGTGACGTCAGAACGACGCCGAGCTCTGATTGGCTTCGATTGAAAGGATAGAGTGGGTAGACCTTAATGCTAGATGCCTCGAGGTCGACCCCCTATTTGTTTTCGATCAGCCAATAAATGCTCGGCGTTCTGACATGTGCGAGAAGCAGACGAACTTGCGCTTTGCACTGAAATTCCAGGAATGTGATTTGAACTCGCGATGCCTTAATCCCGCAGGGGGCGCCACGGTATCGGTCGTATCGACATCGTCGAAAACAGAGTGATCGGCATGAAGTCACGAGGTAAGCTCAATATTCGTGTTAAGCGATTGAGACGATCAAACGGAAAGCTCTGCTCGTACTTTTTTTTTTTTCGTCATTCTGCTCGCATCTCTGCCCAGCCCTGCTCTCTGGTTGATCCGAATGAAGCACGATCAATGGTTGTCGTTCAGAGTGAACAGCGGTGCAGCGTAGACTCGGTCCCTTCTGGGAATGTAGATATGTCACGTACCAATTGGCCTAAACTTAAAGCTTCGCTCGTTTTCAGGCGTCTACGAAACCCCGGCTGGAACCATCTTACACGCGGCCCATCTTGATCTTGAGGTTTTTACAATGGACAAGGTGCGTACGTTGCGCTGCATTCCCGTAAACTCGAAAACCTATTTGCCAGCCGCTTTTGCGACGCACTCCTGCACCAAGCATATTCGTGTGTTGTCGTCGTATACGCCAAACAATCAAACCCCGTTGCAGGAAGTCCGGAGGATAAAACGCGACCTGTCTTCGAAGTTTGCCGAGCAGGTGTACGGCGGTAAGTGGCCAAGTGTCCTGCCTGAGCCACCGGGAGATCATCTTCGGTTTACCCGATTTTGCTGGGTATTTGTTTTGTCCACTTGATTTCTCTTTTCTGATGTCATATCTGTGTAGCACTGCCAATCGCCGTACTCGGGCGAAGCAGCGCTGGATGATTTTGAAATTTATGAGCAAGTACCGCCAAGCTGGTACATGCTGGGACCATAGAGTTATTACAATAAACGCTAGAGGCTCAGCTGGCGCTAGTGTGCTGTTGCATTTTGAAGCAGACAGCAAGCAGTCAGAAATTGACTTCCGGTAATGCATTTCTATGGGAAAAAGCGAGTGCATTTTCTCTCTGCGCTCGATTATAAGAGCAAATATCACTAATAATTTGTACGTACTAGGCACATTGGAACATTTCTCAGTCACGCAGACGAAATAATTGGTCAGTTACACTATTTTTATTTCAAATTCGCGGTATGAAAAACGGTGTTAAAACCGCTTCGTACGTGTATTTATGTGCACTGTCGGACACTGTTAGCGCGAACACGGCGTCGACGCCTTTCAGCATTGGGGATATACGTGTCAAACGAAGGACATGTGGAAAACCAAGAGAGACGGCAAGAACTACGCAGTAACACTGGATAAGACTCCTTGTGCTTGCAGACGATCAAAATAAATATAAAGTAACGTAATATAGTCCGATTTGCGATAAAAAAGTACTGCTTTATTCTTTCTGCTCATGCATAGGCGTACCAACCGGGGGGGCAAGGGGGGCACTTGCCCCCCCAGTTCTCAGAGTGGGGGGGCAAGGCATGCGTTTTGCCCCCCCTGAAACGGCCGCCACTGGGCAGAGCAGACACAGGCCGGCGGCGCCCAAGGAATACCAAGGGCACTGCCCCTCGACCCGCGCGGGCATATTTTTAACGCGCAGGCGATACAAACCCTAGCAACGGTGCTCACGCACGCCGGATTGGCTGGTTTGTGGAGCCTTGCCCCACGAACAAGGCTACACGGTAACCTAACGGAATCCATCCGCGAGACATGGGCCGGACGGGCCGTCCAGACCAGGACGTAGGCCCTTACACAAAATAAAGTTTTGCTTGCTTGCTTGGAGATAGGCGCTGCCGCCGTCAACATAGGCAGCGGATGCAATGCGAGTTTCCGAAGAAGTAGCGTAACTTAGTGGTGAGATGTCTGCCTCATACGTGTCAGACCCGGGTTCTATTTATGGTGTGGGCCGGCTTACTTCTTTTTATTTTTTTTCTCGAACATTTTGTTTTCTCGAGGCATTTGGCGATATTTACATTTCTTTTTTACCATTAACACTAAAAAAACGAATGTTGTTGACGAAACATCGCTAAACTAAATCGTATCGACTCTACGGAAGTGCATGGGGGGCAGCGGGGCTTGGGTTGCCGACCGGACGCCGCAAAGCGGCGTGTACGGGGGGTGGGGGGGCTAGGTGGGTTAATAGATTTGTAATTAGCAGCCGCACACCGTCACCGCGAAGCGGCGTGAACGCAGGCGCGGGGGTGGGTTAACGCGCTTCGAGTGATACACGAGCAGCCCATCCGGCGTGAGCGTCGTTGTTAGGGGTTCTATCGCCTGCACCGTAAAAGGAGCAGTGTGTGCACCCCCTGTAGTGGGCAAGATTTCCTACATTGGAGAGAAGCGGGGATAAGCCCTTTCTTCAAATGCGTCAAGTCTCCTTGAGCTTCGGAATACAAAGAAACGCCACTATTCGGAGCTAATCCCACAGTTACTCGACCTCTCTTGCGTCGTGTCTGTTCGCTCCCCGCGCCTCGTAGCAGTGTTGTTGCAGTGGGGGGGCTCGTTAAAATGTTGGGGTTTTTTGGACTATCTAAATCACTTTCTTCCTTCCCATCCCCCCCTTTTCTACTCCGCATGCTTCCCCCTCTGCAAATATCAGCTGACCTTCCGACATCTTTTCTGTGTTGATAGGCAAAACAACCACTAAAATTAGAAAGTAATTTGTAATTTGAGTGGAAGTCACTCGGAAAAGTAGTTAAAGTAAACTACGAATTACTAGAATATAAATGTAATGTAAACGTAAAAGACTGGGAATTACCCTTCCCACCTTTTGGTCAGATGGAAGGCACCTTTGAGATAAGGACTGAATAAAGATAAGTTTTAAATACTCACTCGAAATAACACTGGTGTTTCTTTTAAATTTTAGAGTTGATGTTATCGGTTCCAGCGGACGAAGTAAGTTTTAGTTTATCAATCAATGTTATAATACCGGCGGAGTTAACGTTAATAGGATGCATGCGCTCGTAAAGCTTTTCAGGGAGAGTGGGGACGGAGTCCAAGCACTCGTTAGTAAACACTGATGAAAAATATTCGTTAAACACAGAACTGTCATGGTCGACGTTGCACATCCGACCATTCCTAACTCTCCCCATCTTCCTAAACGTCCGTGTGTGTCCGAACACCAGAAACCGGAATTTTAAAGGTTAAAAACGGCACGTTGCGAATATGGAACGCGCACTTTCATGCAAAGCTGACGTCAAGTGACTTAAATCGAAAAACATGCATATTTACAATATTGTTATCTCTTCTGGTGAAGGCTCAGCAACCGCTGCATCCGTTTTCGCGCACGAAACGGCGACTACCAGAGAAAGTAAGAACGCAGTGATTGCCTTTATTTTAACAATGTAAACACACTTGCAGGCGTGCGCTGATGAAGCCTCAAAATCAAAGCTCTCGTAGTGTGATTCGTGACTGTGCCGGCTACTACCCAACCTCGTTGTCACGCCACTTTCTGGAAGCATACACCAAAATTACAAGTAAACACACAAAAGCGACATCGATACAATTATCTTCTAGAATATCACCTTATTTAGTCATAACTCTTTCAATAGGCACTACAAGTTGTATTTATTTTAAGAAGAAGAAGCAAAATTTTTTTCGTGAGAAAAAACAAAATATCAATGTTAAGTCTGGTAACGTTGTAATTTTGACGAATCATTGCCAAATCTTTAGAAAAGTTGGACAAAAGTTGCGCCGAATTTTCGATTTGGGGGGGGGGGGGGGGGGAGAGGGTCTGGTTTGCCCCCCCACTCAAAAACAAGTTGGTACGCCACTGTGCTCATGAATATGTGCGAAGATGCTAGTTCTGTGTTGAAATTATCCCCCGCACGCTCCAAAACTTTGCAAATAGGGTGAAGCCAGAGAACGGTGCGCGATAAAAACAGCCAAACATAGGAAATAATAAGAAAACACACCTTTCGTAGCCCGCGTACTTTCTTCTTTACGTTTCGAACGTTTTTCTAACCACTCGTAAAGATGCACGACGGGGTCATTTTCATATAGTGAGAGGACAGGCATATTAGCAAGATATATAAGCACCAACGGAATGCTGGCGAACTTTGAACACTCTCTACATTCCTTTCGATCGTTATTTTGCTTAGAATCTTCGCTCGTTTCTACATACCTGTCATGGAACAGGGGTTTGGGACTGAAATATAGCGAAGTTTAGCATCGTTCGTTCGTAAAGAAAAAACGCCGTAACTGAAGCAATTACACTTTCACAATATTAATGAAGGTACATACTACCCGGTACAACCGAAATAACAAAAGTTATTCATGTTATTTTCCGGCAACGAGACAAAATTCACGCGCGTTTTCCCATAGGAATACACAGGAAGACTGGAAAAGTAGACTGCATGCTGTCTGCTTCAATTTGCAACCGGAAGTCCCGTAGACACTAGCGCCAGCTGAGCCTCTAGCGTTTATTGTAATAACTCTATGGCTGGGACACACTTGAGTCAAAAATGACGGAGCGTCGCCGCCAATTTTGTTTGTCGCGGCGGGGCGGCGCCTGCATCTACAGTAGACCAATGGAAGCGTGCTCGCAAACGGCGGCGCGTCACCCGCAGCCACAACACATTAGTATTGGCGACGTGAGCGATCGAAAGCGTCGCTGTGGTCGGCCCACTACAATTGGCCGAATGCTGACTATGACGTCAGCAAAGGATGTCTCATCGGCGGAAATAAGAGGAATGTCAGAACTTCAATTTGGACGGTGTTGGCAGCGTTGCTTTGAGAGCGCTATGATTTTAGGCTTCCAGAATGCTTATTACAAACACTATCGAGCTTGCTGTTCACAAAATAATGACGTCACGTAAGGTAACCGAACGAGGGCGCCACCGAAACATCTCGTCGCTAATAGGAACGTGCGCCTCTGGATGTGGGATGCGCCATTAGCCAAAAAATGGCGACGCGTCGCCGGAATCCAGTAGGAGCACCCGCGGCACGATCAAGTGATGGCGATACTTGGATAAGTCAAGATATCCAGCGATTTAACGACGCCGCGACAACAGCGACACCTGTGTCCGCTAGCCTTCCTCGCTAACTAAAAACTGCAACTCATAGTGTGGGCGAAAGAGGAACGGTAAACAATGACAGTCAAAAGAAAAAACGTGCTTTTTTTTTTTTCTTTTTTAAAAATTCATTAATTTTTATCACATGATTTGCGGGGAGGTGGGACGGAGGAAAAGGCCTTCCGAGAGGCAGCTTGAAGAGCCCTTCAAAAAAAAAAAAAAAAAAGAAAGAAAATGTGGACATTCATCAAAGGCCATATCTAAGCAATGGATGCAAGCATAAGCTAATTTCACAAAAAAATAATACTTAATATATGGTTTAAAGGGACACTGACAGAGTATTTATTAAAACTTTGGTTTGGGCTAGTTGGTCCATGGTATGTATAAGGTTTAAAAGTATTTATGCTCGCCAAGGTTTTTAGTTGTACGTGACATATGGGAGCCCAACTGCCCAGAACAGAATTTGCGGCTCGAAATTCGGTTTCTTTCGGCCCGAAAACCGCCGAACAAGAACTGGCCGGTTTGAGTCGCGCTCAATCTCTTTTCCATGGTCACGGGCCGTTTTCTGAGGTTTAGACACGGTCCTGGGTCATTTAAGGCACGCAGTCAATATTAAAAATAGAATAAAAATATGAAGCCCTTTTTTGTGGCTTCCAAAAAGCTGCAAATATGTTGATTGAAAAAAAAAAAAAAAATGTTGCACAGACAACCGGAAGCATTCTCTGCGTTCACTGCGTAATTCTCAACATGGCGCCTCGTTTCGTGTATCGTGGGACTGGCGGATGGCAGCGGACGACCGGGCGTGGGACCTCTACTTCAGAAGTGTCGTTCGCGGTACCGGCGAATTCTGTTTTCCTTAGAAAGAGAAATGTTTGACCGATCAAAAGAATTCGTATTCATCCCTTGCGACCCACCCGATCAGCAAGCCGATTGCACGAAGACGTGGCCGAGCCGTCTTCCCTTCTCGTGGCTGAAGACATCGCTCGCGCAAACCGTATAGCACGAAGTGCGTACTTCGAGTTGAATATGCACGCGTACGGTTTCTTTACTAGGTGCGAATGTGGCCAATGCGTGGTGCTGCCAAACCTCGACCCGGGAGTGCTTTTGCTGGAGGAAATTCAGCAGCAAACTCTACAGTCGACCGGCTGCATTATTACGAAGAGTTGCCCCAGTAGCTCAGTGGAAAAATCTCCGCTTCACACGTAGCGGGCACGGGTTCAATCTCTAGTGTGGGCGTACCTTTCCATTTATTTTTTCAAACATTTTGCGATGTTTACATTTCTTTTTTTACAATTATCGCTGAAAAAGCAACAACAACAACAATTGTTGTGGACGATACGTCGCTGAACTAAATGGTGTGGGATGCCTTTTTTGACACCTGCGAACTCAGTGTAGTCACTTTCCCCGAAATGCAAGGCGCATGCGAATCGGGCAGCGTCCGCTTTCCGAGCTTCCCGTAACTGTTCTACAGGAACCGCAGCCAGCCATTGGTCCCGATCCCGTCGATCTTTCGGAAACTTGTGCACTCTCCCGCACAATGCCACTTTCAGATGCAGGACAGGTGAGGCAGATTTTCACGCAACGTCCTGGGGGTATTCTTTTCGGAGCTGATCACGCGAATTCACCACGGGCACTCACCACTAATTTACAACACTTAAATGTAAAAAAACAAGACATCTTGAAGTACAGAACCGCGAGCGGAACCAACATAACTGCAAAGGAATCGCACGGCGAAAAATTCCCGCAAAGGAATTCGTCTGCTATACTTGCAAAAAAAAAAAAAAAAAAAAAAAAACGTGCACGGTTGGGTGTAGCAACGTGACTTCCGGCTCTCTCATCCTCCATATTTCTCCGACCTCCGTGCTAAGATTTCGGTTTCAAAGAGGTGCTTTTTTTGTTTTTGCTTTATTAAAAATATACGTGACTCTGTAGCAAAATTTTAATTGGGTAGTCTGTTGACAGCATGATAAATCGCTTTAAAAAAAAATAAAAAAAACATTTTGGGGGGTGTTAGTGTCTTTTTAAAGGTAACAATAAAAAATTGAACTGTTTTATACGTATACATAAAAATTTTACGTATCCAAATCACAGTACATTTCACGCATTTCAGATGCACTTGCAACCATTGTATGTAATTCAAAATTTAAAAAAAAAAAAAAACAGCGCAAAAAGACGAGGTGACGACGAAGTGACACGGACGCAGCGCTGCGTCGGTGTCACTTCTTCTAATGCTGTTTTTTTTTTTTTATTTTTTTTGCGCTGTTTTTAATTCTGAATTATGCACCAACTCGCCCAAGCTTCAACTTTAGCATGGTATGCAAGCAAAACATGTATCTATATAGGCAGCAATTAACTATAAAAAGCACAGAAAACATATAAAAATACAAACTAGAAGAAATACGTAAAGAGTCCTTCCGTTCTCACCTGCGAGAACACAGTTGATGAGCATAGTATAGTTCAAGACGCGCTGCTTTCGAGCTGAGAACAGGCCGGTGTGCTGGCTTCTTTTGTAGCTTGATCGCGTCTTCAGGACTCGAGCGCCCTGGCAAGGCCTGTGGTGCTGCAGATAGTGAGGAGGAGGAAACTTTATCATTCTTCCGGGATCAGGTATTGGGGGTGGTGGAGTCCCAGAGGGCCGCCGCGATCGCCAGGGCCCGGGAGGTGGTCAGGACTTGGGCTGACTCCTCCGGGTCGCGCAACATCTGGCACGCGACGAAACGGAATTCGCTCGAGGCCAGGTGTCTGCGAGAACAGTTGATGAGCACAGTAGTTCAAGATTCACTGCACAGGCACCGTAGACCATGTTGAGCGCATTAATGAATTGTCAGAGTTCGTAACACTCTCAAGGCTCGTTGGCACATTAGTGTTTGCTTAGACCGACTTCTTGTGATCTCTTACGACAAGCGAACACGCTTTCACGCTGGCGCCATGTACGAGGTGACCCTGAAACTGCATTTCACTATACAGGGTGTGTGGGCCACTTTCGGCGCCAGGACAGGTGGACAGAAATACTTCCCGGTTTCCTATGTTTACATTCTGTTTGGGTGGGTGCGCGACGACTTTTGGTTCACTGGTGAGCAATTCCGTGAGAGCTGCGCTCTAGAAATTCCGCAGTGTCGTGCTCTTAAGTTGCTGAGCCGCCGAGCCTCGCTGATCGCATGACGACAGCATTGTCAGACGGTGTTAGCCTACTTCGATCTGCTGCCGATGGATGACGCAACACGACGAACGCTGGAATGCCGTGCCGGCGCCGCGCCGCCTCCACCGACCATCTCCGTACAACGATGGGTCATTACGGCACGTATAAAATGCAACGTGCACGGTGGTCTGAGAAATAAACCTTAAAACACAAAGCAGGCAAGTCACAACAAATTGCGCCTTACAGACTCGCATCGTGCTGAAAGAAGCGCGATAAAAACGTTTGGAAGATTGCTAAAACCAAGACCCCGCTCAGCGACCACTGCGGAAGAGCTCGTCGCGTATATGTATTTATTTATTTATTCATACTGTTGGCCTATTGTCCATTACAGGAGTGGGTTATTAGTAAAATAACCAAATTTTTAAAGCACACTTCCACGAATGATTCAGACACAGATGCGTTTAAACGTATATTTAAACCCAACCAAAACTTGAGTACGCCGCCGCTATCTGGAGCCTTCACCAAATCTACCTTACCACCCAACTTGAAGCCATCCAAAATCGTACCGCTCGCTACATACTCTCTGTATACAATCATACTGCTAGCGTTACGGCTTCAAAGTCCCAATTAAACCTAACTTCATTAGCTACCCGCCGTAAATGCTCGCTTCTCTGCCTATTTCAGAACATATTCCACCATTATCCGGACATTAGATCGATGCTTTTACAACCTCTTCCCCGATCTTCTCGTGGATTAACAAACTCTAACCGTGTGCAGCGCATCTCTGGATTTACTAACGCAATTAATAACTCATTTTTTCCCCTAGCGATTTTAGAATGGAATGTAGTACCCGAGTGCATCGCCTTAATTTTATGCCCTGACGCTTCGGTTTTGCATTTTCTCTTCGGTTTTGCCTCTTCGGTTTTGCATTTTCAAGGGGAATAATGACTGGCTGTTTGCTCTCTATTTTTGGTTCCCTGGTGGATTATTATTGAGGGCGTGTTTGTTGATGAAACAGTTGTTGTTGTTTCATTGTTTTTGCTGTTTCATGGTTTCTTTCGTTGGTTGATATGTGATTAATGCCCCCCTTATGTAATGTCCCCGAAAGAGGACCTTTGAGGGTAAATAAATGAATGAATGAATGAATAAATAAAATAATGCATGAATATAAGCGAACTTAAGTACACAGAAAATAAAATTAAAGAAAAATACATTATATGTGTTGTTTGGCGAGGCCTCTTAGGCTGGCTTCAAAACCTTCAACGGTGTCACATAAAAAAGCATCTTGCAGGATGTTGTTCCACTCAGCTTTGGTTCTCGGAAAAAAAAAATACTTGAAAATGTCGATCCGGGCTTTTATCGGCATCAGCATCTCAGTATGACCGCCCCGAAGCCCTCAAGTAGAGCGATACTTTAAATATCGCAGCGAATCTATGTTTACCCTTTTGTTTTGGATCAAATGCAGTAGTTTTAATCTGGCTATTTCTCCTTCGTCCTTCGAATGGCGGCAAGTTGAGATGAGTAAGCATCGCACTGACAGACTCAGTCCTTCGATATCCGGATGTGATAAATCTAGCAGCTCTTTTTTGTACCTTTTGTAATTTTTCAATCAGTTTTTTTTTATTGTATGGGTCTCACACTGGGGGGGGGGGGGGGGGGGGGGGGTGCTCGCATATTCCAAGACAGGGCGTACAAATGTTAAGTAGGCAGTTAATTTTGCTTTCTCTGTTGCTAATTTTAGGTTACGTCTCAAGAACCACAATTTTATTTCAGCGGTGCTTGTCAAGTTGTCGATATGGAATTTCCAACTCATATCTCTAGGCGCGGTTACACCTAGGTATTTAAAATTACTGACGAACGCTAATGGACCACCGTCAAGTTCGTAATCAAAAACAAACACGTTTTTAATCTTATTTGTGATTCTTGACAATACAGTTTCGACGCTTGGAGGAGGTGGGTGCCCACCGCCGATGTCTTGCCATTTTAGAAGCAGTGGAACGCGTTTAGGAACCAAGCTAGTCGAACAGGTTGTCCTGAAGATTCGCCCACGATAACTTCGGCACATTTGTCATATCCTGTAGAAACATTGGCTCTTGCTTTTCAGCCAAGGGGCCGTCTAGCCCGTGTAAGTAAATTTCATAAGGTATCACAGTTAGTCCTCGGCGGTTTAGACTCCTAAAGTGTGTGATACTCGTTGAGTGTCCTCAAAAACAAGCAAAAACAATAGCCGACCAAAAGTAAAATACCCTCCCCGGAAGTTCGGCCATTATATGTTTTGTTCACCTACACGCACCCTTTATAGCGAAAGTTTCGTGTAATCTGCGTGAACAAATGTACATATCTCTTGGTGAGGAATGGTCCTTTATAATATTGTCAAACGTTTTTTCGAGTTAAGAAAGAAAGAATGGTGCGCGAAAAAAAGTAGGAAATATGCGGAAACTGGAGGTGTTCGAAGGCTATCCTAATGATGGATTAAAAGAAATTAAAAAAAAAAAAAAAAAGCTTAAGGCACACGGTTGTAAGCAGTTGCAAGTGTGTAAACCCAGATGGGCGATTCTGATTCTTTCTTTTTGCCCCTCTTGTTTGCCCCCAGGCCTGTGGTACAGCCCGGAAGCGGGTTTCACGCGGTCGTGCCTGTCGCTGTCTCAGGCCTGCGTCACCGGGACCGTCCGACTGGACCTCTTCAAGGGCCAGGTTTACATCCGAGGCCGCTGGGCTCCCAACTCCCTGTACAACCGGGAGCTGGTCAGGTGAGCCGGGCTGTCACTTCGCTGCAGTTGCCCGAAAATCAATTACCAAATAGCGTTACTCGTTGGTTCATCAAACATTAACGCTTTACTGGGATTTGTTACCGTCCTGCAAACGAACTTCCAGTTACCGTTACTCCCCCAACGAATGTCATTTTTTGCGTTACCTTAAATTTCAGTATTTGGCAGCGATAAGCCGCACTTACTCACTTCGGCAGCAATTAAACTTTTGCAGAGCTATCTGACAATATTTTATCCTTCGTTTATTAAATATGTAGGATGCAGCGCGGTCTTCATGGGGCGTTGGCTCTTTTAAGGAACCAAAAACGCGACTAATTTCAGTCAGAAGCATCGAGTATAACGTAATTTTAAATGCAATGCCGTAAAATAGTCACGGAATTACTCTTTAGCCGTTTCGAAAAGTAACGAGCAGGTTAGTATGGTACTAATAAAAGTAACGTGTAACCAGTAACGTCGTTACTGGTAACGCGTTACTTTCAGAACTGCTTTGCTTCTGGCGGTAGGGTTTTGTGAATGGTATCCTTTCAAAGCCGCTTGTAGAGTTCGCTCCACATGCACTCGACACCCATGACGTTTTGCTCTGCGGCGTTCTCTTCCTCATCGCCGTTTCAGCATGGACGTGCAAGGAGAGTACACGCCTTCCGACGCCGATGGCTTCATCAAGATCCAGGCTCTCAGGTGAGAAAGCCCAAGAGGGCCAGATGTTAATGACGCCGACGAGAAGCGAGGACCCGGGGTCCGATAATGGCAGCGCTCGTTCGGAACAGGTAGGAAGGAGAAAGTGAGCATAGGCGTAGACTACGGTGGGCATCGGGGCTCCTGCCCCCCCTGGTGAGATCCGGGGGGGGGGGGGGGGGAAGAACCATCCTGGGCCCGGGCCCGGGCCATGATCCTTACCGAGACGCTGTTTACGTGCCATGTGACGAGCTTCTAGTAGTGGCATGTATACAAAAGAACGCCCACGTTGCCTTTATTGACAAAATACATGGGAAATGGAATCTCAGCGTGCTTTCGTTAGCTTCAATCTCCAGTCCTGCGAGAAGGTAACGCGCACCCCGCCCCCCCCCCTCCCCCGGAGAACTTCTTATCTTATCAGCACACGCGCAAATTTTAAAATATTGTTTGGATTTCCGAAGAAATGTTGCCATTTCAGAAGGCTCTCAAGAAGGCTTGCCCAGTGCCGTTTTTTATATTATATTCTCTTATTATTATATTTTCGAGCGCAGCTCTTGGGCGCCCGTTTCCGCGTATAGCGGCGTCTGCGTCGCCGTCGGCGTAACCGCGCGCGTTGCATCATGGAACGTCGCCAGTCCTATACACTAATTCAAATCTCCGCTAAATTTAGCAAAGAAACTGAATTGGTGTGTAGGTCTATGATGTATCATAATGCAGCACTGCGAATTCAGTTTCCCCGCTAAATTTAGTGGGAATCGAATTGGTGTTGAGATCACGTGACGTAAATTTTCCCGCTAAATCTAGCTGAGAAACTGAATTTGATCATATGTAAAGGGACACGAAGTCATGTGACGTCATCTTCCCCGCTAAATTTAACGGGGAACTGAATTGGTGTTGAGGTCATGGGGCATCAATTTTCCAGCTAAATTTAGCGGGGAAACCGGGAGGAGGGAGGGGTATAGAGGAGGAGAAGGAGAGGGTACGGAGGAGGAGAGGGCACGCAGGAGAAAGGGAGGGTATGGAGGAAGAGAAAGGGAGTTTATGGAGGAGGAGGGGAGGGTACGGAGGAGGGGAGGATACAGAGGAGGAAGAGGACACAGAAGAGGAGGAGGGTGCAGAACCAATACCTGAGGAGAGAGATCTGTATTTGTACATATATACATTTCTTTCTTAATTTGTTTAGCACAATATATCGCAAAATCTAAAAAAAAAAAAAATTGGGTTGTGTATACACCCTAGAACTTGGTCTGCCTCCAAGGGCGACGAGTCTCCCAGCTGTAGATGAGCAATTTAGTCAGTGCAGTACAACCGCTAGCATGGGGTCTTTAACGTGCACCACGCAGTACTAGTGATACACGACCGCACGCCGGTACAATGCTCATCCAGATCGAAACAGGCAGGGGCGGAGATTGAACCCAGTATCCCGGGTTCTGCAGCGCGAGCTTCCACTCCACGTGCTCCGAGCTGGTGTGTGCTAGCCTACTCGGCCACCGATCCCCCCTCGCCAAATCTAAATACCTCAAAAGCTGCGGTCTAATTTCGCGTTACAGAGATTTGTAAACGTCTTTCTCTTACTCCTCAGGGTTCTCATTGCTCCTACCCCCCTTGAAATTGTAATACTGATTCAAGTGTCAAACTGCATCAGTCCTTCTTCTTCTTCTTCTTTTTTTTTTTTACAGCGGTGTAATAACACGTTGTGTCCCCGAGCAAACTAACCTTGCGCAAGCTGGACGATGTCTTCAGAACATATTGGCTTCATAACCTTTATCTTTGTGGTTTTTGCTCTTTTTTGTCGGAGCACAAAAGATTATCTGTCTGGATGGCTTTGTTGGCGACTCGAACCCGCTATCGGCGAGCATTGTTTCGTTTGTTTTCCTTTCCCAATACGTCAATACCGGATTTCAGTTTGTCAGACAAGCTGCCCGAACGGCTCGTATCCGCCAGCTGTTTGGTAACGTGAACGCCTTGGCCGAAGGTACGGCAAAATATTTTGCCGGGAAATGACCACCCGAATTAGCCATAACCTTGACCGATACTGCACTGTGTGATTAGCCTTCCTTTGGTGGAAGGTGCGTCAGAACGATGGGCGCTTCCATCGAGGTTTCATGTGCACTCCCAACGCTTTGATTAATCTCGCAGTCGGCGTCGACGAAGTGCAGAGAAAAAATCAGGAAGTATATTCAGGCCCCTGCAGGTGCTCTTCGGGAATCGTATACGAAACTGCACGCTCTTTTGCTGTTCGCCCTTCGGAAATGTATATATCACAACAGTTTCGGAAAGTGCAGCACCGGAACAGCAGCGGAGCAGTCCTTCACGCAGCACATGAGAACCCTTGCCCATCAGATCGCTCACCAAACTCCGCTTTATTTTCTCTTCCGCCTCACTCGTTTCAAGAGTATTTTCGACGTAGTGAAAGCAATGGCTACGCTAAGAATTCTCCAAACTGTGACGTAACTCATCAATTGTTCGCGGATAATCGGTGCGAAGCTCAAGCACCTGCGTTTCAAAAACTTTGTTTTTTTGAGGAAACTTAAACTGGCGTCAGCATCAACGAGGTTGAGTGCATACAAAACTCTGATTAGACCAGTCTTAGGATACGCCACTGCGGTATGGGATTCGTGTAATAAAATCGACTCTTCTAAATTAGAATGTATTCAAAACCAGAGTTTACGTTTTATTGATGGAAGATACAAAAGGACCGATTCTATTTCTTAAATGTTGTCATTGTCGAATACATTGTCGAATACTGAGTCATGTTCCCGACTTAAGCTATCTGGATTCTAGACTAAAGCTTTTGTTTTATATTGTGAACAGGCAAACTGGTATTGGCCCTTCCGCGTACTTGCTCCCACCGTTCAAACAGTTCACAAGAACAAACCATTCGCGCCACATCCGAGCCTTTTGATCGTCGCTCATTGTGTGTAAATATTCCTTTTTTTCCAAGAACAGTAGATGACTGAAACATTTTAGCAAGTGAGGTAGTTGAATGCGCCACAGTTGAACAATTCTCAGATGCCTCTTCTTTACATTTATGAACGTGTTGCGCTCGCACAAATATTTTTAAAGTCCTTGTTTATAGCATATTTTCTTTGGTTTTTGTTAGTGCTTTAAAAATTGTCATGAGTCATCTCGTGGTGTTGTATTTTATCATTATTCTGGTTCCGCAGTGGTTATGGCGCCAGATATTTGTTGATCGCTTCTGTCACTGTGCTACTTTATACTGTGGTCTATTGCCTTGCGAAATGAACGTCCATGGTTGTAAATTGTCTACAGTTCACTCTCTATTGTTCCATCCTGCTTAGGTTGCAAATGACCAGCAGTTAATTTTAAATTAAAAACGAACACACAATGGGAGCGTGTTTAGCGAGAGGTAACAATGACCGACACCTCACTAAATTTAAAAGCAGCAAAAAAAAAAAAAAAAAAAGAAGTTAGGGCAGCATTTTGACATTGATTTGCGGGAAAGTTTCAAATTCATAGCTTTTAATAAAGCGTTTATGTAGATTTGTTTTTAAACCCGTTTTTTTTTTTTTTTTTTGCAGGACGTAGCAGGCAAGCACGGTTGGGAAGACGGCATTTCTGATTTATTAATTATTGTTTGCGATTAGAGCGGGTACACGAAGACATCAATACCAGAAGAAAACATATGCTTTCATTAATTTATTACAGTCAAACACGGACAAAATATAATAAAAAAAAAAACACCCGCAGATCTTCGACTTGAAATGGCTCAAAGAAAAATCGGCCACTAAACTAAAAGCATAAATTTCTGGGTGCAGATGCCAATTTTTTTAAAGTTATTTTATAATGGCTGAAGAGATTAGGCGAATCAACCTAATAGATGATATTTTCATAGATTTTTTGAAGGCGTTTGATAAAATATCTTGCATAAAGTTACTATACAAATTGAAAAAAAAATATGTAAGAACACACATTTAGTTCAAATGGATTTCAACACACCCTTCAAATCGTCGAAGATTCGTAGTTTATGGAGAACACTGCTCTGACATATTTTCTGTTGACTCTGGCGTCCCCCGGGGATCTGTGCTCGGACCTCTCCTTTTCTTGTTGTTTATTAATGATATAGTAGAAGATGGTTCCGGTTAAAAACAAGTTATACGCTTATGATTGAATAATTTTCTCAGAAATAGCTAGTGCTCCCGATCAACTTTTGTTAAATAGAACTTTTCAAAATATCGCGGAATGGTGTGCAAAACGGCAAATTACCACTAACTTAAAAAAAAGAGGTTTTTATGAGAATTACTTACAAAAGGAATCCGTTGAAGTTTGTTTACAATACTAATAATATTCTTCTATTAGAAGTAACACAATATAAATACATTGGACTACGGATCACTCATAACTTACTGGGATAAAACCGATTGGTTACGTGACATCTAATTCTCTTCGAAAGTTATTCTTTCTTAGAAGGACGCTAAGACGTTCTACCCCTTCCTTGCGTCTTCTAACATATAAAGCTATAGTCTTGCCAAAATTAGATTACGCGGATATCATTTGGGATCCCTTCACCAAGATAAACATTAGCAAGCTCGATTGTGTGCAGAAAAAGGCAGCTCGCTACATTTATAATAGTTTTGGACGTACCTTTATAATCGAACTTTTAACCAGAGCTAAGTCATTATCTCACAGAAATCGGCATTCTCAACTAAAATTTTTCTATCAATTAATAAATGGACATTATAAAATGGATCTGTCTCACATAAAACACTTCTCATCAGACTACGACGGAGGCATGCCCTATCAATAACTCCTTTTCGATCGCATATTGACAATTGCTTCAAGTACTTTTTTTTTCGCGAACAGTGACTGATTGGAATAACCTTTCTGAAAGTGTTGTTATGCTGCCATCATTTTCTTTATTTGAATCCCTCCTAAATTAGTTTTGTCCCTCTGTCAAATATTTTTTCTTTTGTTTGTGCGACTTGTTTGCTATCTTGTATGCCAGCCTCTCTTGTTCATCAATTGTACCCACCCGCTAAAATCCCTTCTCAGAGGTGGCAGTATTAATGAATAGTAAATAAATGAATAAACACTCTATTGTGAAGAAAACAGACATCTATTGCATAGGGTTCAATCAAAGCGAGCAAAGCATTTTGTACATAAATATGTGCAGGAAATGTTGAAAAGTGATTTATACTTAGCATTGTTGGATCTAACTGTGCTCATTGTCTCTCTTGTATCTCTGCTTTTTTTGCACAGGCTCAAGGAATGGCATCGTGTGAACAAGACAGCCGAGCAACCTTGAAAAAAAAAAAGAATTATGATTGCAATGACACCTTGGGTGCCCCTGAGTCTAGGTGCATCCTAAATTAGTAAATAAAAAAAAAACAGGTAGAAAAAAAATGTAGGAAACTTTTTATGAATAAAAGCCCCTATCTGTTATGCTATATATGCGAGGCTCTAAAAATTACACAAGGTAATTTTCTGAGGTAAGTTTCTGAATTAAATATTACTGATTTGAACGAATATTGCATAGTTCGCATTTAATAAATCATAAGTCCCAGTATATTCGAGTTTCAAACCTCCGAAAAGCAAACCAAAATCGGATGCTGGGAAACTTGAATTCTGCGAACAGCCCAACTCGTGAGGGGACGCATTTTCTCCAAGACGCGATTACATGTAGCATTGGGCCAACGGTTTTGATTATTGCAGTTGTTTCAGCACCCGCAATGCCTATATAAAACAAAGAGCTTCTGCATAAACGTCGCCAACAAGTTAAATTATCACGCACTTTCCAGCGGATCCTCGCAAGGTTCACCTGGGTTCGCTGGCTGACTTGCCTGGACTGGCACCGAGCAGCCGAAACTCGGGGAGCGGTTTTTGCAACGCTCAGGTCATTTCGTCCTCATCTCGTATATAATATCATCGCACAATCACCATCACTATAGACGCGGCACCGTGGTCCTCGGTGGTACGGGCTGTTCCCTTTCTGAGGCGCTGCCACTCTCCTGAGCAAATGAAACTTATTTTAATTAAAGACCATTAATGCCGGCCGTCACATGCGGCACGGCGTTGAATATGGTGCTAAATTTGTGTTGCATTTCCTCCTCCCAACGCTGTGGTTTCCTCTACATTCAGAAGGCGTTTGAAAACTCTTCGCAGCAAGATGAATATCATAATCGCGTGCAAGATTTTGGCTGCGTTTGGTCAAAACCTAGATGTAACCGTTTAGTCTGACTCCGTCTACATTAAACAGCGGAAACTAACTTCTAAAAAAAACACGCACGCACGCACGTACGCACGCACGCACGCACGCACGCACGCACGCACGCACGCACGCACGCACGCACGCACGCACGGACAAAGGATATAAATTTTGAAAGCCAATTGCAAGGCCTAAACGGTAATGGTGCTTTTTTTTTTTTTTTTTTTACTCAAGCGTCATTGGAATTTTTTGTTTTGCTTGTTAGCAGTGACTTTATTCTATTGCTTATGTTTCGTTTCTTATTTTGTGGGATCAGTGTAAAAATTAACTTGTTACTCGAATACCCGCTCATTTGAGTTAATAATTTAGGATGGTAGGAAAGAAATCAATTAAAAATATTTAGTGTATTTTATTTGCTTTTTTTCCTTAATATTCTTACGTATACGTGGCCTGGCCGTTTTCACGCACAAGGAGTACTGAATATATCCTTTGAAAATAACTCAAACGGTTTTACGATTACGAAGAAAAACCGGATTTAAAGATTAACTGAATAGGTTCTTGAAAAAAAAAAAAAAAAACGAGTTAGAGATGAATTTTTGTGTATTGTTATCCCGTTAATTTGAATATCACGTTTGTTTCCCCCGAAGATGTAGAACTAAACGCGAGAAAGCACAAAAAAGCCTCCGACCATGCAGTCGTTACGTCATAGCCAGGCATTGCGACCGCCGAACGCGCGTCGCTCGTGTGGGCAACGCGTGCTATTGCAAGCTTGCCACGCATATAATGCCCCGCACTGACACCAGTCGTGACGTCTTTTTCTGACCTTTTCGAAAACAGCAAGAAGGCGCGTGAATAGATACCTTTGATAGGCGCTGGAGATACGCGAGAGCAAAGATTCAGAAAACTCCTAATATGACGTCACGCTACGGGAAGGAGGGGATTCAGCGGTACTTTGAAAATGACGTTCTGCCACCTCCGTGCTCCAAATAAGACTTTCAGCCTTTCCACTCTGGTGAAGGAGGAAGACCAGCGAAGCTGTAGAAATTCTGGAAAGGTTGCGACATCTATGAGCGACGGCGGCAACGAGACAACCGGCAAGCCGGTTGTCTCGTTGCCGCCATTGCTCATAGATGGTGCCGCCGTCTCGAGTTTCGTGTGATCGTTTGTTTGCTGACAGACACGATACTGGGGATACTAGCCCTTAACAGTTGCGCTGTAAAAAGAAAATTACTTCGATATTTGTGATCCTGGAGGCCAAATAGCTAGAGAACCGCCTGAGTTTCCCTTTAAAAGGCAAATCCGCTCAATTCCGGAAATTTCGGAATAATAAGAATTTTTAAAGTAAAAAAAAAAAACACTGATTAAAGTACTACGTCATTTGCATCGCGAAAAATGGGATATATCTTGTCAAACCTCAGCTTATTAACATGAGCAGAAATCGAAACCGAAACTTCGACTCCGTCGGGCAACACTGGCCTCTGGGCGCCAAAAACATGGCTACCACTTGGTACGAGATGTCACGTCATTCTATACGCAGCGACGGGCATGATAGGGGCGGGCCACCGTTCGGGCGGCCGTGTGCCAGGCGCAAGTTTCGTCTGCACTGCAGTCTGCACCACGTTTTGGTGTCAGTACGATATCCGACGACGTCTGCGCAACTTCCGCATTAGTCTGCGCACGTAGTGTGAACAAAACTCCGAGAGACAATATTCACTAACGGTGGGACGAAGGCGGCGGTTGTGGCGCGGAAGACGGCGGTAACGCCGGAACGGCCGGTCGGCTCCCAAGCATACATGGGCAAATTAATTTCAAAATGTAATTCAATTACAATTACAATTACTTTGCTTCAAAAGTAGTTTAACTATAATTACAATTACTACTACGTAAAAAGTAATTAATTACAATTACAAATTACTTCTAAAACGTAATGCAATTACTTTACAACTACTTATTTCTGAGAGCGACCCGACTTGGGCCATATAACTTTAAACGAATTGTTTAGAATGCAATGTATATCATTCCTTGCCCCAATATTTGAGGAGGCTTAAGCATCGCTGCATAAATGTCACGTATTGTACTTTCCTTTTATGAATTTTGTTAAATTCATGATAGAACTTGACAGTTCAGGGCACCCATACAAAAATGTCCTATGGTCGGCTATAGAAAATTCTTTGTACGGTCGGCTTTAGCTATTTGGCCCAATTAGCTAAAGAATTTTCTATGGCTGTCTTTAGCATTTTTTATGGTCGCCTTTATGGGGCTCTTTAGCTTTGTCTATAGCCCTATCGCTGTCCAGCCATAGCGCTCTTTAGCTTGTCGAATGGTTGGCTAAAGACTCCTCTATGGCTTATCCTATGGCTCTCTTTAGCCAGCAAACTCTAAAAAAATTTACTTCAAGTTCCCCAAACTTGTGAACGCTACATGGTAGATATACATACATCTCTGAACACACAGAATACACACAACACAAGCAGAACACTACCCCACACAACAGCAACAACGCAGAAACACCGGACTGCCATTTATACATTCAGTGCGAACGTATGCGATGTTCGCACTAGCTGTATATATAGCAGTCTAATTTTTGAATCCGACTTTCCCGGTGACCCATCATTTGTCTCAAAAACACGGAGAGGCGGAGCAAATATTACTCGTACTTAATACATTATTGGAATTGTCTCTTGGAATAGCCCCCATCTCTTAATTCAACACCCTGACAAAAGCAAATGTAGATCATTAGGCTAATTAACTAAAATTTATTGATTATCTTTTTAATAAGTTTGATGAATCACGTTGACAATGCAGTGATGACATGCAGTACACTGGTGCTGAAGATTGAAATCAAGCTATTGCTTGGTTGCAGTGTTCGGCGCCATTGTAATTTATTTTCACTTTTGGGCGGTAATAACTAATTTTCATTGGGGCACAAATATTTTAATGGATTTTTCAAACAAACAATATTACTGGTTTTCAGGACTCGTTGCAACAGCAGAGAACATATCTTGGGTCATGGTTTGTCACCTACATTACAAAAATGTAGTTTTGATTTAATTTTCTAACGTGGAGTGTTTTTACTAAAAAGTAAGCGCCGGTACTGATTTTCTATAGGCGTGGAAAGAAAATTTATTGGTTCTTGGCCTCTAGACTCGGGGCTATAAATTTTTCTATAGACGAGTAAAGACAAATAATTGGTTTCCAGTATTTAAACTCGGGGCCAAAGAATTTTTTATAGGCGGGTAAAAAACATTTCTTGGTTCCCTGTCTTTAGAAATGGGGCCATATAATTTTCTATTGGCGTCTAAAGCAATTTTATTGGTTCCCAGTCTTTAGAATCTAGGCCATAAAATTTTTTATAGACGGTTAAAGACAATTTATTGGTTCCCAGTCTTTAGACACAGGGCCATAGATTTTTCTATAGCTGGCTGTAGCTGTCTTTATGGATGTCTATGGCCGACCATAGAGGGCTATAGGGGGTGATAGCCAGCCATATAGTTTTCTATAGACAACCATAGACAATTTTTGTATGGGCAATGAAGTACTACATTCTTATATTTTTAATAAATAATAATACATTAGTTCGTATGCTGAAAGACGCCAGACCTCTAAAGAAAAAATTGGGTTGACACACTTTTGTTAGCCCGGCAAATAAAAATGTGACAATTAGGTATATATAAATATTTGACAAGTATAAATATAAAACTAAAGTCTGCACGCGCCAATACGACCGCATTCACATACAAATGTCATGGTATTGTAAATTATTTACATTGAGTTGAAATTATAATGGCTCAGAAATATATAAGAACCGACTCGGAGCTTCCGAATCATTGGTGACAATATTCACAGGTGCGAGGTCAGTCTCCAAAATGCTTATGCACATAATATCCGAAGTCAAACCAACCGGAAATATGCGACAGTACTGGAAATGGACATATAAAACGAAAAAAAAGAGAAAAAACCTTTAAAGACAATTAAAATTTCTAAGCTCAGCTGAAAGCTGAAGCTCACACTTTTTCTCTTTCAATATTTTGGCATGTTTATGCTATTGTTTTCTGCTCGCTCCGCAGACGGCGCCACACGGCGCCGTTGAAGTAGACTTTAAAGAAGATTGCCTTTCAGCCCGCAGTGTAAGCAACAAACAACGCGATACTATTTTTGGTGTGCGTGTATGTGCGTGCGTGTCTATGTGTGCGAGTGTGTCACTGAGCGCTTGGCCGCTTGTGCGAGCGCTGAAGCTTTCAGTGAGGTTCCGTCGGCCTCACAAAGTCTTGCAAAAGTAATTGTAATTTTGGCTGAACTTTTGCAATTACTGACGTTAGAAAGTAATTAAATTACAATTCCTTTTAGCCGAAATTAAATAGTTACAATTATAAATCACCAAGAAAAGTAAAATCAATAATTCAATTACTGTAATTGAATTACTACCCAAGTATGCTCCCAAAAAGCGCGTTGCGCGTTACGTTAATCACGGGCACTGTTGAGCGCCGAGAGGAAACGTTGCGGACGACATTAGTTACGCTTGCCCGAAGAGATAAAAAACAAACAAAAAAGGGAATGTTGTTGACGTTTAGCTCAATGTTGGCTACGCCAACGCCATAGCCTTGAGTGCGCTGTTGATTGCGCCTCAATTTGCCCGCAAGAATCAGCCGATTTCGGCAACTTCGGGTGTTTCAAAGTTTGCCGGACCGTTTAAGAAACATTTAGACAGAAATAGGTCGTAATATTTGACACGTGATTTTCCTAGGCGATACTGACGAGGACTGCATTTGTTTTTTTCAGATACGAAAATGAAGGGAACTTTCCTTTTAAATAAGAATGATGGACACCGGGCTTTTAGGGCAACACCGATTGCTCCCCTCACTAAATCAGCGTTATCTTATCCACCTCAGACTGGGTGGAGAACGAGAAGAATTGAAAGTGAAAAAAGATAGGAGTAGAATGTTGTACACATGAAGGTGCTAATGAATAAAAAAGTCAGCGGAGTTTGAGACGTTGCCTTCTGTCATCCTGTTTCTATCACTTCCACTTTGGATTCTTCTCGTACCTTCAGCCAGTTTTGGGTTATTTAAGAGAAAATAAAATCTACACCAGCTCGCCCGCGCCATCACTGTTTTATGTAAAAATTCTCACGCAGTTCAGCATTTCCTTCGCAGATGTGAACTGCAACCAAGCAAAACCTGTAGGTATGCTAGAAGCTGGTAGGAAGAGGAAAAAAACTTTGCTCCTTCGGCACAAAAAGTGTATTACCTACAAAGGTTCCAGTGCAGTTCACGCCAGCATCGGAAGGGCTCCTGTGCTCCGTATAATGCTTGAATCGGGTCCGATCCAACAAGTTTAATCCTAATCCGTTTCCAAGATCATCCCAGGTGAAACTGGCCGCTTCTCTCGTAATCTCTGGTCGAGGGAGCCTTCCCTGGACACAGCGCGGATTGATCCGAGCTCGCCTCCATTTTAAAGGCGCGGAGGAAATAACGTAAGGAATAAAGCGCACTGCAGCCGGGACCAAGGAGCGGTCAGTCGGTCCGGGGGGGAGCGTCGCGAACGGGATGATCCCTGCACGCCGGGATCGTCTGCCCATTGTTGCCAGCGGGAGATGGATTTCCATCTTTCTAGTCATCTCGTCGCTTTGTGCATCATCGGTCCGTTTTTTTGAGCCAAACAATGGCGAACATGCGTAAGCGAGGGATTTGGTCGGTATGGGACCCCGTGCTTGGACATAAGCCTGGCATCTTTTTCTTCGATCCGCGCTGTCCCCGTGCCCTGCGCGCGAGTGACGAATTCTTCTTGTCCGCGCGGGGAAGGGATCGTGCGTGTCGCCCGGTCACGACATGGAGATTAACCTTTGTCGGACATCGCGCCGCCCTGTCTGCTCGGGTGGGAGGAGTGCGTACAGAATTTTCTCCGTTTCTTTTTATTTCTGCTCGTCGAAATAGCGTGCGATGCTGTAAAGCCACACGCAGCGTTATGCATTTTCCCGACACTTTTCGTATATGGTAATTTCGTTCTCGAACGTAGCTAAACTAAACATCGCTCATACTACACTCTTGCTCGTCGTTTGTCCTTCAACTCTACCGTTTAAACGTGCTGATCTTTTGTGTAACGTCAGTTTTAAACAATTACCGGTGTGATCAGAAAACACGCTTTATCAATTTACCGGCCGTGTCGGCTGCAGAAAAGGCGTTCGAATTCGCTTAGCCGAAAGGAAACAGTGAACCAAGTTTAGGTGTCAACTACGGCTCGACCACCAAGAAGTGCCGCTCACAGCCTCGGTTCCCCGCTTCATCGCACCACGATCGTTCTGGAGCGACGGTCCATTCGATTGCGGTTATTCGCTAGCAGGGCCAACTCTAACCTCTGATCGACCGCTAACCCCTTGAGGACGTCTCCTTCTAAGTTGCCGGGAAACGGGGCTCAAGGAGATCTTGTACGACCGACTCCAACTTTCAATATTGCGACCAGCTGATCTGCCTCCGGCCGCGTTTCGTCTGCTCCGCATAACCGCAGAGTTGTGCAGGGACACTTCAGTAAACGCCGTCGCTTTCTCTAACCAACAGCTACCGAGAAACAGTGTTGGTTGAAGTAAATCTAAAAAGTACTTGAAGCAAAGTACAAAATAAATGACACGGTGCAATGTACTGGAAGTACCATTAATACAACGTATTTTCAAAGTAAACTACAGGTACCTTTTAACAAATATTTTCACGGTGCCTTTTAATTCCCCTACGGATAGTGTTCTATTTTTAACATGGTATGGATTGCCCCGAGGGTAATCGGGAATGCATCAGTTATTTGAGAAAATGGCGGTAAATAATAGATGAAGTCAAGTGGCCATATAGTGGTTGTTTTACTCTCGCAAAAAAAGGGGGGGGGGGAACTTACAAGGAACTGCGGGAAAGCCGACCAAAGTGCAAACAGAGCGAAGCGTCGTCTGCTCGCGTTTCTGGCGAGAGAAGAAGATCCCTCCCAGCATTTCTTTAGAGTTGACAAAGCATCATTTTGTGAAACAAGTTTAACAAGACCAAATTTGGGGAATCTACTTTGAAGACGGGAGTTGTTCTTTCCTCGGAAAGTACTAAAAATGGTAGTATACATACTCAGATAATGGACTTCGAGTTAAGTACAAGTTTTCTAAACCTACTTTGAGCGGTACTGTAAGTGCAATGTACTTGAGGTGCTTCCCAACAATGCGAAAAAGTAGGGCATAAACTAAAACGGAATGAATGTTAGGAACACCGATATATTACTGAAGCGGACTTGTGGACACGTTATATACAAAACGGCAGTTACGTCACCTTCAGTGTATCTATGCAAACAATCAGTGTCTCAGTGGTATCGCAGAAACTAGAGCACACAAGAGCAAAAGGACTTCTACGCCTGTTTATTGAGTATTTTTTTCTTTCCCTCATCGAGCATGTCGCAGATTATCATAACGCAAAGCGCAGTGCTTTTTTTTTTTTTTTATATAACGTGAAACTTTATTTGCTTGTGTTCAACATTTCGGGAAGCCCTGATAAAAGCGTGACCGCGAGGCTAGACACTAGCTGATTGGTTGACTGGTGGGAAAGGAGGAGTGAGGTGCTGGACGTTGGTTGGATAACGGAAAGGTCATGTGACCAGAGGGATAGGCAAGGAGGAGCTCGACCACCTGTGTGCACTGAGGGAGAGGAGCTCGCGAGTATGGAAGGCTCTGGAAGATCGCCAGGTTTATCAGCCCGATTAGCTGTAGTATCGCTTCACTCTAGGAACAACTACCAAGTGTACACAAGGTACGCGTCAGACTATTGCATGAAAAGCGCCGTGAACGTAGGCGACCGGCGTCTGGAAACTCAGAGTATCGCTAAATATTTGTAATGCTAAACGTTTCACGTATGCAACGCCATTGTCTACCAGCTTGCCATACATTTTTTTTTTTAACATCTACTTGACGAAAGTTTAACTCTAACAAATGGTTAAAATGGTGCCGTTACAAATATGAGCTATATTTTGTTTCATCACAGAACGCCGTCAGTCCATCAGACATACAGACGCGAACACACATGCTAAAAGCCCAATGCCATGGTGAATTCGCTGCTCTGTTTTGGTTCAAATGAACGATGACGCACAGAATGATGAAAAATGACGCAAGGTTGAGCTTTTGCTGTTGCTCGATCGGCCCCAACAAGGCGGTTTGCTAGTGATGTAGCTTTTCCTCCCTGGAGGTATGAGGGAGTTTGAGATCACGTGACCGGTTCCGTAGGGTGCAAAAGTAGCTAGCGTTCCAGCCGATTCAGCTCAGCAGACGCAAGCCTTGCCCATCGTTCTCTTTTATTCTCGCAGAAATAATTTTATTACCTGAATGTGATTCATATCACTTACATTTAATGCCTGATCATCCTCTTTCTACGCGCAAGATTGGACTCAAATAATCGAAACGAGGACGAGCTTATGCCAGCCATTTGCCAGGAACGCTACTCGGCGTCTTGTGCTACGCTGTAAAAGCTAGCGTAGCTTTTGCAGTGCTCCAGCTTTGTCAAAGAGCTTTGACAAAGATACCCAAATTGTTCGTGCCCTCTGAACATGGGTGTCTGCTCGGAGCTACGAGTGCATGTGACGTCACCATCAGCGCTCGTCCCGCCACCACGCTTGACAGAATCCGACGCGGCACTGCCACGCGTCGCAGAGCAAACATGGCTTTCGGGGATCCTCCGCACGGGGGAGCCACTTCTCTCCTGTCTGCGGGCGCCCTCCTGCGGCTGCGTGCGGATCCACGCTTGGCGGAAGGTCGGGGTGCCTGGCGCGCGCGGGTGCTTAATGACGCCCGACGTTTGCGGCCATCTGTCGCGTGCGTGCGGTCCGACCCCGGTGTTCTAACCTGCGGCACGGGCTGAACCCCGGAAAAACGCTTTAAAGGGAAGCGTTTTGCTGCTGATTTTACTCTCCTTGTTTCCGAACTGGTGTCCTTTGGGGATCGTAAGCAGACACGTAGTACGCGTCTGTATCTTTCTCTCCCCCCCCAACACACATACACACACACACACACACACTCCTCTAACCTCTCAATTGTCGATGAAGGGAAGGGCCATGTACGGGTCCTGGGCTTTCTGATTGGCTACGGTTCGATAGAAGATTTACGTGACAGCTTTGGAGCTCTTATTGTCGTAAACGGGACGATGGCGGCTATCCGCGTGGGGTAGAGTCCCCTAAAACGACGGGCAGAGTGATTTAAAATTTGTCGGCTGCTCAGCAAGTGTCTTACGCAATTGGCAGGGTTTGTTCAATGTCATTTCACGATGTTGAGGACGAGGTAGGAAAAGAAAACGACGTTTCTTTCAGTGAGCTGGAAAAAGCTAATTGCTTGTAGGTATGATGCACTTATGTAGTTGCATGAGTAGAAATGCATTTTTAGTTTTTGACCTACGTAAGAGACGTTTCTTTTGTGATCCGTTCCCAAGGCTTGAATGCACACTAAACCACTTGGTGTACGCATCCCGACGTAAACTATCGGAATGAGCTCATGTTACCGAAAGGTTGAATGAACCACTTTTGTTTACTCAGTAGTGACATAGTACCGCAATAGAGAAAAACAGGAGTCTGCTCCTTAAATGAAATAAAATTTAGACAGGTGGAGTTACGATCAAGTAGTTTGTGTCCTGGTATCTGACTCCCTGATTATTTTTTTAATTAAAAACCACATGAAACAAGGAAGTGATTATTCGAGGTTCATCTTCAAATGGTCTCTTTTTGGGTCACGGAAAATATTATTAAAAGGAAGTCACAAAATTAAAAATAGAAGAGGGAAAAAATTGCGAACAAAATTCTACATTAATAATCACATGGATCGCGCAACAAAATAGCTGTGGGAGACAAATCAGCGATTAACAGTCATCGTAGCATGAGACGTCGGTTAGGAAACAGCCACACTCACAAACATGGTCTCAGTTACAAACAGTCATCTTCACGGCCACATTCACAGTCACAGATGGAACCAAGCGACAAACACGGTCGTGTCAAAGAATGACAGTTGTGTACGTATGGATACAACGAAGTTATTTCTGTTCTTTCGTTTTGTCTTTAAAACTATACGAAAATCAACGGAGATGTCGTCATGGGTTTGACAGTGCCGGCCATTGCATATTAAATATTGTCACGGGTGGTGACCAAAAAACAATAACTAAACAGGAGGAAATAAACATTTAATGTGGCGAACTTGTGCCAAAAATAAAAGGGGTACAAAAGATAATAACGGAGCGTCGCGGGCGTCGAAGTCGGCGTAGCTGCAGAGTCGAACGCTGGGGCGAAACTGCTTCCAGATCAGGAGGCGGAGTCCTTATGTACGCGCGTTGGGTTCTGGAACAATCGGCCTCGATTGTTCGGCGACTGGAACATTCGGAACTCGATCATACGAGAATGTTCTCGAACACACGAGAACGCAATGTTGAAAGAACAAATAAAAGATCATTCCACTGACTGGAATCGAACCCAGACTTTCTGCGCTACAGTCAAGCACGCTAACCACTCGGTCACGCGCGCGGTCGCTCGTCGGCGAGCGTGGCAATATACCATAACAATATGGTTCATTAGCGCTAATGTAAAACTCAACATTTTGGTACTACTGTGTGTACATTGAGCAGCCATGTTTGTGCAACCTGACATGTATTGGCGGAACAGGTGTCACCGCTTAGGTTCATGCTTCAAACAGTGCTTTTCACCTCACTATCCTTTAAAAAAACATTTTAGTTCTAAAAAAAAAAAAAAAAAAAAAACGGCTATTGTATGTTTGCGTTAACAATGTCGCGCTATGCACTTCTCGTGACAATGCATAGATTACTTTTATAAATTTGTCTGCGCATTGTTAAGCGCATTTCTGGACCGAAATGTACCGGCATGTTTTGATGAACGTCACTTATACATGGTGTTTTTCTAGACTTCGCAGATTTTTTTTAATAAAAAGGCGTGAAGGCTGCACTAATTCGGTTTGAGTGGCTGACTTACGCTTCCAAGGGGACATAACATACGACGCCAATTGTCACGACAACTCAAAGAATGAACGAAGACTTGTTAGTTAAGTTTTTAGTTAGTGAAGATAAACATCTGGTTAATGATTAGAAACTTGGTGAGCGTCATCGAAAACTACCAAATCAGTAAATTTGGAACAACTTGAAACTCGTGGGAAGCCTGGTGGTGCACTAAAGTTACCACTCCTGCAACCGGTGAAAACGCTTCCGCGGGTTTTTTCTCTTCCTTATCATCTGTGTTAGCGTACCGCCCGGAGCCAGCCTTGCGCCTGTTGCAGGAGTGGTAACCCTGAGCGTAATACCTCGCTTCTCACGAGCTCACACTCTTCCTAAAACTGACTGATTTAGTGGGTTCCGGTGACAGTGAGCAAGCTTATAATTGGAACCTTATGTTTAAGTTTATTAATTGACAAGTTAATTAACAAATTTTAGTCTATTCTTGAACTTGTCGTGACGGATAGCCTCCTATATAATGTCTATAACTCACCTGCGCAGACCGGATTGGTGTAGTTTTCGTGGAATTTTTAAAAGAAAAATGTAAAGCATAAAAAAACACCTATATTAGTCATGTCTATACTTGACTGTACAAATGTCACAACGCAAACAAAATAAATAGGAGGTAAAAGCGCTAAAAAACGACGGACAAGTTGAAGAATGACGAACACCACAGAGCGCTAACTTGCAACTGAAGTTTATTACTGAAAACACGTACACATATATACACCGTGACATCAAAAAGACAAGTGGCAATAATGCCGCTTCATCTATCTAAGGTTAATCTATGAATTGTTTACTCTTTCGAATGATTTCAAATATGCCACCTCAGAGCTATACAGGTTTACTGAGGGAGTGCTGACACACTTGCCCTGATCGTACTTCAAAATAAAAAACGCCTCCGATATCTCTCTCGTTTTTTTGTCTCTATTCCGAGTTAAGATAACGGTGTTGTCAAGCCGTGGGACACACCCACATCTGTTACAGTGTACAGCCAGATTGCCCGAGGGTGATGATCTAACTGACAGGGCATGTTCCCTGAGTCTGTCGTTTATGCACCGACCCGATTGCCCGATGTACACCTTTCCGCATGATAAAGGAATTTTATACACCACTTGTTCCTTACACTCTACGTATCTTGTTTTATGATTCTTATGGCATACGCCTACGCGCTCATCACCACGTGCCACCCTTCCACATAGCTTACTCAATTTTTGAGGGGCTGATAAGAGTACAGGGACCCCATGCTTTTCCCCCACTTTCTTTATTCTATGGCTCACCTTATGCACATAAGGTATCACCGCTGGTCTAGACTTTGGCTTGTCTCTCACGCCACATTCCCCTCCCCCCCGAAGTTTTTTAGTAAGCCTTCCGCCACCCCCGCAAGGAGCGGAGGTGGAAAACCCCCCTCCTCCAGTTTCGTCACCTGAAGCATAAAGCTAACTGCTAGCTTATGTGGGCAGGACTTCTGTAAAGATGACCTTAAGCACGTCGAGGCAATGCCCCTCTTGATTACCTTTGAGTGACTTGAATCAAAGGGTAACACTCCTTTCTTTGCCCTTGGGCAATAAAACCAACAGACATGCGAAGGCTGTAGTAAAAGCTTAAGATCTAGAAACTGTAAGGTACCCGCTACGGGATTTTCACTAGTGAAAGTGAGCCCCGAAGCACTAGTTTTAAAAATATCAAACATTTTTGTAATAAAACCCGCTCTTTCTGAACTTGCCTGTGAACGAAACAACACCAGATAATCGTCCACATACCTAAAAACCCGAAGGACGCCTTCGTCTAACCTACTTTTGATATCCCTATCACACTTTGCCAAAAATAAATCGCTTAGCACAGGCGCCACGCTCGTCCCAATACACACACCGTCCTTCTGTAACAGCTTCACCCCTTCAAAAACAACATAAGTAGAGCTCAGATAGAAGCGTAACAGTTCCAAGAAACCACCTTCATCAACGCCACATTCATTCTGGAACTTCACAACTCCAAAAACATCAATAGCCTCTTTAACAGATTCAAACAGACCCCCCTGTGGGATTGAATAAAAAAGGTCTTGAATGTCGAACGACACTGCATCACATGGCCCGATGTACACCTTTATCATGCGGAAAGGTGTACATCGGGCAATCGGGTCGGTGCATAAACGACAGACTCAGGGAACATGCCCTGTCAGTTAGATCATCACCCTCGGGCAATCTGGCTGTACACTGTAACAGATGTGGGTGTGTCCCACGGCTTGACAACACCGTTATCTTAACTCGGAATAGAGACAAAAAAACGAGAGAGATATCGGAGGCGTTTTTTATTTTGAAGTACGATCAGGGCAAGTGTGTCAGCACTCCCTCAGTAAACCTGTATAGCTCTGAGGTGGCATATTTGAAATCATTCGAAAGAGTAAACAATTCATAGATTAACCTTAGATAGATGAAGCGGCATTATTGCCACTTGTCTTTTTGATGTCACGGTGTATATATGTGTACGTGTTTTCAGTAATAAACTTCAGTTGCAAGTTAGCGCTCTGTGGTGTTCGTCATTCTTCAACTTGTCCGTCGTTTTTTAGCGCTTTTACCTCCTATTCATGAATAACCAACTAGCCCAAGTACACACCCTTCTGCAAACAAAATAACATATTAAAACAGTGCACAGGCAGAGAAGAATCGAAGACAGAGCGCTCTTTTCCTCTCTGCTTGTGCGCTGTTTTAACGTGATGTCTACGTACCAACTAACTCAACTCTCCACATTACTGCAAACATAAGCATTATTTTTTACAGTTTCAGGGTTGTGGCAACCGAATTTTTTCCTGGATTTGAGCCCTTGCATTTTCATACGTTCGTTCTATGGGTGAGCGCTGCTTGCAACTGTCTCCATGAAAAACAAGCCTCAAGCTCATGAAAACACTGGCCTGGGAGCGAACCGCTTACAGGTTTCCTATCGTGCGTTCTACCGGCGTATACTATATAAAACCAAAAGGAAAAAAAAAGAGCCTTTGGTATGGTCACCGCTTCGCCCAAAAGTGTTTGCGCAAAGCGAGTATGTTCGTTTTGTCGATGCAGAAAGGAAGCAGTTAAAACTCAGCGGGGAGGAATTCCCCCGTCACCACCGTCCGTTCAACTCGCGTAAATAACGCGCTGGGATCACTCCCCCCGCAGCCAGACAATTCTTTCTCTCCTGTAACCGCACGCGGTCAAGCGTCACGCAGAAACGTGGTACGCGCGTGCTCTTTCTTCCCCAGCCCGTTTGTCCCCTGCCGACAGAACAGACACCTGTTGAAGGTTTGATCATTTTGCGCGCTCCGAACACGAATGTACGAAGGGGGATGAACAAAACGGCGTGTTATGAATGGTCGGACAACAGAGGACTTGTGTTAAACTGAGCTGCTACAAGACATGGCGTTGCGTCCGGACGTCCGCAGTAAAAGAGTTGGCAACAATATGGGTAGTATACCGCGAGGCGCTTTCAAAGTGCGCGGTTTTAGTGCGGAGAGAAGAGAAAAAGAAGCGCACAACTTTGAGATGGTCTCAGCGTGCAGTGTGTGAGGCGGGTGGCTCGGAAGATTCAATGATGGCCCACAGTGCACCAAGGAACTGCCAGGTCCCTATTGTGGCCGCACCGTGGCGCGCGGCGTTCCGACACGCCTCCTGTCGTCTAATGAGTGCAGCTCTGTGCGCGTTTGTTGTCTGCAACCGCCCAGCCGGGCGATAGAGGGCGTGAGCGGAGACAGGCCTCCAGCAGACCTCCGCTCTGTCCTGTCTGCCGGTGAGCCTGGAACTGCGGTGGAGAGCCGTTTTGCGTGGACCGCATTGTGAACCCTTGACAGAAAACACGCTTTAAAAGCGGGCTTATCCCGACATATGGGGCTGTTTGCGGCGGCAGGTATTTTCGGCGGGGCTTGTCCGTCGCTGTCGGGGCCTTTCTCGCGAGCGATCTAACGGGAATTATGACGTCGGGCGACCGCTACACGGCACCGCTCCGTCAATGGAGAAGCCGTTTTACAATACCGCCGGAGATTTGTGGATACGTTTTGAGTGACACGTTACAACTGTTCGGGGCACCAAGGCAAAGAAAGTGTGGGCCGACGCGGTTGAAGGCCTCTTTTTTTCTTCTGCGGCCGGATTCAAATGGCTAGCGGCGGCTTGTGGTCAGAGTGCCACACGTATGCGAAACTGCACTCCCCGAATTTGAAGAAAACCGGGGTCTTAGATAAAACCCATCCCCGAAAAGCTCAGTCTCACCAAGGAGAACCTTGCAATGGCATTAAAAGAATAAAAGATCGCCGATTCAGTCCCAAGAGGGGGCATCGAAAGATGGTCTGTGAGTAGAGCTCTACTGATACATCGTTGTTCATTTTTACACTATGATAACGATATGATAAAGTAGGCTAAATGATTCTGAACTCACTACTATGTTGGTTGTGGCGAGGCCAATTTCGCAGATCCTCAAAACACCCCCCCCCCAAAAAAAAAAAAAAAAAAAAAAAAAAAGAAAACAAGGAGAAGGGGAAGGAAAGACAAAACATTAGTATATGATGTAGACGATCTCTCTGGAGAACAAAAGAGATTGTCATTCAATACTGGTGCGCCGTAGTTGGGCTAACTAGAAAATGGTCTGTTCCAATTATCTTTATGATAATTGCTGCATCGCACTTCCCCGCTCCGCGAATGCGGTCACCGGACGGCCATCTTGCGTTGTCCTGAAGTCGACGTTTTGGAGCCCTGCAAAGGCTGGGCGGCAGTGTGATGGAAGAAGTTTTTTCAAACCTTGTATAAACTGACGTAGTTTCCTTTGAGAACTCGTGACATGATTTATGAAAGCGCTACCCCGCAGAAATAAAGGCACAACTCGTCGAACGCAAGTTTCGCAGTGTAATCAAAAAGCACGTCCTTTAAGGTCGGTTCACACAGGGGCGTTGGCTTACAATTTCTTGCGTTACGTGTGGAGTCACCGTGTATTCGCACGCAAATCTGCTCCTTGAACCGGTCGCCACGCTTCATTTGAAGCACGGATGTACCGGTGACTCGCGACGCAAGCTGTCTTAAGCAGTCGTAACGCAACGCAGGAAGGCGCCCCTGTGTGAACCGGCCTTTAAACACCGAAGTGCTGCGTCTCCGCCTTGGCACGCTTGGATACCAATCAAGAGTCGACGCTGTGTGGATGATTTTGAAGGTGTGTCGCGCGTCAGGGGGCGTGTGCCTCTGGTGCAGCGTTTTACTTCCCTCTGACGACTGTATTTGTAACCTGCGGCACTCGCAGGCCAGAAGCGAGTTCGACTCCGTGACGACGGAATATGGGCGTCACAGCGCAGTAATGGCGGCGGTCGTTCTTTGCCTTAGGTACATTTCTAGCAATCAATGTAGTGTATGGAAACGGAAATCTATCTTTCTCGATTTCCTCATCTCCCGATCGAACAATTCCGACGCCCTCGGTTCCATTGTTCAAAAGTGGCGATGTGGTTTGTAGCCCACACTTAATAACTGTGTTTCTATGTACGTACGTGAGTAATTCGAATCCATTCGATAAGATTTTGCCAGTAACCACTAATTCTTTACCGGAACAGCTGGATAACCCGCGACCGATATGTGTACAGTGAAGACGTCTACGCACGACACATCTTCAATCAATCAATCAATCAATCAATCAATCAATCAATCAATCAATCAATCAATCAATCAATCAATCAGTTTTACTGAGCGTCCAGGAACAACTATTCGGTCTTGGTACTGGCACACCGGACATTCAAACACTTAAATACAAGGAGCACACTCACATTACAAGATAAATCATGAAAATTATAACCAGAAGAAAACACACAAACATCAGAATCAGCGACACATAAAATTAGAAGATAAAAATAATAATAATAATAATAATAATAATAATAATAGTAATAATAATAATAATGTATAATTTATTATAATATAATATATAATAATGTATATCTATAATATGTTGACACAGTTCATTTCTTCTCCAAAGAGTCCTTTTTCGTGTGTCTCCCGCGCGGACCTAGTGTCCTTCTATATTAGTTTAATCGCCATCTGTACCTGCAAAGCAAGATTCTGCTCCTTCTCGATCAGGCATAACCTGGTGCCAGAAGACATCACTGCGTTGTTCGGCCATGCAAGTCCATCACTGCAGCAGGCCAAACGGAGCAGCAAGATCATTCGCTCAGAGCTGTGGAGGCAACTGCTTTTCTACAGGACTCGCCTTAGTGTTCTGGCTGGCTCTGCGAGCCCCAATGGTGGCCATGCTCTAAGATACCCCAGCTTCCTACGCACAGCAAGTAACATGACCGAATTTCTTTGGCAATACTACGTTCCCCATCTTAAGCGTCTTCGTTCGCACTGTAAAGAAAATCAAGGTGAACATATTACGTTATTAGGGGTTGCTACTCTTCCGGACGACCTGTCTAATGTGCTCGAAAAAGGACCCAAGTTCTGCACTGAACCAAAAGAGACAGGGAGTGCAGATGTTGGGTATTATTCATGATATCGGGGACAAGGTTACTGAGATGGACAGAGCCCGATGCATCAATGAATGTATTGAGGTGGTTTCACGAACACGTCGAAAAATTGAAATTACAACCAGCATCCAAAAGGTTGTTGATTATTTCAAATATAATATTTAGAACCTGATCATCTCTGACAAAGAAGGCGGATTCTTTGTAGGCTCTGCGGCACCGCAAAGAGTGGAATGACTGATCCACTGCTACTTTTTGTACAGGCGGTGGTACTGCTTACGTCATCGCAAGAGGGACCGCTACTGAAAGATGGAATCAACAACAGTGAAGGGCAACTCAGCCAACTCGACATGACAGCACACTCATTCGTGCGAACACCAAGTCATCGTCATGGGACATCGTCTACTGCAACGCCACCTGTGCCTCCCTATAAGGAGTGGAACCGCCCCGACGTTTGCCTCAGTGGGCTCTGCGGCACCGCAAAGAGTGGAATGACTGATCCACTGCTACTTTTTGTACAGGCGGTGGTACTGCTTACGTCATCGCAAGAGGGACCGCTACTGAAAGATGGAATCAACAACAGTGAAGGGCAACTCAGCCAACTTGACATGACAGCACACTCATTCGTGCGAACACCAAGTCATCGTCATGGGACATCGTCTACTGCAACGCCACCTGTGCCTCCCTATAAGGAGTGGAACCGCCCCGACGTTTGCCTCAGTGGGCTCTGCGGCACCGCAAAGAGTGGAATGACTGATCCACTGCTACTTTTTGTACAGGCGGTGGTACTGCTTACGTCATCGCAAGAGGGACCGCTACTGAAATATGGAATCAACAACAGTGAAGGGCAACTCAGCCAACTCGACATGACAGCACACTCATTCGTGCGAACACCAAGTCATCGTCATGGGACATCGTCTACTGCAACGCCACCTGTGCCTCCCTATAAGGAGTGGAACCGCCCCGACGTTTGCCTCAGTGGGCTCTGCGGCACCGCAAAGAGTGGAATGACTGATCCACTGCTACTTTTTGTACAGGCGGTGGTACTGCTTACGTCATCGCAAGAGGGACCGCTACTGAAAGATGGAATCAACAACAGTGAAGGGCAATTCAGCCAACTTGACATGACAGCACACTCATTCGTGCGAACACCAAGTCATCGTCATGGGACATCGTCTACTGCAACGCCACCTGTGCCTCCCTATAAGGAGTGGAACCGCCCCGACGTTTGCCTCAGTGGGCTCTGCGGCACCGCAAAGAGTGGAATGACTGATCCACTGCTACTTTTTGTACAGGCGGTGGTACTGCTTACGTCATCGCAAGAGGGACCGCTACTGAAAGATGGAATCAACAACAGTGAAGGGCAACTCAGCCAACTCGACATGACAGCACACTCATTCGTGCGAACACCAAGTCATCGTCATGGGACATCGTCTACTGCAACGCCACCTGTGCCTCCCTATAAGGAGTGGAACCGCCCCGACGTTTGCCTCAGTGGGCTCTGCGGCACCGCAAAGAGTGGAATGACTGATCCACTGCTACTTTTTGTACAGGTTGGTAACAAAACCTCTTACTGCACTGTCAAAGACAATTCTCTTACACTGTTAGTGCTGCCGAGCCCACGGTCCTTGATTGTTACATGCTCTGAGTGCTGGGGTGTGCTTTTGTTGCTTCTACAACTTAGTGGGGATGTGGAGTTAAACCCAGGTCCGACTGAAGAAATGTTGAGACAAATTCTTGACAACCAACAAACAATGAGCGTCACTCTTAACAATATTCAGTCTAAACAAGTGCTACTCGAGAACTCTCTAGGAACAGTCCAAACACGGCTTTCCCTTATCGAGACTAACTTTGAAAGTTTAAACAAGAACAAAGAAAGAATTGACGAGAACGAAACTCAGATACGTAATCTACTAAGCCACGTCGTTAAGCTCGATGGGAAAATAGATTACTTGGAGAATGCTAGCCGTAGAAACAACATCGTAATATATGGTTTGCATGAGGATGAGAAAGAAGACCCGAGGGAATTGCAGCAAACAGTAACGGAAGGTATCTTTAGTGCTAAACTACAGGTGGAGGTAAAAACTATCGAACGCATTCATAGGATCGGTAGAAAGATTGGCAATCGCCCTAGACCAGTGATATTACGCGTCAACGACTTTAACGAGAAAATGCGAGTTCTGAGAAACTGCTTCAAATTGAAAGGTTCGGTAATATCAATTTCCGAAGATTTTTCACATAATGTGCGCGCGATTCGCAAAAACCTTTGGCAAAGCGCTGCTGTTAATAAAGCGAATGGAGACAAGGTTACGCTTATTTTTGATAAATTGAAGATTAACAATGACTTGTACAGTTGGGACCCTGTGAAATGTGAACGCGTGAAATGTGGCCTGAAGCAAGATAACACCCCCTACAGACCGTTTCCGCAAGAGCAAGATTGACCACTATCGAAAGAAAAACGATTGTGTGTGGTGTCGCTCAACGCGCGAAGCATCGTGAACAAGGTTGATAGACTGGAAGAGTGTTTACTCACGTATAATCCCCACATCGTAGTACTAACGGAGACATGGCTCCATCCAGGGGTTCATGATTCAGAAATAGTCCCACCGGGATACCTATTAATTCGTCAAGATCGAGAGGCAAGGGGCGGGGGTGTGGCAATGGTAATAAAAAATGGAATATCCTTTGTACAACTTGATGGAATACCAAATCACGAGAGCATCTGGTGCAAAGTAAATATGTTTGGAACGAGCATTTTGGTTGGCGGAATTTATAGACAGCCTAAGGCTCCTCTTCAGTACTTAATTGATTTACATGAGTACCTTTGTGCAGAAGTTAACGATAGAACTAAACTGATATTGACAGGTGATTTTAACTTACCCGGCATCAACTGGACCACGTTAACAAATGATAAGATAGATGAAGAAAGCTCGGAACAGCTATTGCAAAGCGCACTCAGCTTTTGTCTAGACCAATTGGTGCTGGAAGCAACCCGCATATCCGGAACAGCGAGTTCTACTCTAGATCTGCTGTTTGTGAGCAATCGCCTAAAAGAGTTCAAGGTTACGGTCGAAGATGGAATTTCCGATCACAAATTACTAGTCTGTACTTATCCATTGTGTAATACTAAACCAAACAAGCGTGTTACTGTTACGGTAAAAAATTATGCGATGGCCAATGATGTATGTATCCTTGATTATCTAGAAACCCAATTTGACCAATTCAGCCATATGTGCGACGTTGATGAAATGTGGTGCAAGTTTAAAGATATAATAACATACTGTGAAACGAACTTCGTTCCTAACAGAAAGAAAACGATAAACCGCATGAACCCGTGGATAACGCGAAATATTATACACATGAAACGCCGTCTGAAGACGTAGAAACAAGCTCGAGGTACAAGAACTATCACGAGAATTGACATTAGAAATCAACTCGGCTAGGGCAAGGTACTTCAATATTACCCTACCAAATTTTCTTATACATGACCCCCAAAAGTTTTGGCGATATCTGTCGAGACGAGAAAGCCATGTTTCACAGTTCGAAATTGATGGCGCTATCACAGTTGACCCAGAAACCATATCTTCAGGCTTCAATTATTTTTTTCAGTCTGTATTTTCTAGAGCCCTCGAAGATGAATGTGAACCAGAAAATATTGAAGTGCCTGTAATGCCAAACTTGGAGATTACTCAGCCCGGAATCCTATCGTTACTACTGAATCTAAACGTAAAAAAGTCTGCTGGACCTGATGGAATCTCTGGCACAATTTTAAGAAGATATGCAGAGTGGCTCTCGCATTATCTATGTCTAATTTTTGTTGAGTCACTGCGATCCTCACGGCTACCGGATGATTGGCGTTGTGCTAAGATTGTCCCGATTCACAAGACAGGAAATAAACACTTAATCACTAACTACAGACCCATTTCACTGACAAGTACGACATGCAAGTTAATTGAACACATAATATGCAAGGCGATAACTAAACACATAGAAGAAAACAATGTTCTTTATTCACATCAACACGGGTTCCGGGCAAGATTGTCTACGGTAACGCAACTCCTAGAGGTTACCCACGATTTTGCGCTTACTATTAACGATAGACAACAAACTGATGCCATTTTTATAGACCTATCAAAAGCCTTTGACCGTGTGCCCCATCAGAAATTAATAAGTAAGTTGCAGTCAGTTGGAATTAGTCATGCTTTGATTTCCTGGATTTATGGTTACCTTGTCAAACGCAAACAGTATGTTACACTGAACGGTAGTACCTCTGGGATGCTGGATGTGTTTTCCGGAGTGCCACAAGGGTCAGTGCTTGGCCCATTGCTATTTTTGATTTATGTAAATGATTTGCCGGCTTGTGTTGATCCAACTGTGAAAGTGAGACTCTTCGCCGACGATTGCGTCATATATACAACCATAGCTGGACCTGAGAGTCAGATAATTCTTAACAAATCATTGCAAAACATAAGCCTTTGGTGTAAGAGATGGGGTATGAAAATCAATCACGACAAAACTGCTGTTATCACTATCACTAACAAGAAAAACCCGTTAGACTTCTCATATATGTTAGATAATAAAACTATTAATAAAGTAAATGAAATAAAGTACCTGGGAGTTACAATATCCAGTAACCTTAAGTGGGAGACACATGTCACAAACGTATGCAGTAATGCATTTAAGAAGTTGGGCTTCTTGAGAAGAAAATTAAAAAACTCTACGTCTGCAACTAAACTGTCAGCATACAAGGCACTGGTCAGACCAGTTTTGGAATATGCCAGTATTATCTGGAGTCCGTATCAGGATTACCTTGACAATAAGCTGGAAAAAGTTCAAAGGATCGCAGTAAGGTTCATCTATTCTAATTACTCATGGAGGGCTAGCGTTACCGCTATGCTTGCGAACGCAAAGTTGGACACCCTAAAAGATCGAAGAAAAATTGCTAGCCTAAAGTTTTTGTACGCATTGTACCAACAACAAATAAATATAGAACAAGAAAAATACCTCAAGGCCCCCTTTGTGCACTCAAAGCGAACCAACCATAACAAGACGATCAGGCCGTATTCAGCCAAAAACAACACGTTTAAATATTCCTCTTTCCCCCGCGTTATTGATGATTGGAATAAGTTACCAGAAGAAATCGTAAATAGTACATCAGCGCAGTCTTTTGCCGAGACTCTCACTTCTATGCTCTAGCATAACATTCCGCCTATATGTTTTTCTTTTTGTGTCTTTTTTTTATCGAATGTCTTATACCGCTGTAGTGCTTCTTGTTTGTACTAATGTCCACTTCTGTATGGGTCTTCAATGACCTACAGTATTGATAAATAAATAAATAAATAAATAAATAAAGATGCTAAAACAGCCACTTAAAAAAAGCTTCAAGCATATGCAGGAATTCAATGCAAGGAAAGTGAAGACCAAAGCTATTAAATTCTACCGCAGACTTGACCTAACATAACTGAGAAATCGAATTACCACTTTAAAAAAGGACCAGCTCGAGATGTTCTTCACTGCCAAGACACACAAGCCAGCATGCCCGTTTCATGCAGTACTTATTGAGAAAGGAAGCTTCCAGGAGAACCTGTCTCGATTTCTTCTGCGCCATTTGTCTATCCTCAAGCTGGATGATCGTTTTCTAATTCCCAGCTCTGAAGAGGTAATCGAACATTTAAAAGAAAATCTCACGGGAGTAAGATTTGAGTTTTCGTTGGACGTGGAAGATTTGTTCTATTCTATTTTCCGTAATAAACTGTATGCAGTAGTAAGCGATTGCATTGATGCTAATGGGAGGGCTAATTTTCAAAACAACTGCGGAACATCAGTAGAGTCGTTTTTAGAACTTTTGGGGTTTTACCTCCGTTTCAGTGCAGTCTCTTTCAGTGGACATTTCTAACAAAAGAGAGGAATATTCATGGGTTCTTGCGTTGCACTTGTTTTATGCGACATTTATCTGTCACACTGTGATCAGGCTATTTCTGAGACTTAATCAGCCAACCAACTCTCGTGCCACTCTCGATATGTCGACGATTGCCTGGTCCTCCTTCCTATTCGTCCTGATGAATGTGACAGTCACCATCGACAGTGTGCGTACCACATTTCTGGAATAAGCCGAGCAGCTCAACTTTACCCCTGATGTACCAACGGACGGCATCCTATACAGGTTTTAGACCTACAAGAACCAGACCTGCTGGATGTACCAACCACGTTCCGAAAAACGGCTATTGCGCTGCGACTCATCCCATTCGAAACTTGTTAAGCGAGGCATACTGTCTGATTGTTTAAGCATGGCTTTAAACAAATCATGGGAGCACACAGCAAAATCAAGCTTCGAATCACAAGTGACTTGTTTGAAAGCTTCGAATTACCCCTTTTCAGTTCTGACTGACATCGCCGAAAAATTATTGACAAAGAAAAACAGACGAGGAAAAATCAAAGAGAAGAGACGCCATGCGGCCGTGGTGCCTTACATCCACAAGGTTTCACACAACATAATGTTGTAATATCGGCACCGGATAAATTAAAACGAATGTGCCCAAAGATCAACACGGTCAAAAAACAACATCACGAGTGCGACATAAATCACAAGCACCGGTATAGACCGACACGCGGCCCTGACGTCACACAGCGGCGGTGGCGCTGTCGACGGCACTGCGCATGCGCAGACGCTTCAGTTCACGCGAATTCGGTTTCGGCGCACGCGCAGTGCCCACACCTGGTGTGGACAAACGAAGGCTTGTTCGTAAACAGCGTGCCGGTCTACATCAACTGCCACTGCGGAGTGATGTATGAAATCCCATTCACATGTGGGAAGGTGTATCTAGGACAGACTGGACGCTGCATAAATACACGACTGAGAGAACATCCTCTGACTTTGATGTCAACACCTCTGCTTTGGGGCACAAAAGTGATCCGACGTTCCCAAGACAAGAGACCCAGGAAAAGTTTTGAATCAAAGACCATAGTAGCCAATGGAGAGAAATGAGCCTCCACACCACCTTTGGCGTTAACTGAGAAAGAGGTTCAGTACTTGAATCATTATACATTACAATCTTCGGAATTACGTTTGCACGAGAGCGCGTGAGGTGGGGCACGGGTGGGTCCTCGCGCTCGCGCCTGTATAGCTTTGGCTGTGGTGTCTGTTGGGTCTAAAACGAATTATAGGCTGCACGAGCTAGGCACTTAACGGCGACCTATGAGCGATCACTTATTAATTTTTTCATTCTCAATTTCGGCTTCCGCGGTCTAGAGGTCATTTCCTAACCCTTCAAAAGATATTATCGTATATAGTTCAAATTCTTTACCTTTGTATAATTTTTAATATTTTCGTTTTGGTCTACTGTGTTTTTGTCTTATTAGTCTAACAAGCTACTTTCTTAGAACGCCCCGGCTAGAAATATAATTATTTCTCCTTTGTTCAACACTAGCCAGTTCCTTCACCTTCTTCTTTCTCGTTGTATATAAAACCGTCAGTTGTGAGTTAGCGCCTGTCTTGTCCACTTCTTCGTCTGTCCTTGTCCTAGTGCTCTTTGTCATTTAGTATATATGTATAACCAACCAGCCCCCCAGAATATACTGATATAATTTGATGTTCACATGCGCATGTACGTTTGAGAGTAATCTCCATTTTGACAATATACTACAAGCCGGCGACAAGTTTCGCCGAGCTGCGCTCATTCTGCGCGTGGCATCAATGAGCCAAATTTTGGTTTATTGAACAGACGAAGAGGCTAATCGAACTGAATGATGCAGGGGACGTTACACTGCACCAGAGAGATATATCTTGCGATACAAGCTGACATAGCGCAGTATAATCTGTTCGCAGGCAGCCGTGCACGTTGCATGTCAAGGCCAGAAGGTATTAACAAAAATTGCCCCATTGAGCATTTTATTTAATTTTCATCAGTACGATAAAACAAATGAGACATTTACAATTCTCTGTAATACCGAAATAGAGCGCAGTTTTTGAGGAGGAGGAGGGAGGGGTACGGAGGAAAGCGTATGATCCTCCGCCTCCCCCCCCCCCCCCCCCCCCCCCCCACACACACACACCGAAGCCCTGCGGCCGACGGAGACGCTATTCACAGCGCCGCCGATGAAGGCGACGCTAATGTCAACGCCGCGAAACTCGTATGGTTGACCGGGGGTTCACCACACTGCGCACTCCAAAAACAAAACAGGGAACTCGACCGCGGGTTGACACTAACCAGCGAGTTCCGCGTTATTCGTAGTTTGAAAGTATTCAAAGAACTCGAATACTTCGAACAGCGAAAGTGCGAATCGAATCGAATCAAATAGCAAGCATTATTCGCGAAGTATTCGAAGTTTCGAATATTCGAACACCCCTGCTGTAAGTTTAGAATTCATAGAGGCATGTCTCCATAAATATCAAAACCCGCGCTTTTTGTTCTTTCATTACGAGTTACGTTTGCGAAGATAGATATCACATTTTGGCCTAAGGTATTGAAGATGAATAGGCCCTTCATTTGGGCAATTACCGCGTGTCCCAAACAGCGGCCAGGCTCTTTAAATCGACCGCAAAATTCGGTTCGTTAACCTATCGCGCTACGATTTTCTGTAGCGTTGCGCACAGATGGTGCATTGTTTTTTGTAAAATTTGCGAAGAGCAACTTTATCCGAGAAAAAAAGTAAAAAAAAAAAAGGCTTAATTCCTATGGAAACGCCAGCCGAAGCCGCTGGTATTCAAACAATACGGCGCCGCTTCGCACGGGAGACAAGAGATGGCGCAAGCAGTTGCGACGCCAACCGCCGCCAACGAACGAGCATACGACGCCTAGAGCCGGCGTCATTAGCAGGCGATCTTTTAGACTCAAAAGCGGCGCGCGTTCCTCAGGCGGCGACAGTCGCAGAACCAAAAACAGGCGCGGTAACATGGAACTGCAAAGCAGACGACATCAGTATCCCAAAAAACAAAACAAAATAACAGTCAAAACATCCCGACATACCATTTTTTTAATCGATTATGTGGGCCGCAGGTTGCGACTCTAGCTGCGGCGACAGATGTCACCGCCAGCCTCCCATTCGAACTCACTGTCCAAGGTGTCTGGTTCACGTTGACGTCCTTACGCTTTCTTTGAGACTCTACATAGGTTCCAGCAATCGAGCTTACCTTGAAACCCTTGAAAAGATACGAACTCTTTCTGAATCTTCGGCAATATCCCGATTCGAGTATATGAATCTTTTTAGATTCTCATTTCAGCTAACTGCCTTATCCGATCGATATAACTCACCTTTACCGTTGACAGCGTGGCTTCTAAACCTGCATTATTACCAAGGAAAATATCTTCCGTATTGTGGCAAAGTGTTCAGACCAGTGACGTCTAAGAACCATGATATTTATACTTGGCTGCATCTGCGCTCACTTGGAACATGGTTGGTTGCTCATTTAGGTCCATTTTCGCTGAAATGATGTGTTTAAGTCGTGCTCATGCAAAACATACACCGGCTTATGCCAGTATTACGTTAGAAAAAGAAAACTAATTTCTTATGCCGATTTGTCTCGCAAACTAGCTCCAAAAAACAAGAAACCGTGGCCTTAAGGTATGCAAGCATATAACTCGATGAATGAATTGCGCCGATAGAATATCTCGCCCTGTCTGGGTTCATTTCGTTACTTTCCCTTTAATATTGTAATCTGAGCTGTAAGAAGCTTATCGAAACCGAATTGAACGGCCAGTTTGTTGGCGGCCCACCGTCTGTAATAGCGCAGTCGTCATGGGGCGTCGTCAGAAGATGACCTGCTTTGACCAGATCATCAAAAAAAATGTGGTTCAGCGAGTTCAATTGTTTGGCACTGTTAGACTCAGTTTAATTAGACCTAGGTTAAAGAGAGCCATGTTTGTGTCAGATCAAAATGTTCATCGGGCACCCACTGTAACAACACAAACACTGTAAAAAAACAAATAAAAAAAAGGTCGTGTTATACATTGAGGTCGGTTTCCAAAGGCAGAAAGGCTCCACGATCCTTGTTGCTGCGCCTCGCGCATCTCACAGGGATTCGCTCTCGGAAAACACTCCGGTAGGCTCGGCGACGGTCGCCCGGGGGCCGAGATGCGTATCGCACTGGCGGGAAAGACCAGTTTCTGCCCCGTCGCTGTGACGTGCCGCCGGCGTGGCCTTTGTGCACGGACAGCGACGACGGTTGAGCTTTTGGACGGACGGTCGGAGGGAGCCCTTCGCGGGAGGAACCTGACTCTCCTGGCGCATCAGCCGGGACGTTACGTTTAGTGTTACACGTCTTTCTCTCGCGATCCTTTTCTCTGTATCTCGGGAAACCCTAGAGCTCGCGACCTTGGGGTGCAGGACGCACCCCGAGAAGGAAAGGCCAAACAAACGAGAAAAGAAGCCGGTCGTTGCGACAGTTTCTCTTCGCATTGTGTCGGCGCCTGTCGACGGACGAGCCGAGAAGGCAGGCAAGCCAGTCAGCCGTACCCACATCCCGTCTCGGGGCTGTCCAAATTTTTGAGGGCCCCCGCCAAAACAGGGCCGACTCCTCGTAGCTACTGTCGCCTTTTTCGCCTTTTGAAAAACATTTTTTTTTTTTAAGTTTGGAACGAGGACAACGGAGGCATTCTCGAGAACGCATCCACGTGCGGCGAAAGGACCTCACAAGTTCTTGGCTTGTCACTGATTCCTGAGGAGTGATTTCGATCGCACGATCGGTATCGCGACGCCCGAGTGGCAGGTAGCTAGCTTTTAGAAACGGAAGACTGCACCAGAAGTTTTTTGTGTCCGCCTAGCCTCGCTGCCTCGAGCTCTAGGCCTCGTGGGTATACAGCAGAATGCTTTCGGACCTTCAGGGCGCCCTTGGCACGGGGAAAAAGTGGGTGCTTTCCTCTCAGCGTCCATTCATGCCTCCGAGGTCTCGCGGTATACTATAACCGCACTCTTGTCTCAAGGACTCTTCGAAGGCTTCTGTAGATGCAAAGTTTCCTGTAAAGATGTGTGCAACCCGAGTCTTTCATATTATTCATAACGCCTCTTCGGGTCCCTTTTTGTCTCGTTCGGTCTTTTCGTGTTTTTTTTTTCTCTTCGTAATATGGCTACGGCGCTGCTCTCGACGTACTTAGAAGGAGTACATTGACGTGCTTCAGTCTGCTTGCAGCGCCAGTCTCGTCGACGTGGGCAGGTAGGTGCCCGCGTGAAGTGCGAACGGGTGCTCGACGATCGTTGGCTGCGGCTTGTTGACGAGATGTGTGAAGGAGCAGGTGTGAGGTTTAGGTGAATAAAAGTGCGAGGACTCTGGGAACAAATCGCTTCTCCTTTGTTCCGCAGAGTTTCCGAGTGACAGGAGTCGCTAGTGAGGAGCGGTTTTAAACACTCCTCGGCTTTTCGAACCCTCGTTGAGCGCTCGAGTCCCCATTCAACTCGGTTCTTCGGTTCAATGGGGCGTAACCGCCGCTAGAGACCAACTCGGCGTTACGCCGCTCCGGTGGCGCTGCTGTCGGAAGGACGCATGCGCAGACGGTTTACCTCGAGCGAATCTGGTTTTTGCGCACGCACGGTGCCCAGAAATGGCGCGGGCAACTATGACTATAAGCCCTATGACTATAAGCCAACGGTTGGCTTATAGTCATAGGTGATTGTCCATCGTGGAATAGGTACTAACGCATGTTTGTTGACCGGAGAGTAACCGTATCAAAAAGTCGTCAATGTGGAGGTTCTCCTCATCGTCTATAACGCCGCCTGGTTATACGAGTAGAAAGTGAGGGGGAGGAGGAGATAAAAGCGCGCGGAGACGTCAGAACATTGAACGCTGGTTGGAATGATTAGTGGCAGTAGTAATCATTCCAACAAGGCAGCTACAGCTTTTCGTCAATAGGTGAGCGGCGTTTGGCAACTTCCGGTTCCTTAGGAAATTTTGCTTAGCTGCTGACAAATGACGATGATGATCTGCAAGCCTGTCTAAGCATGGTTTTGAAAACTACAGTCTGGAGGTTTTAGGATTTTGCTTGCACAGGCTCGCAGCTCATTGGCGTCGTTTGTCAACAGTGAAACGAAATTCCTTATGGAACCGGAAGTTGCCAAACGCCGCTCACCTATAGACGTGAAGCGAGCTGCTTTTGTCTCTGCTCCCTGTTCGAACGCCAACTCCGAACGCTGGACGCCGGCACTCTGCGTTCGAATGCGTTCGAACAGTGAGTAGAGACAAAAGCAGCTAGCGTTGTGTCTACTATTCATTTGAACCAAAGCTCGCTCTCCGAGGTCCCCATGCACTCTCGTCTCCTCCTCTCCCTCAGTTTCCACCCACATACCACCCCCTTTAGATTTAGGCGTTTGCACTGGAAGCACTAGAAAGGGGGCAACCACAGGGCGACCGGTTACGTGAATGTTCTATTTTCTTAGCGTATATAACCAAAATAAAAATAAAATGTACATACACCTAATGATGCTTCTTAGAACTTTTCCTCTGCATTTAAATAATCTAAAAAAAAAAGAACCAGCAAGAACTATACATTATCATGCCCCTTCACTCTAAAAAAAAAGGGTGTATTGTTACACCCTTTGTACCGTATAATACACCCCACAACTTCAATTCGACGTACAGCGCCCTATAGTCGAACAGACGGCCCCAAATTTTACGAGGGGCTTGATAGCCGTGTGGTACAACTTATTCTAATAGCTAATGTACGTGTTACTTAAAAAAAAAATTATCGGGGTTTTCTTGGCCCTACTGCAAAAACTCGATGTTTTCTTTATGTGGTCTTTGATACATACTTTAGCTATGTAAAAAGTTATATCGCACCGTTATCAAGCCCCTCGTAAAATTTGGGGCCGTCTGTTCGACTATAGGGCGCTGCACGTCGAATTGAAGTTTGGGGGTGTGTTATGTGGGACAAAAGGGTGTAAGGTGATGCCCTTTTTTTTAGAGTGTTGACGGCACCTGATTTACTCCTTTCTTTGCGTCCCATCCAGAGCGATTCATTGCAACAGTTGACCTCCACCTAAACACCTTTCCTGGGAAGTAGTACGCGATATAGTAGCCATCTCGCGGATTTCGAGCGCATAGCCGCGGAACGTCGCGGCGGGCATTTGTATCGCAACAGATCGGTCGTCTCCTCTTCCGCTCGCAGAGAAGGCTTAGGAAAAGTGTGCTTTGGTCAAGGGACTGTGCCTCCTTGTTGTCGTTGGAAAGTGTGAATGAATCGACGTCAGCAGCTGTACTCGGACTGGCAGAAACGTCTCCAGTTGCTGCCCGGAATGTTGTCACTCGAAGGAGCATCTGCCAGGAGTCTGTGAAGATGGGTTTGAATGACGTTTCCGGTAACCAGAACCGATCGTAACAGCATTTGGAATATTGAGGCGCCCGACGCGCTTAGGAGCCCTTTCCGCTCTCGCGTGGTGGGAGTTTTTTTAAAACCCCACCCCCCCTTTTAGATTGAAGTGAAGGCCGTGAGCACAAAGCTGGTGAGTTCTGAAAGGCGGCTTAGCGAAGGGTCTGTGCCCATGTGGCCGTCGGGTACGCCATAGGTAACGTTTCAAACACCATCAGCTTGGAAAAACTCTGGGTGTGATTGAGCGTGTAAAACCAAACAGACGCCAATTTACATGTCTGCTTGCAAAATGACACTCGCGCGATGATTTCAAAGAAATCAGCCCAGGGCGCAAACCGGCAATCCTTTGCATTAATTCCATCGTTTTTTTTGTTTTGTTTTTTTGCAAATAACGACAAATATTACGCATGACGAAGCTCACTTTGATGGAACAAAACCGTGTATTTCCGTTGCTTCTGCTTGTTCAGTGTCTTTTATTTTAAAACATTTTAGACTAACCAAAAACACCCGGTCTATGTGTGCTTGTTGGAAACTAAGCAGGCGTGACATCAAAACTCAGGAACCGGCTGGATCAGAACAATGTGGAGCACGAAGTTAATAAACGAGCATTGTCCGGTGACGGTCACTAGAACTAGTCTTTGTCGTGTGTTTTTGGCCTGGAGTCAGCCATTCTCAACCGGCGACTTGTCTCCCAGCTGTGCATGATAAATTTAATCAGTGCAGTACAACCGCTAGCCTGGCGTCTTTAACGTGCACACGCAGTAGTGATGCACGACCGCACGCCGGTAGACGATGCTTATCCAAATCGAAACGGGCAGCGGTGGGGATTGAGCCCAGAATCCCTGGGTTCTGCAACGCGAGCTTTTGTTACACGTGCTCCGAGCTGGTGTGCGCTAGACCACTCGGACACCGATCCCCCCACTAGAACTATCGAGCCTCCCTTATTTTGAGGTGAGATCAGTCTACAAGCCATGCTTCTTACGTAAACCTCAAGACATCTGGCTGACATACAGTCCCCCGGAAGATGAGAGAAACGCCAAGTAGAAGAAAATCAGCGGCAGGGAGGTCACACCAAAGTACTGCTCTATCGTGAACTCGCGGACAGATGAAAGAAGTCTCACTGGTCGATCACGCTCGCCCTGCAAAAGGCTGTGACGCCAAGTCCAATCATCAGCCGAGAAAGCTATCGCCCTCACCAAATACCGAAATTGGACCCCTCGCGCGTGCTTCAAATCGCCATTGGGACAAGCACCGCCTACAGCACAATCTCAGACTCTTGGGAGACTTCGAGCAATTTTTCATGTCGCCACTCGTTTACACACGCGTTCTTTTTTTTTTTTTTTATGTGTGGCCAGTTGGTGATGTTTGAGGGGAAGGAAACGCTAACGTTCTCCCTTTGGCGACATACATGGCAGCGACTGGCGCTTGCTGCTCGACTATCGGGACAATTAATTCATCCCAATATCAACATCGGTTTTCAAAAACGGGACCTGCTTAACCACCAAGTTGCGAATTCTATCACTGTCTAGAGGAGTTCAGTCAAGTTGTCATTTCTTTCGAGTTACTTATAATTAACCTTTATCTATTTAGGCTTAGAGACACTACAAATAAAAGAAGATTATTGCCGAAGAAAGTATATATCACAATTGTAGAGGGAACCCATTGTTGTCTGGGGTCAGGGCGTAAGTGTTACGAAGTACGATGTACTAGATGTCAGGATAGAGGTACGGTGTGTGAAGCTTGCGTAGAGGAGCAGGCTATTGAATACTTGATCAAATCCTCCACTAGGGGAACACAGGACATTCCCGGAGTATACACATAGGAAGAGTCGACGGCGAAGATCTGCGAAAATACTCGTGACGGCAGCAGGGGTGCCGTCTTCGCATCGGCGACCCCGTGAACCGCACCGCATCCTAAAGCGCGATCCAAACCAACGCTTCTTTTTGCGCCTGTAGGTCGTGCGGCTGCGGATGTGACGCATTCCGCGTCGTTTTTGCTGTTTCCGGGCGCGCTTTCTGAGTCAGAAGCGTGCGCTTTGGTTTGGACGGGCCAGCTACGGGCGGGGGCGCACGCGCGCACGCAGGCACGAGCGCACAAGCAAAGTGCAACAGCGACAGACTGGCCGGCGAGAGAAAGAGAGAGGGAGAGAGATCGCGTTGTCATGTTGGAAGAGAATAAAGGGGGGGGGGGGGGGGGGGGGGAGGAGAGGGCAGCCAGACGGCGAGAAACGCGGAGCCGGAACTAGCTTGCCCTCCACCGATTGGCCGGGACACAGGCGCGGCCTGCTACGTCACCGCGCTTTTTTGTGCGGCTTGAGAAAGAAGTTGAAATCAACCAACTTCTTCGTGCGCGCCCGGAAGGAGCGAAGAAGCGGCGCGACGTCACGAAAATGCGTCACATCCGCAGCCGCACGACCTACAGGCGCAAAAAGAAGCGTTGGTTTGGATCGCGCTTAAGGGAGGCGTCGCCTTCGCGTTCTCTGGCGGCGAGAGGAGGGCGGGTGGGGGAGAGAGGCGTCGCCAAGTAAACCACTCCACCAGGGGTGCTTTATGGCGCGGCCGTCGTTCCGTCTAATGCAAACGCGGAGAGTGTCCTGTGTTCCCCTAGTAAAGTATTTGACTCAATACTCCATTGGAAAGTGATTTGCCCTGCAGTTACCAATGAAGAGATTGATTTATTCGATACACTTTAGAAGCTGGGCAACTTAAAATGATGAAAAAGGTCCTTTTCGATCATTTTTATTCTCGCTTTTTGCGATTATCCTGATCAATAATAATCCTTTTTTTTAGTATACACTTTAGTTTGAGTTCCACTCCAAGTCACACTGTTCTCAAGGAAGGTACACTCTAAGAAATGCTTGCGCGTCTACTTACTCGCAAACACTCGAACAGTCAATCTCTGCGATCTACTAAATCAGCTCAGCGAATGATGGAAAGAAACATCTGTTTAAACCTTAGGATAAAGTCTGCGCTGTTCGATTACGCAATGCAAGCATAACGATTTGCATTGCGTAATGTCACAGCGCAGACTTCAGTTTTAGGTCTAAACGGATGTTCCGCCTCATCATTCGCTGAGCTGATTTCGTACATCGCACATCGCAGAGATTGGCCCTTTGAGTATTTTGCGGATAAGTAGACGAGCAGGCATTTTTCAGAGTGTAGGGCAGAGTACAATGACCCGACTCGATGCCGGCCGCTTTCAAACGGGACGAATTGGGCGGTGCGTAGCTGAAAGCGGTGACAGGGACGGCCCACACTGCTCCGCCGAAGACGAAGCACCCAGAAGAACGAATCGGGGACAAGCGCGCCGAGGTGCGCGCTAACGGCGGCTGAACACACGCATTGCGGATGCACCGCGCTTCGCGTGAATAAACCCCGGAGACGTCCCCATTCTCCTCACCGTCGCAGTCGCCATTAATCAAGGAGAACCGACTCGAGTAGTGAGTCTTGTCTGCGAAAGCTTGAATAAGTTAGCTAAATACCGCGGGTCATTTCTCCCCATTCTATCGGAAGCTCTCTCCCCTCTCTCTCTCTCCTAAGAAGCGAGGGAGGAAAAATATTCAATGACAAACAGACAAAAAAAAAAAAGCTAAGGTAGTTGAAAAAAT